>NC_087278.1:3342500-3668750 GCF_015220805.1 Pogoniulus pusillus
GAGGAAGTTGTTGGCAGAGAGAGTGATTGGCATTGGAATGGGCTGCCCAGGGAGGTGGTGGAGTCACCATCCCTGGAGGTGTTCAAGACAAGCCTGGATGAGGCACTTAGTGCCATGGTCTGGTTGACTGGCTAGGGCTGGGTGCTAGGTTGGCCTGGATGATCTTGGAGGTCTCTTCCAACCTGGTTGATTCTGTGATTCTCTGTCAGAGTTCTTAAATACCTGAGTATGTATTTTACCTTAGCTTTATTGGAGAGCTGAAGCTGGAGTATTGGCTCAGAGTTGAGTTTGGGGGTTTTCCTTTTCCTGCTCTTATCCACACACACAGAGTTATATTTATTCTATATCTTTTAACGTTGTTTCCCAACCATCACCACCTCCTGCTGTACTTTTCCCTAGTCTCAATATGTTTTCCTCCCCTGCTGTGCTTTTTCCCCAGTCTCAAGATGTTTTCCTCCCATGCTGTACTTTTCCCCAGTCTCAAGATGTTTTCCTCCCCTGCTTTTAAGCAAGTTTGCTGTGAGAAGGTATCAGGTACAGGAGCTTGCCACAGCCACTTTCCACATTTAGAGCACTGCTTTTCCAGCTTGTTTTGGCAGATAGAGCAAAGTGATAAGATAGCTGTGCAGGAAAGTTGGGCCAATAGATCAGCACTGTGCTTGGCACTGATATTTCCCCAAATCCCTTATTTTCTTGGGTGTCTTTTTCATGTTCCATGTAATCCCATCCTCACTTTCAGGGTCTCAGTCAGATTCTGATGTGGTGGTTATCACTTCTCTTTGGATATTTTGGGCTTTTTTCAACATTACACAGAAAGTGGTTTCTTTTCTGTATGTTTTAGGTTTCACTTTTTGCCCAGATCTATTTTTTTCTTTCCTTCCTGTTTCAGTGTCTTGGTGTGCAGTTGGACAACTTCTTGGCTCCCAATGCCTGCACAGCTCTGACAGGCTGTGTTGACTAATTGGCCTCTGCCATTTTCTTGATCTTTCCCTTTTGTCTCCTGTTTTCCCAGTTAGAGCTGAGCTGCACTGTGAGCAGCCCACAGGAAGGCTCTCTCCTTGAGCTTCTGACAACCACCTCTTCTCTTGCCTGGTGCTATTACTAATGAAACAAAGGCAAAAAATCCTCATGTGGGCTTCTTGTGAGTAGTGAGGAGTCAAGCTGTGAACTGAACATCTTTTCCCTATGTTGCAGCTAAGAAAAAAACAGCTGAGTGACTACAGCACAGCCTGGTAGGCTTCTCAAGAATAGCAAACTGTTAAATTTTTGATACTATGTTTAGGTTTCTTTTAAAAGAGGAGACAAAAAAAAAAAGGAAAAGGCAAACAAACAAACAAAAGTGGAATAGAATAATGTCAGTTAGTAAAGAAGTAGTATTTAGAACCAACTCTCAAGGTAGGCGTAGCGTACATAGAGCACTCCATTCTCACACACTCTAACTCAGCATCCTCCTGCTCTTCAGATTGGTTACATCCAAACAGGAATCACAGAATCATCCAGGTTGATAAAGCCCATCAAGGTCACCAAGTTCCTTACTCTACAAGACTCACCTGAAGCCATGTCCCTAAGGATCACAGGATGCTAGGGGTAGGAAGAGACCCAAGGAGATCGAGTCCATAATCATAGAATCAACCAGGTTGGAAGAGACCTCCAAGATCATCCAGGCCAACCTAGCACCCAGCCCTAGCCAATCAACTAGACCATGGCACTAAGTGCCTCATCCAGGCTTTTCTTGAACACCTCCAGGGATGGTGACTCCACCACCTCCCTGTGCAGTCCATTCCAATGCCAATCACTCTCCCTGCCAACAACTTCCTCCTAACTTCCAGTCCCTGACCACTCTCTCCACGAAAAACTTTTTCCTAATGTCCAATCTAAACCTCTCCAGCCTCAGCTTGAGTCCATCCCCCCTTGTTCTGTCTCCAATTCCTTGTGAGCAGAGCCCAGCTGCAGCAGCCTCTCCACAATGTCCCTCCAGGGTTTGTAGACAGCAATGAGGTCTCCTCTCAGCCTCCTCTTTGAGTAGCATTGCCATTGTTCAGGACAAAAAAATGCAGGGAGCTGATGTTGTGTTTTCTGCTTACCTCTTTCACTAAGATTTTAGTTCTGTCTGGTAATTAGTGAGAAGCTTTCCTACTCACTGTGTTTCAGAACATTATCTGAAACACCTTTTTTGTTTTGTTGGGTGAATTGATACCACTGTAGAGCAGACCACTCAACTTTGCAGGTGGAATCCAACCTGGGAATTTTCAGCAGATGCTTTTGATGTACTCAGCCTTAAAGCTACACCTTAAAACATGTGAAGTGAGCAGAACACAAGAGTTGACAATTACAGCCTCTCAGCTGCCTTGATTCTGCCTAATCAAGATGCCCTGTAAGTATAATGTGGTATGTTTAAAAGAATCTCAGCATTCACAATGCTGAGAAGTTAACAGCAAATTGACTCTGGTTTTCCACTTCTTCTTTTGTCCCTTAAGACAGACAAAAAGTCCAGAGTTAAAGCTTTTTGTACTTCCATGTTCATGAGATTGTTTGCCTTGTGGCTTTGTCTGGACTTCTTAGGTCACTGTTTTTCAGGGGTATCCATTTAAAACCTGGGGACAAGTTTTTAGTTCTGATGTACTGTGTCCAGTTCTGGGCCCCTCAATTCAAGAGAGATGCTGAGGTGCTGGAACATGTCCAGAGAAGGGCAACAAAGCTGGGGAGGGGCCTGGAACACAAACCCTGTGAGGAGAGGCTGAGAGAGCTGGGGGTGTGCAGCCTGCAGAATAGGAGGCTCAGGGGTGATCTTATTGCTGTCTACAACTCCCTGAATGGAGGTTGTAGCCAGCTGGAGTTGGGCTCTGCTGCCAGGCAAGCAGCAACAGAACAAGGGGACACAGTCTCAGGTTGTGCCAGGGCAGGTCGAGGCTGGATGTTAGGAGGAAGTTGTTGGCAGAGAGAGTGATTGGCATTGGAATGGGCTGCCCAGGGAGGTGGTGGAGTGGCCGCGGCTGGAGGTGTTGAAGCCAAGCCTGGCTGAGGCACTTAGTGCCATGGTCTGGTTGATTGGCCAGGGCTGGGTGCTAGGTTGGACTGGATGAGTTTGGAGGTCTCTTCCAAGCTGGTTGATTCTATGATTCTAGGTGTTCATCTTGTAAGTTTTCATCTTTAAATAGTTTCAATTTGTCTCTTTCTGATGGCATTTGTGGGGGCTGACCCTTTCCTTGACTTACCTTTGAGTTAGGGGGCAGCAGAGCAGGACAGAGCATGAGGAAAAGGCAGGCATGACTTCAGCAACAAACATCATCTGAAGGTTTTAAGTGAAGACAAAAAGAGAGGCTTAGGGAAGAGAAGGAAGTTTCCTAGCCCATTGTGGCTTCCCTCAAATGCCTTTCTGCATTTCTAACTACTCAATGCAGACATTTCCCTTAAAAATAAGAGCAGGTTAAATTTTGGTGTAGGTCATTGCATATGCAGCATACAGAGAGCTTTTGGGAGCCTCTGACTTCAAATCTTTTGACTGAATAGACAGCATCAAACCCAAAGTGTTAGGACACTTTGTAGGTGGATGCAAAGCAGAACTAAACAACTTACTCTTTGCTGGAGCTTGTTCTTTGCTGCCTTGAATTGCTGATAGCTGTGGCTACATCACCATCCTTTCTTTGCTCTTGCTTTATGAGAAGGGTTAAGGTAATACTTCTGACCAAAAAATCCCACCTAAAAGCCCGGTACAAATGAATCTTACACAAGGAAAGCCATTCAAAGACCTCTCAGATGATTAAAGGGCATGTTATTCCCATTTCTTGGAAGTAAGGTGATGATCTCAGCATGAGAAGATTGTTTATACTGGTTGTGGGTTCTTAACTCAATACCACATGAACCCTGGGCTGCTGATAAGTTAGGTTCATTTGCAGATATGAAGGGAAGGGAACAAGATGATCCAGAACAAAAGCTGTGTGGCATGAAGTCTTCTATTACACATTAGAACTCAAAAAAAGCCAACTCAACTGGGAGTTATTCAGTGCTTGCTCAAGAGGAAAATGAGGAATCAAGGTGGCACTTGGTAGGTTTGAAAGACCTCTTTTCTATCTGAAGCAAAAATGTATTTGCTGATATTAATGGGCATTGTAAGAATGAAGCTGGAGGTGTTTTATAGGTTGTCCTTTAGTTAATGGTCGTGACTGGCACTTGGAATAAACAAGGCAGATGCTAGATGGAAGTTCCTCCTTTTTAGCTGCACTTTAATGGGGTTTTAGCCTCTCTTTCTCTGCTGTTTGTGCTGATGTATACTTTTGATTAACTTCAGTGGATGTGGGATCGTGGCTTTGTGTCATAGTTTTATTGAGTCTATTGGAATAAACATTCACCTGGGTGCTGAAAATGCATCCAGTTCTGGAGCCCCCATTGCAAGAAGGATGTGGAGATGCTGGAGCATGTCCAGAGAAGGGCCATGGGGATGATCAGAGGGCAGCAGCAGAACTGCTATGAGCACAGACTGAAAGAGTTGGGGCTGTGCAGGCTGGAGCAGAGGAGGCTCCCAGGTGATCTTCTTGTGGCTTTCCAGGATCTGAAGGGGGCTACAAAAAAGCTGGGGAGAGACTTTTTAGGTATCAGGGAGTGACAGGACTGGAGGCAATGGAGCAAAGCTGGAGATGGGTAGGTTCAGCCTGGATGTGAGGAGGAAGTTGTTGAGCAGGAGAGTGGTGAGAGGCTGGAATGGGTTGCCCAGGGAGGTGGTTGAGGCCCCATGGCTGGAGGTGTTTGAGGCCAGGCTGGCTGAGGCTGTGTGCAGCCTGCTCTAGGGTAGGGTGTCCCTGGGCATGGCAGGGGGGTTGGAACTGGCTGCTCCTTATGGTCCCTTCTAACCTGACTGATTCTATGATTCTATGTTTTATGTTTCAAAGGAAATTGTGTTTAGAGAATGAGGAAGAAAACTTTGGAGGGGATGAGAATTCCTACAGCTGGTGTTTGCATTAATAACAAGCACTAGAAATATTGGTATGGTTTAGTTCTCGCTTGATAGTTGGGGAGAGAAGTACAATAACAACTTTTCCCTGCCAGTGCTGTTACTTTTTAGTCTGGTCTATGAGTACCATGGTCTAGTTGACTGGATAGGGCTGGGTGCTAGGTTGGGCTGGATGATCTTGGAGGTCTCTTCCAACCTGATTGATTCTATAATTCTATGATACAGCAGAATTTCTGGCAGATCATATGGAAGTGCCTGGAAAATTTCTGTGAAGAAAAAAACACCTGAAAATGCACTCTATTTTGTAAAAAATCCTATGGTTTCATATTTATTATCCATATAGAACCAGAGAATCAGTCAGGGTTGGAAGGGACCACAAGGATCATCTAGTTCCAACCACTCTGCCATGAGCAGGGACACCCCACCTTTGATCAGGCTGTCCAGAGCCTCATCCAGCCATTTATTGTGGTGTCAAAGTTATGTCCCTTTGCCTGTAGGCTGGTCTGAAAGAGCTTGACTGGGAAATACTTTCTACTTTTTCCCTGGGTGGCACTGAGCTTTCCACCCTATTCAAATTCCTCATCAGTCTGGCACAAATTATCTTAGGAAGCCCAAGGAAAAATCAATGTGAATATTTCCCACAGGATCTACCACAGTGATTACAAAATATCCATGCTTAGGACTGAGTTTGTGCTTATATCTTCACAAGTGCTCATCGAGCCAGACTCGGTGTGTACATGAGTGCAAAGCCAATGGGTGCTGCAAGTGCAGCCAGCACTGGTACATTTGTAATGAGCTGCATTTACACATCAAGAGCAGTGTGGCCAGCAGGGCAAAGGAGAGGATTCTCCCCCTTTGCTCTGTTCATGTCAGCCCCCACCTGGAGTACTGTGTGCAGTTCTGGAGCCCACAACACAACAGGGACATGGATCTGTTGGAGTGAGTCCAGAGGAGGCCACAAAGATGCTCAGAGGACTGCAGCAGCTCTGCTATGAGGGCAGGCTATGAGAGCTGGGGCTCTGCAGCCTGCAGAAGAGAAGGCTTTGAGGAGACCTTAGAGTGGCCTTCCAGTTTCTGAAGAGGACCTAAAGGAAGGCTGGGGAGGGACTATTGAGAAGGTCTTGTAACGACAGGACGAGGAGTAATGGGTTTAAGGTTGAAGGCTGGAGACTTAAACTGGATGTTAGGAAGAAGTTCTTTGCAGTGAGGGTGGTGAGACACTGGCACAGGTTGACTGAGGGAGCTGTGGATGCTCCCTCCCTAGAGGTGTTCAAGGCCAGGTTGGATGAGTCTTTGAGCAACCTGTTTTAGAGGGAGGTGTCCCTGCCTATGGCAGGGGGTTGGAACTGGATGATCCTTGAGGTCCCTTCCAACCTAAACCATTCCATGATTCTACACCAAACTGTACTTTGCACTTCTGACAAAAACTAGATCTGGAACTTGCAGGGCATAACACATGTGCTCATTTTCTCACAAGTGCAAATCTGACAGATCAGCTTTGACAGTGTATAGCAGAACATCTCCCATCCTGAACTAGCTCTGCTAACGCTCTGTCATCTGCTGTAATAACCCTTTAACTTCACTGGGGTGAATTACAAATACCTGCACTCATGCAAAACACAAATATAAGTGTTGACAGTGCCATGCAAGAGTGATTTCTTGTCATTCCCACCAGCTGCATGTACAAGAGCAGCTGGAGTTCAGTTGTGCACTAAAAAAAACCCCAACAGCTGGCTTTTAGGGGGACCCCTGTGATAGTGGTGTCAAATTCCTATGGAGTGCATCATCCTTGTTCTTAAGAACTCAGAGCTTCTGCAGATTGAATCATAGAATAGAATCAACCAGGTTGGAAGAGAGCTCCAAGCTCATCCAGCCCAACCTAGCACCCAGCCCTGGCCAATCAACCAGACCATGGCACTAAGTGCCCCAGCCAGGCTTGGCTGCAGCACCTCCAGGGACAGTGACTCCACCACCTCCCTGGGCAGCCCATTCCAATGCCTGCCCAGGGAGGTGGTGGAGTCACTGTCTCTGACAACAACTTCCTCCTAACATCCAGCCTAGACCCGTCCTGGCACAACTTGAGGCTGTGTCCCCTTGTTCTGTTGCTGGGTGCCTGGCAGCAGAGCCCAACCCCACCTGGCTACAGCCTCCCTGCAGGCAGCTGCAGACAGCAATGAGCTCTGCCCTGAGCCTCCTCTGCTGCAGGCTGCACACCCCCAGCTCCCTCAGCCTCTCCTCACAGGGCTCTGCTCCAGGCCCCTGCCCAGCCTTGCTGCCCTTCTCCAAACACCTTCCAGCACCTCAACATCTCTCTTGAATGGAGGAGCCCAGAACTGGACACAGCCTTTCCTCACAGGGCTGTGTTCCAGGTGTTCTTTGCCATCTACTAGGCTTGCAAAATTGTCAGTGACTGCATTTTGGCAGAAGTTTGTTTTCCTTTTCTTTTTGTTTAGCTTGAATTCTACTTCAGCAGAAACTCAGCCTGACTTTTGTCAGACCCAAGGTCAAATTCTTCTGCAAACGAGAACAACCTTAGTTTCAGTTCCCTGTCTTTGAAGAACCTCAGTAGTGTTAACAATCCTCCTCTTTGTAACTTTGCACAGCTAATTTCTGATGGCTCTGAAGTGGTTTGGTGTTAGCAGCACTGCTGTCAGAAAAGCAGTGCAGTGGTGGCAGGGGAGACTCCTAATTTACAAGGGTATGTTTAAATCCATGACAGAATGGTGAAGGCAATAGGAGATATAGATTTTCCACAATGTCCACCTCATTATAGACTTTTGCTGCCTGGTCTTTGCTCAATTTTATAGGCAAGGAGGTGTTAAATGTTATCCCTTCTGGTCTTCTATCTTCAACTCTGCAGAAGCTCTGCAGAATTACTGCCATCTCTAGCAATGCCTTTTCTTTTGCCAAAGAATGCTGCTTGGTACATTATGAAAGCACTGTTTCTGTTCCCCAGACAGCACTCAGAAGCTAGGCTCCTTTGCTCAGCCTCTGGCATTTAGGTTATGGTGGTTTCACCACGAGCAGTTGGCTGGTTACCTTCTTTCACAGACATGTTTGCTGTGCTGTGACCTGCTGGGTACCTTAGGGTGTAACATTCATGTTGTTAGGTCTTGCTGGGAGCTGCAAGGACTTCCTGAAATGGGTGTCCTGCTTGCATCCAACTCCAGAAGCATAGAATGGGTTAGGTTGGAAGGGACCTCAAGGATCATCCAGTTCTAACCCCCTGCCATAGGCAGGGACACCTCCCACTAGAACAAGTTGCTCAAGGTCTCATCCAACCTGGGCTTGAACACCTCCAGGGAGGGAGCATCCACAGTCTCCCTGGGCAACCTGTGCCAGTGTCTCACCACCCTCACTGCAAGGAACTTCTTCCTAACATCCAGTTTCAATCTCCCCTCTGCCAGTTTAAACCCATTCCTCCTCATCCTCTCATTACAAGACCTTCTCAAAAGTCCCTCCCCAACCCTCCTGTATCCCCCTTCAGATACTGGAAGGCTACTATAAGGTCTCCTCAAGGCCTTTTCTTCTCCAGGCTGCAGAGCCCAAACTCTCTCAGCCTGTCCTCACAGCAGAGCTGCTGCAGCCCTCTGAGCATCTTTGTGGCTCTCCTCTGGACTAGCTCCAACAGTTCCATGTCCTTGTGCTGGGGGCTGCAGAACTGCACACAGTACTCCAGGTGGGGTCTGACTAGAGCAAAGGGGCAGAATCCCCTCCCTTGTCCTGCTGGCCATGCTGCTCTTGCTGCAGCCCAAGACAGGGTTGCATCAGGTTGCTTGAGGAGGCTTTCTTAGTAAGAATGGAGTTCAGAAAGTGGCAGCCTTGCAACCAAAGTCTCAAAGTGTGGTGCCCTGTGCTTCCTGCTGCTGCCAGCTCAACGTCTCTGCGGTCAGCAGTGCTGATGCTCTCCTGGAGGGATGGATAACTGCAGCTTGCTTGGGGCTGCTGGGTTTGTTGAGCCCTGTAAGTTAAAAGCAGTGTTTATTAAAGCAGTGAAACAAGGAATTAAACTGATTACTACCTTATTGTAAAGCATCTGCAAGACAGAAAGCGCAGAGTTGAAAGGAGGAATGTTTTGACAGCTCCTACTGATAGCAGGAGCCAGAAGGGAGGATGCGTTCCTAAAATGTAACCTTTTAGTGGGAAGGTTCAAATAATTGTAGCAGCAAATTTGAGAGTGTTGTTTGGCATGGGAAGGATGACTGGATGTCTTTCTGCATACTGATTATGACAAGCCTCACTTGTGGGTTCTTTGTTTTCCTGATGCTGAGTGCTTCCTGAGCAGTGCCATTGGGCAGATCTACCCATTTTGGAAGCAATGCTCAGATGTAGTTTTGCAGTGTTGTGTTCTCCAGAATCAGAGAATCAACCAGGTTGGAAGAGACCTCCAAGATCATCCAGGCCAACCTAGCACCCAGCCCTAGCCAGTCAACCAGACCATGGCACTAAGTGCCTCATCCAGACTTTTCTTCGACACCTTCAGGGACAGTGACTCCACCACCTCCCTGGGCAGACCAATCACTCTCTCTGTGAAGGGCTTCCACCTAACATCCAGCCTATACTTCCCCAGGCACAGCTCCAGGCCAATTCCCCTTGTCGTGCCACCTGATGCCTTTGAGCGGAGCCCAACCCCCAGCTCACTGCAGCCTCCTCCCAGAGAGCTGTAGAGATCAATGACCTCTGCCCTCAGCCTCCTCTTCTCCACACTGCACACCCCCAGTTCCCTCATCTGCTCCTCCCCAGCCCTCTTCTCCAGACCTTTCTCCACCTTTCTTGTCCTTCTCTGCACCCGCTCCAGACCCTCAATGTCCTTCTTGGAGTGAGGAGCCCAAAACTGAATCCAGTCTGTGAGATGCAGCCTCACCAGTGCTAAGTACAGGGAGCACTTCAGCTTGGATCAGGAGTTCAGTGTTGCCTCAGAGACTTTGCAGTGTTTTATCACTCTGCAGTGTTTTCATATCCAGTACCAGGTCTGAAGAAAAAAAAAACCTATTTCACACAATCACAGAACTTTAGAGGCTGGAAGGGACCTCCAGAGATCATCCAGTCCAACCTCCCTGCCAAGGCAGCATCACCCAGGGTAGTTCACACAGGAATGCATCCAGGTGGGTTTGAAAAGTCTCCAAGGAAGGAAACTGCACAACCTCTCTGGGCAGCCTGCTCCAGGGCTCTATCACTCTCACTCCAAAGTTTCTCCTTATGTTGAGGTGAAACCTTCTATGTTCCAGTTTGTAGCTGCTGCCTCTTGCCTTATTGCTGCTGACCACTGAAAAGAGATTTGCCCCAGCCTCTTGACACCCACCCCTCAGATACTGAGAATCTTAGAATCATAGAATCTCAGGGGTTGGAAGGGACCTAGAAAGATCATCTGGTCCAGCCTTCCTGCTGGATCACCCAGAGCAGCTCACACTGGAACACATCCAGACAGTTCCTGAATATCTCCAGGGAGAGAGACTCCACAACCCCCCTGAGCTGCCTGTTGCAGTGCTCTGTCACCCTCACAGGGAAAAAACTCTTCCTCAGGTTCACATGGAACCTCAAAACTTGTACATATGGATAAGATCTCCTCTCAGCCTTCTCTTCTCCAGACTAAACAGCCCCAGGTTTCTCAGTCTCTCTTTGTAGTGGAGATGCTCAGGTCCTCCAGTCATCCTCGTGGGTCTCTGCTGGGCTCTTTCCAGCAAGTCTCTGTCTCTCTCTTGAACTGGGGAAGATTGTTTTGGAATACTTTCTCTTTTCTTTTTCTGAAACACACAAAAAATAATGCAGTGAACAATTTATATCTATAAAAATCATTTTTATTTTACATGCTTTTGGCTTCTTCATGTTAAAACCCCCAAAAGGATTTCCTTGGGGATTTGCTTGTCTAAATCCATTTTCTCTCCAGCATATGAAATGACAGGCTATACAGAATGCCTGAATATTAATTTCTGTGGCATGTCTGTATATTCATCTGTCAACCTTCAGTGAATTTTCTGGTTTTCTATTAGCTTGTCCCAAACTGCTGGCAAGCTAAATTTCTCTAACAGGCATCAATTCACTGCATTAAATGCCTGTTCTGCCCTGCAAGATGTATTGATTTTTATTTTTGCCCTTTTTTTTTTTTTTCCTTCTCAGCCAAGTGACAAATACCATTTTGGTGACAATAATAGAGATTGATTACAATGTTATGGAACAGAGAAGGAGCCAATATTGGTGAGAGAACCTTGGGGCTTATAAAAGATTGCAAGGGAGGAGGAGGGTGGGGAGGAAATCGTTTGAATTCATGAGGAAATTAATGAATTCATCTGTTGCTGATGAAGCTGAAGTGTTTTTTGATATGAAGGGAACTACAGTAAATGCATGATCATGGTTGGAGTGAGGTGAGTTTAGATGCAGTGATAAGTGCAGGGTTCTGCACTTTGGCCACAACAACCCCAAGCAGCTCTACAGGCTGGGAACAGAGTGGCTGGAAAGCAACCAGGCAGAGAGGGACCTGGGGGTACTGGTAGAGAGGAGCTGAACATGAGGCAGCAGTGTGCCCAGGTGGGCAGCAGAGCCAATGGCATCCTGGGCTGGCTCAGGAGCAGTGTGGGCAGCAGGACAAGGGAGGTTCTTCTGACCCTGTGCTCAGCACTGCTCAGGCCACACCTTGAGTGCTGTGTCCAGTTCTGGGCTCCTCCATTGCAGAGAGATGTTGAGGTGCTGGAAGGTGTTTGGAGAAGGGCAGCAAGGCTGGGGAGGGGCCTGGAGCAGAGCCCTGTGAGGAGAGGCTGAGGGAGCTGGGGGTGTGCAGCCTGCAGCAGAGGAGGCTCAGGGCAGAGCTCATTGCTGTCTGCAGCTGCCTGCAGGGAGGCTGTAGCCAGGTGGGGTTGGGCTCTGCTGCCAGGCAGCCAGCAACAGAAGAAGGGGACACAGTCTCAAGTTGTGCCAGGGGAGGTCTAGGCTGGATGTTAGGATGAAGTTGTTGGCAGAGAGAGTGATTGGCATTGGAATGGGCTGCCCAGGGAGGTGGTGGAGTCACCATCCCTGGAGGTGTTGAATCCAAGCCTGGCTGGGGCACTTAGTGCCATAGTCTGGTTGATTGGCCAGGGCTAGATGCTAGGTTGGCCTGGGTGATCTTGGAGGTCTCTTCCAACCTGGTTGTTTCTATGATTCTATAGCATCAGGAGTCTTGGAGAAATGCTGCTAATGCAGTCTCTGAGCTCTTTAGAAAGCCTCTTTTTTTGCCCTACAGATGTAGGGATGCACGAGCACATATGAGTGAATACTGCAGTGCTACCTTGATCAGTAGTTGTTCAACCTGAAAGTCTAGGGAAACATTGTTAGCTTTTATGGGGACATTTATTTTGCATCTAATAAGAAATAAGTTGTCATTCAGTTTTGGGGTTTTTGGTTAATTTTCATGTTCTCTCTTCCTTTGAGGGGATTCAAACGGTAGGTCAAACTCTTTTATGCATGTTCTCCCACCTTCTCCAGCTTTTAAGTGATTCTCTCCCTCTACTGTGCTCTGCTGAGACCCCACCTGGAGTTCTGCATCCAGTTCTGGAGCCCCCATTACAAGAGGGCTGTGGAGATGCTGGAGTGTGTGCAGAGCAGGGCCAGGAGGATGCTCAGAGGCTGCAGCAGCTCTGCTGTGAGCACAGAGTGAGAGAGTTGGGGCTGTGCAGGCTGGAGCAGAGGAGGCTCCCAGGGGACCTTCTTGTGGCCTTTTGGTATCTGAAGTGGGCTGCAAAAAAGCTGGGGGGAATGGAGCTAAGCTGGAGGTGGGGAGAGCCAGCCTGGCCATGAGGAGGAAGCTGTTGAGCAGGAGAGTGGTGAGAGGCTGGAATGGGTTGCCCAGGGAGGTGGTTGAGGCCCCATGGCTGGAGGTGTTTAAGGCCAGCCTGGCTGAGGCTGTGTGCAGCCTGCTCTAGGGTAGGGTGTCCCTGGGCATGGCAGGGGGGTTGAAACTGGCTGATTCTTGTGTTCCCTTCCAACCCTGACTGATTCTATGATTCGAAAACAGTGAGGTTTCAAGTTGAGACTGAATAGTGGAACTTGGGCTGCAGTTAGCTGATTCATTAATGATCCCCACACCAGAACTGCTTCTGGGCAAAATGGCATTGGCGATTTGTGTGCGGTTTGGTGTTTTATATGTTGGCTTAAATCCTCTTTCACAGAAGCAGGGATTGTCTGTGTCTGTGTGATATGACTGTAAAATTCTCCTCATTCAATGACCCTGGTATCAGTTTTAATCCTTCTCTTTTGCCCTTTGGAAAAAAATGTGTTTTCCTGATGGATGTAAAGTTGAACAAGCAAGGTTAGAGCGCGATGGTTGTCAGATTTGCTTTCAGGCAAACTGGAAGCTACAACAGTGAAGAAAAAGATGACACTTGATAGCCATAGTCCCTAAAGTGGCAGTAAATTTTGGGTTATTCCCTGCTCTGCTCCATCAAGAAATATGAAGAGCAATGTTTTTAGGTTAGGAAATGAAACCCAGCTGAGGAAGTTTACAGAGACAAGCCAGAGTAGCATGCAGAAGGATGCAGCTGTGCATCTCTTGCATGCACAATGTGTCAGTGGAGCTTGGGAAGTTTTAGCTCTGTTTCCCCTCTCCCAAAAAATAAGTTGTAAATAATCATAGTTCCTAGTGTGGAGCCAAAACCAAGCCTGGTTTGAGGCTGAACAGAAAGAAATACTTCAGAATTGGATATCATAGAATGAACCAGATTGGAAGAGACCTCCAAGATCATCCAGTCCAACCTATTCCCCCAGCCCTATCCAGTCAAGTAGACCATCACAGTATCACCAAGATTGGAATAGACCTCATAGATCATCAAATCCATCCCTTTACCACAGAGCTCAAGGCTAGACCATGGCACCAAGTGCCACATCCAATCCTGCCTTGAACAGCTCCAGGGAGGGCGACTCCACCACCTCCCCGGGCAGCCCATTCCAGTGTCCAATGACTCTCTCAGTGAAGAGCTTTCTCCTCACCTCAAGCCTAAATTTCCCCTGTCACAGCCTGAGGCTGTGTCCTCTCGTTCTGGTGCTGGCCACCTGAGAGAAAAGCATAAAGCATAAAGCATTTCTGTTTTGGTTTTTTTTTGCTATGTTTAGTCCATTTGGCTGATTTTATTTTTTGCCTTTAAATTCCAGGTGAACTATAAAGCTTAAAAGGAATTTGTGATTTTGTTGTTGCTGTCTGTTTGTTTGCTTTACTTGAAAGAAAAGGTAATGCATTGTTTTCCTTCTGCTGCATCTGTATGCATACATGCCTGAAAAAAACATGAAGGACAAAGCAGTGAGAGCTGAGGATGTAGTAATATGAAAAGCAAAACAGGTGCATTCATCTCACCGTGGAACTTGCTTAGAGCTTAATGGTTAAACCAACAATGAAGGCAACTCCTCCATCTGAGTTGCAGTGAGCTTCTGAACGGTTCAAATGCTGCTCTAGAATTTTCTGTGGCATAATTCCAGTGCAAAAGTTATTTTGAGAGTGCATCTAAAGCTGTCCAGCAGTGCTTAAAGGGAGAGAAGAATAAAACAATGCCTTCATTATAAGAAAGAATGGCCTTTAAAATAAGAGCTGTTGTACCAAAACAGAGAGAGTGATTGGCATTGGAATGGGCTGCCCAGGGAGGTGGTGGACTCACCATCTCTGGAGGTGTTGAAGCAAAGCCTGGATGAGGCACTTAGTGCAGTGGTCTGGTTGACTGGATGCTAGGTTGGGCTGGATGAATTTGGAGGTCTCTTCCAACCTGGTTGATTCTGTGATTCTAACTGGGAAAACAGGTTGAAGTTTTTCAAGGTAGCAGCTCTATCTCAAAGGAAATATCTTTGCAACCTCTGTATGAAAATGGCTGTGATTTGGTTAGAGGGTATGCTGATTTTTTCCTAGGAGGAGTAAACTTTTACTGAGGGTATACCCACCAGGTGACTTTGAAGAGCAGTCAGCTCAGCCTCTGCTTTCACACCTAACATGAATTTTGCAGAATGCCCACCTGGGATTTGCAGGAGCCCTGGTGTCATTTGCTGTTAGCCATAAATTGTAGCATGCTGGGCTTCCTCTGGACTGATTTACGGTGTGCTAACAAGCATGTTTATGCCCCAAGAGGTCAGGCAGTTGGCACTGTTAAAGATTTAGGAGCAACCTTCCCTTTCCCTAAGTTTTCTCCTTCTTGAAAAGAGAACTTTGTCCAGGTGGGATTGAAAGGCTGCAGTTAGGCTACCATGGAGCAGGCAAGGATCCTGTGAGTCCTTTGAGTAGCCACAGTGCTGCACAAGTGTGCATGCTCTGCCACTTGTGTCTCCTTTGGTCCCTCACAGCCACAGTGCTGCACAGGTGTGCATGCTCTGCCACTTGTGTCTCCTTTGGTCCCTCACAGCCACAGTGCTGCACAGGTGTGCATGCTCTGCCACTTGTGTCTCCTTTGGTCCCTCACAGCCACAGTGCTGCACAGGTGTGCATGCTCTGCCACTTGTGTCTCCTTTGGTCCCATGCAGCCACAGTGCTGCACAGGTGTGCATGCTCTGCCACTTGTGTCTCCTTTGGTCCCTCACAGCCACAGTGCTGCACAGGTGTGCATGCTCTGCCACTTGTGTCTCCTTTGGTCCCTCACAGCCACAGTGCTGCACAGGTGTGCATGCTCTGCCACTTGTGTCTCCTTTGGTCCCATGAACAGGTGGAAGAGCATTTGTGGGATGTGGCTGCACTTCAGCCCTTTAGGACTCAAATGAGTTTTCTGTAGGAGTAGTGGATAAGTCTTTGTGCAGAGGAGCTGCAGGGGCAGAGAAGGACCAGGAATAACAGAATTATAGAATTAGTCAGAGTTGGAAGGGACCACAAGGATCATCCAGTTTCAGCTCCCCTGACATGGGCAGGGACACCTCACACTAGATCAGACTGTCTAGAGCCTCATCCAGCCTGGCCTTAAGCATCTCCAGGGATGTGGCTTCCACCACCTCCCTGGGCAACCCCTTCCAGGCTCTCACCACTCTCATGTTGAAGAACTTCTTCCTAACAACCAGTCTGAATGCATCCATTTCTAGCTTTGTTCCATTCCCCCTAGTCCAATCACTACCTGACAGCCTAAATACCTTGTGTCTTGCTGCATCCCTCAGCCTTGCTCCTTAAACCAAGGTGAATCTTGGAGATATCTTGCAACCTGGTTAATTCTATGAATGTGGATTCTGTGATGACCTCTCTGCTGTTCTAACCTGGTGACTTTATGCAATCTGCTTTAGCATCTGATTTAAACAACATCCATGGCAGCTCTGCCTGAAAGTGTTCATCTTCAACCATGTATTTCATTACTGCTTTCAGGTACAAAATGCAAAGTTCAGAGGAGTTCCATCAGCAATCAGCATGCTCATAACAGCGTTTCCAAACCACTTTTGTGTGAAGCAGCGAAGTTCAGTGGCCATAAAAAAGGCACCAGAAACATTAAAGTTCAAAAGCACTCTGTGGCTTTCTGCTGAAAGAGAAAATTAGCCTGATTTGTTTGTAGCACAGCAATTCTCTCTGACTGCTCAGGGCTAGGGAAATGTTTTGAGAACTTAGTTCAAATAAGTAGGAAGCAATATATTACCAGTGAAACAGCACATAAAGCCCCTCTCAGGAATACTTGCCAGATTATGCTTTACCTCTCTCATTTTGGCTTGGCATGCTGAAAGAAGCAGGGTGGAAATTCTGCTGAAAACTGTGCTGTGCAAATTCGTGTTTGCAACTGGCTTGGGAGCATGTAACAGGAGGATCTGAAAACTCTTCCTTCTCGTTTGAATTGTGATGAGATTGAACAAGGCCAAGTGCAGGGTTCTGCACTTTGGCTACAACAACCCCAAGCAGTGCTACAGGCTGGGGCCAGAATGGCTGAGAGCAGCCAGGAAGACAGGGACCTGGGGGTACTTATAGATAGTAGGCTAAAGATGAGCCAGCAGTGTGCCCAGGTGGCCAGGAGAGCAAATGGCATCCTGGCCTGGATCAGGAACAGTGTGGCCAGTAGGATGAGGGAGGTTATTCTTCTCCTGTACTCAGCACTGGTCAGGTCACACCTTGAGTACTGTGTCCAGTTCTGGGCCCCTCAATTCAAGAGAGATGTTGAGGTGCTGGAAGGTGTCCAGAGAGGGCGACAAATCTGGTGAGGGGCCTGGAACACAAACCCTATGAGGAGAGGCTGAGGGAGCTGGGGGTGTGCAGCCTGCAGAAGAGGAGGCTCAGGGCAGAGCTCATTGCTGTCTACAACTACCTGAAGGGAGGCTGTAGCCAGGTGGGATTGGGCTCTTCTGCCAGGGAATCAGCAACAAGGGGATAGAGTGTCAAGTTGTGCCAGGGCAGATCTAGGCTGGATGTTAGGAGGAAGTTGTTGGCAGAGAGAGTGATTGGCATTGGAATGGGCTGCCCAGGGAGGTGGTGGAGTCTCTGTGCCTGGAGGTCTTGAAGCCAAGCCTGGCTGGGGCACTTAGTGCCATGGTCTGGTTGACTGGCTAGGGCTGGGTGCTAGGTTGGGCTGGATGAGTTTGGAGCTCTCCTCCAACCTGCTTGATTCTATGATTCTATGAATTCCCACTTAGAAATCTGGATTAGTTTGAAGTCACTGAGCATAATGCTTATGTCCGATTGATGATTTAAATGATGGTTTTAACATCCTGGATTTGTGGTGAAACGTTGAAGTATTTAGCCAGATTAAGGGCTGTGGCATGAAGCTCTGCTTCCATGCAGTAGGTGAAGAACTCTTAAATCAGTCTCTGGAGTTATTTAACAGTTACCAATTACTGCTGCATTGTAAACGACCACACCGCTCGTATCTGCAGGCAGTAGATAACACGAAAATCAAATACATCAGCTCTGCCCAGATCACTCAAAGAGATTGTCCTGTCAACTAAAACAAGAATAAAAGATGTGATGGTAAATAACATCCGTGGGACAAAGCAGATTAGTAATGTTGGTTCGAAAAGTAAATAAGGAGCCACCTGTAGCAGGCAGCTGACATGAACTGAGCAGCAAGCGGAAAGCAATGCCTTGAGAGACTTGCACGCTTGGATATCCTCATTGGCTTTGTTCTCTGATTGTTGGGAGCTGTGGTTTGCCACCTCCTCATGCAAGGGCTTCCTTTATCTGTTCCTTGCAAGAACACTGATCCAGAGGTTTTAGGTACCTGAGTGATTGCTAGCTCTACATATTGGGTTTGGTTTCCCCCCCCCTCTGAAAGACTAAATGCATGAGGAATAATTTAATTAATTGATTCAGTGGAGCACTGTTCCATACCTGTTATTAACAGCCTCTTCTTTCCCCCCCTAGATTTGTTTCCCATTACCCATGATAAGAAGAGAAAAGGAACTAATCATTACCTATAATTTTTGATTGTTGAAATCTCTCCCTCTCTAATGAGGTGACAAGATAAGTGAAGATTTATATATAACACTGTTTAAAATGCCATCAGTATTGGGAGTGATACAAATTTTAGTGACTTAAGCTTGCTTCATCACACAGCACCAAAATTGTTAGAGCTTTGGCTGTCTTCTGCACCAAAATTGTTAGAGTTTTGGCTATCTTCTGCACCAAAATTGTTAGAGTTTTGGCTATCTTCTGCACCAAAATTGTTAGAGTTTTGGTTATCTTATGGGCAAAAATTGTTAGAGTTTTGGCTATCTTCTGCACCAAAATTGTTAGAGTTTTGGCTATCTTCTGCACCAAAATTGTTAGAGTTTTGGCTATCTTATGGACAAAAATTGTTAGAGTTTTGGCTATCTTATGGACAAAAATTGTTAGAGTTTTGGCTATCTTCTGCCCCAAAATTGTTAGAGTTTTGGCTATCTTCTGCCCCAAAATTGTTAGAGTTTTGGCTATCTTCTGCCCCAAAATTGTTAGAGTTTTGGCTATCTTCTGCACCAAAATTGTTAGAGTTTTGGCTATCTTATGGACAAAAATTGTTAGAGTTTTGGCTATCTTATGGACAAAAATTGTTAGAGTTTTGGCTATCTTCTGCACCAAAATTGTTAGCGTTTTGGCTATCTTATGGACAAAAATTGTTAGAGTTTTGGCTATCTTCTGCCCCAAAATTGTTAGAGTTTTGGCTGTCTTCTGCCCCAAAATTGTTAGAGTTTTGGCTGTCTTCTGCCCCAAAATTGTTAGAGTTTTGGCTATCTTCTGCCCCAAAATTGTTAGAGTTTTGGCTATCTTCTGCCCCAAAATTGTTAGCGTTTTGGCTATCTTCTGCCCCAAAATTGTTAGAGTTTTGCCTATCTTCTGCACCAAAATTCTTAGCGTTTTGGCTATCTTGCATAAGTGCTGAAGCACAAAAAGAGATCCCAAACCACTAATAGCATGACAGATACTGGAACTCGAATGGTAGGTGTGAGTGCTTTGAAAAAGCCAGGTGCTGCTTCAGTGCAAGCAGAATTGGGAGGATGAAGTGTGAAAATGGAAGTGAAAAGATAGGAACCAACCCACCAATGTGTTCTGCAGCAGCTCTGCTGTGAGCACAGCCTGAAAGAGTTGGGGCTGTGCAGGCTGGAGAAGAGGAGGCTCCCAGGTGACCTCATTGTGGCCTTTTGGTATCTGAAGGGAGCCTACAAAAAAGCTGGGGAGGGACTTTTTAGGCTCTGAGGGAGTGACAGGACTGGGGGGAATGGACAAAGCTGGAGGTGGGGAGCTTCAGGCTGGAGGTGAGGAGGAAGTTGTTGAGCAGGAGAGTGGTGAGAGGCTGGAATGGGTTGCCCAGGGAGGTGGTTGAGGCCCCATGGCTGGAGGTGTTTGAGGCCAGGCTGGCTGAGGCTGTGTGCAGCCTGCTCTAGGGTAGGGTGTCCCTGGGCATGGCAGGGGGTTTGGAACTGGCTGCTCCTTGTGGTCCCTTCCAACCCTGCCTGATTCTATGATTCTAAGATCCCCAGAAGTCCCTTCCAACCTCTAACATTCTTTGTGGTATTGTCATTGAGGATCCTATTCTGACCCTGCTCGTGTGGGTGATTGTTTCCACAGCTGAAGTCATGCTAAGCTTTTTACTTTGGTTTCAAGGGAGTAATAAATTTATAATATTCCATGTTAGAAGTATTTGGTAAATAAACTAAGTGGAGGAGAAGGAGCAATCTGTGAGTTACTGCTTTCTCATATTGACTCTTTTCTTTTTTCCTCTCCAAGACAGCTATTTAGTCCACTGGTGGTTTCCTTTCCCCTTCCAGGCTGGCTTGCTGGAGGTTTCACTGTGGAGTAGCAGGTGTACAGTTCCAAAGTGTCTTTACAAGTGGCTCAGCAGGTCCTCCTGTGCCGTGCATTCACTGGAGACAGCTCATCTGTTTTATCCTTATGTTTTAGTCAACCTTTCTTATTATTCAGACCTGGGCTCCCATGCTCAGCTGGATTTTGACTCTCAGAATGAATTGATGGAGCTCTTTGATCTTTGCTGTGTATTGCATCTGCTTCATCTTTCATCTTAACACAGGATCTCCGTAACTCCTAGGTGGAGCTTTATTTATTTTAATTGTCTTTTCTTTTTTTAGTTTCTTTTCTCTCACTTGAATCCCTCAGTTCTACTTGCTTCTCTCTTTCTTTTTTTTGGGCATTGCCTTTTTATGTGCAGTGAACCTGATTGCACAACTTGAGCTTAATGATAATTAAATTGGTAAGGGATGTTTAGAAGTGCAGGCAAAGGCTCATAGACCTGTGACTGTTTAGGGTTAGAACTTTGTGTCTTAGAGCCTTGGTCAGAATCCTTAAAGGAGAGTCATGCAATTCCTTTAAAACCTGCAGATTACTGCAGCTGGTGTTTGTAATAAAGAGTGGAAACACCAATAATAGGATGTGACAGTACGTAAGTCTGGAGTAATCCTGCCACTGGGTATGGACACCTGAACTAAACCAGCATTTAGCACTGCTCTGCAGAGCACTGCCGCTGGGTATGGACACCTGAGCTAAACCAGCATTTAGCACTGCTCTGCAGAGCACTGCCACTGGGTATGGATACTTAAGCTAAACCAGCATTTAGCACTGCTCTGCAGAGCACTGCTACTGGGTATGGATACTTAAGCTAAACCAGCATTTAGCACTGCTCTGCAGAGCACTGCCACTGGGTATGGACGCCTGAGCTAAACCAGCATTTAGCACTGCTCTGCAGAGCACTGCCACTGGGTATGGACACCTGAGCTAAACCAGCATTTAGCACTGCTCTGCAGAGCACTGCCACTGGGTATGGACACCTGAGCTAAACCAGCATTTAGCACTGCTCTGCAGAGCACTGCCACTGGGTATGGACACCTGAGCTAAACCAGCATTTAGCACTGCTCTGCAGAGCACTGCCGCTGGGTATGGACACCTGAGCTAAACCAGCATTTAGCACTGCTCTGCAGAGCACTGCCACTGGGTATGGACACCTGAGCTAAACCAGCATTTAGCACTGCTCTGCAGAGCACTGCTACTGGGTATGGATACTTAAGCTAAACCAGCATTTAGCACTGCTCTGCAGAGCACTGCCACTGGGTATGGACACCTGAGCTAAACCAGCATTTAGCACTGCTCTGCAGAGCACTGCCACTGGGTATGGACACCTGAGCTAAACCAGCATTTAGCACTGCTCTGCAGAGCACTGCTACTGGGTATGGATACTTAAGCTAAACCAGCATTTAGCACTGCTCTGCAGAGCACTGCCACTGGGTATGGACACCTGAGCTAAACCAGCATTTAGCACTGCTCTGCAGAGCACTGCCGCTGGGTATGGACACCTGAGCTAAACCAGCATTTAGCACTGTTCTGCAGAGCACTGCCACTGGGTATGGACACCTGAGCTAAACCAGCATTTAGCACTGCTCTGCAGAGCACTGCTAGTGGGTATGGATACTTAAGCTAAACCAGCATTTAGCACTGCTCTGCAGAGCACTGCTGCTGGGTATGGACACCTGAGCTAAACCAGCATTTAGCACTGCTCTGCAGAGCACTGCCACTGGGTATGGACACCTGAGCTAAACCAGCATTTAGCACTGCTCTGCAGAGCACTGCCGCTGGGTATGGACACCTGAGCTAAACCAGCATTTAGCACTGCTCTGCAGAGCACTGCCACTGGGTATGGACACCTGCGCTAAACCAGCATTTAGCACTGCTCTGCAGAGCACTGCCACTGGGTATGGACACCTGAGCTAAACCAGCATTTAGCACTGCTCTGCAGAGCTGGTATAAAGCAACGTTTCTTGAGGTACAGTACCTTAACAGCCTAATAAATGAGCATACATTTAAGCTTATCCTTTCCAAATGCCTGTTCAAAGTAAAGCAGCTCCTTAGGTACTGCTAAGCTGTGATACTTTTCCTTAACATTGAGTTTATTCTGCTCCAGGCTGTTTTGCTTCAAAGCTATTTGAAGTTCACTGAGTTCTAGCTCAGTGAAATGGTGAGTTAGGTTTTGGATTTCCTTTTTCCCCTCTCATGTTATTTAAATATGACAGCCAGCAAATGTTTACTCTTTTATTTTTGCAAAGGAACTATTTGGTTACACTTTTTAGTTGAAACTTGCACTTTTAACACAGCATTTATAATGGGATATTTGATTCCTGTGCTTATACAATAGAGTTGAAATTCCATCTCCAAAATATTTCAATCAGTGTTCAGTTTCAGTTGAAGCAAGAAGTTGTATTTTTCTAGTGGTCATTAATACTGGAGTGGCAAGAACATTTTCAAGTGAGGAAAGAGCTTTTGGGTTGGGAGTTGAAGGTAATACAGAAACACAACAGCCCTCCCAGAAACAGTCAGTCCCCAGGAGGGCTCCTGACCCAATTCCCCTTCCTTCTTTGCCTCCCTTCAGAAATAACCAGATCAACCCTTGTATATCTCATGTGATAAACCTGGAGATCTGAGGTGACATGTCAAAAAGACAGCAAGGAGGTTAGAGGAAAAAGGGTTGGATCGGATTAGAGTTAAGGCAGAGGCAGCCACAGGGACCAGAGCACCAGAAAGCAGGCACAGCCCAAAGTGGGAGCTGAGCAAGTGCGTGAGAAGTGCCTGTCTTATCTCAATTTTGACTAGTTGCCTTTCTCAGCAGAGGAATGGGTGATAAAGGGCACACATTGTGGTGTTTTATCTTTCTTCTCACAGCTAAGGATTTAATTGCTCTCAGTAAAATATTTCAGTGAGTCTCCCATGTGATGGTTTGGGCTCTTACCTGCCCCCCCCCACACTTTTTGTATTTGCCCCAGCTAACTCAGACGGCCTCTGGGAGTATAAATGAAGCTTTTTATTTTACAGCAGCAAATATACAGGCAGCTATTTACAATATATACAGTTATATACAGAAATATACAAAGGATAAACAATACAGAAGCACAACTCCCCTCCCAGAAACCTGAGTCCCCAGGAGGGGCTCTCAAACCACCCCAACACCTCCCCTTACCCTCTTAACCTTACCCCAGTTCTCAGGAAGAAGAGAGGTGCAGCCAAGAGGTTAGGGAGCAGGGTTAGTGGGAGCAAGGTTAATGAGATGTGACCAGGTCTGAAGGCAAAGGCAGAAATGAAAGACAAAATGGAGAATGTTTACTTCTTCTTCCCAGAGCTCTCAGAGTGACTGTGAGCGAAGGAGACACAATTGTTTTTCATTTCACTGCCCGTTATCTAGTTCTTTTACCAAAACATTCTAGCTTGCTTCAAACTAGCACATCCCAACAGTTAAAATCTTCAGGAATCTTTGCTCATGAGAGGTTTGATTGACTTCACTGCAGTCCAGCATTTTACATACATGACATGCTCAGAGCTATTTTGCTCCATATGTTGATTCTATCACAGAATCACAGAACGTCATGGGTTGGAAGGGACCTTGAAAGCTCATCCAGTCCAACCCCCCTGTGAGAACAGGATCACCTATACCAGATCACACAGGAACACGTCCAGGTGGGTTTTGAGTATCTCCAGAGAGGGACTGTTTTGTCCTAGAAGCCTTTTGTGACCAGGCAACATCTGGGCACTGTATTTTTTTGGAGTGTTTTTTGTTGTTGCTGAGAGATCCTTATGCAGAACTTCCTTTTCAGCAGGGTGAGACCTAGGGCTGTTGATTGTTGCATGGTGTGGAATACTCCATTTACACCTGGAGAGAGATTCTTCAGTGATACCTCTTTGGTCAGCTACATAAGACCACATTCCTTGGGAATCTTTCCATATCTTCTTTATAGAGTGCATTTTAAAAACACAACACACACAACTCTGGGGACAGCAGCTTAGATTTATTTATTGGCTGGGGCCAATCTCTTTTCAATGGTCAGCAACAATAAGCCAAGGAGCAGAACATAGAAAGTCTCACCTCAACATGAGGAGAAACTTCTTTACAGTGAGGGTGACAGAGATCTGGAGCAGGCTGCCCAGAGGAGTTGTGGAGTCTCCTTCTCTGCAGACTTTCAAAACCTGCCTGGATGCACTCCACTGTGAACTACCCTAGGGGATCCTGCCTTGGCAGGGAGGTTAGACTCGGTGATCCCTGGAGGTCCCTTCCCACCTCTCAAGTTCTGTGACTCTGTGAAAATGAAGACAGCACTGTGCAGAATGGACTTGAACATCTGGAAGGTTTGAACATCTTTACCCTTTGGCAGCTTGGAAAAGTTCAGTGCCACCTAACACAACCTTTTTTTTCCTCATTTCCAGCTCCTTGCTGCAATTTCCTTATTTCCAACTCCTTGTTGCAATTTCCTTATTTCCAATTCCTTGTTGCAATTTCCTCATTTCCAATTCCTTGTTGCTGTTTCCTCATTTCCAGCTCCTTATTGCAATTTCCTCATTTCCAGCTCCTTATTGCAATTTCCTCATTTCCAGCTCCTTATTGCAATTTCCTCATTTCCAGCTCCTTATTGCAATTTCCTCATTTCCAGCTCCTTATTGCAATTTCCTCATTTCCAGCTCCTTATTGCAGTTTCCTCATTTCCAGCTCCTTATTGCAGTTTCCTCATTTCCAGCTCCTTATTGCAGTTTCCTCATTTCCAGCTCCTTATTGCAGTTTCCTCATTTCCAATTCCTTATTGCAGTTTCCTCATTTCCAATTCCTTATTGCAGTTTCCTTATTTCCAGCTCCTTATTGCAGTGTCCTTATTTCCAGCTCCTTATTGCAGTGTCCTTATTTCCAGCTCCTTATTGCAGTTTCCTTATTTCCAGCTCCTTATTGCAGTTTCCTTATTTCCAGCTCCTTATTGCAGTGTCCTTATTTCCAGCTCCTTATTGCAGTTTCCTTATTTCCAGCTCCTTATTGCAATTTCCTTATTTCCAGCTCCTTATTGCAGTTTCCTTATTTCCAGCTCCTTATTGCAGTTTCCTTATTTCCAGTTCCTTGTTGCAAGGTTTTGTAAGGTGCATATTTGAAACTGGTCTCACAAAATAACCTGTTGGGCTTGAGTGCACTGTGGTGCACGTAGAGAACTCTGCTCCTAACAATTTCTGCCATGAAAGAGTAAAAACATCTTGATATAGAATCAACTAAGTTGGAAGAGATCTCCAAGATCATC
This sequence comes from Pogoniulus pusillus, assembly GCF_015220805.1. Lineage (NCBI taxonomy): Eukaryota > Metazoa > Chordata > Aves > Piciformes > Lybiidae > Pogoniulus > Pogoniulus pusillus. Next base: position 3,367,870 of record NC_087278.1, read on the forward strand.
CAGTCCAACCTTTGGTACAACACAATTGCTGCTAGTCAACAAAAAGAGAATCTGATGATCTTTTTGCATGGTATAATAAGTATCTGGTGGAAGGCCTGGAACACAAACCCTATGAGGAGAGGCTGAGGGAGCTGGGGGTGTGCAGCCTGCAGAAGGAAGAGGCTTAGGGGTGACTTCATTGCTGTCTACAACTACCTGAAGGGAGGTTGTAGCCAGGTGGGGTTGGTCTCTTCTCCCAGACAACCAGCAACAGAACAAGGGGACACAGCCTCAAGCTGTGCCAGGGGAGGTCTAGGCTGGATGTTAGGAGGAAGTTGTTGTCAGAGAGAGTGATTGGCATTGGAATGGGCTGCCCAGGGAGGTGGTGGAGTCTCCATCCCTGGAGGTGTTGAAGCCAAGCCTGGATGAGGCACTTAGTGCCATGGTCTGGTTGACTGGATAGGGCTGGGTGCTACATTGGCCTGGATGATCTTGGAGGTCTCTTCCAATCTGGTTAATTCTGTGATCTCCTCCTGAAAACAACACCACTCCCTAAACAGAAACTATACTTCTTTTACTGTTAGACCTTCTTCTTTTAGGCACTACTAGACATAATATTCCATAAGAGCTTTCTTTCCTCTGATACTGAAAGGAATAGGTAACAGCTATCAATGTAAAGCTCAGTTTTAGAGCATATAAGAAAGGAATTTAGAATTTAGGCCTTTAGAAAGGACCTATTATCAACTTGACTGTCTTACTCTCTTTTTTTCTTTTTAAGTTGTCTTTAAAGCTATTGCCTTTTAACTGCTCAGAAATTAATCAGGTGTAAAGTATTATCTGTCAGGAAATCAACTAATTGTATTGGTAGAAGCTCATTAAGTTACTCTAGAAAATTATTAGAATGCTGAATGCCCATGTCAGGCAATTTTACAGTTTGAGACCTATCCTTGGAGAATTCAACCCCAAGATGTGCCTACAATAACTTTTCTCACTACTTTTAATTTATAAATGAATAACAAAGAGACAATTCCACTGGTGTGGGTTGTGTTTTTAAATTTCCTACAAGTCTGTTGGTTTGGTTGTGTCACTTTGATGGGATCACTGCACATAGAATCATAGAATCAACCAGGTTGGAAGAGACCTCCAAGATCATTCAGGCCAACCTAGCACCCAGCCCTATCCAGTCAACCAGACTATGGCACTAAGTGCCCCAGCCAGGATTGGCTTTAACATCTCCAGGGACGGTGACTCCACCACCTCCCTGGGCAGCCCATTCCAATGCCAATCACTCTCTCTGCCAACAACTTCCTCCTAACATCCAGCCTAGACCTGCCCTGAAAGAACTTAGGACTGTGTCCCCTTGTTCTATTGCTGGTTGCCTGGGAGAAGAGACCAACCCCCACCTGGCCACAACCTCCCTTCAGGTAGTTGTGGCTGGGTAGACAGCAATGAAATCACCCCTGAGCCTTATCTTCTCTAGGCTAAACAACTCCAGCTCTCCTCATGCAGCCTTTCTAATGGATTATGTTTGTTTCTGCCACATTATTGGGGTTTTACATGCTTCAGGTTCATTCAGACAAAACGGGTTCATGTATGAGGCTCAGTCAGCTGTTAAGTGTATTTATTGTTTTTAATTTTTGGGGGGGGGAAAGATAAAATGACCTCATTGCTGTCTACAACTACCTGAAGGGAGGCTGTAGCCAGGTGGGGTTGGGCTATGCTGCCAGGCACCCAGCAACAGAACAAGGGGACACAGTCCCAAGTTGTGCTGGGCAGGTCTAGGTTGGATGTTAGGAGGAAGTTGTTGTCAGAGAGAGTGATTGGCATTGGAATGGGCTGCCCAGGGAGGTGGTGGAGTCACTGTCCCTGGCGGTGTTCAAGCAAAGCCTGGATGAGGCACTTGATGCCATGGTCTGGTTGACTGGGTAGGGCTGAGTGCTAGGTTGGACTGGATGAGGTTGGAGGTCTCTTCCAACCTGCTTGATTCTATGATTCTAAAGAGATTGTGTTGCTGTGACACAGCAGCTGATTTTGTGTTCATTTTCTCTGGAGCGATCATTTGAGTCCGTTGTTGTTTCATTCTGGCTGTATGTCTGTCTGTCTGCCATCTCAGTTCCACAAGCTTTCAGGTTTTAGGAAAGACTTTTAAACCAAATAAAAAAGGGATGAGTTTCTTGTAAAGTGATGCCAACCATGCCTGGAGGGATGAGCTTTTGCCAACTTGTGGAGCTGAGATGTCTCCCTTGACTTAATGAGGGGTGTCAGCAAAGGTGCTTCATATGTGAAAAGTATCGTTTTCAGTTAGACAATTCAAGGTCTTTATTGTCTCTTCCTTGCAGAATGATGCAAACAGAGCTCTAAGCTTAATCTAGAATTGCTTGTAGAGTGAATGTGAACAAATGACTTGCCTTTTTTGGGTAATGATAATGCTAATGATGATGATAATCATGATAATAACAACAACAACAACAGCAAATGTACTGTGATAATAATAACACCACCACCAATAATAACTGTGTAGTGTACATTATGATGTAATAAAAAGATTACATTATATTGTGTGTATTATGTTCTAGATTAATTACTTTATTATGATTATGCACATTATACACCTAATACAATTATGGGTTAGATTATTTGATAATAAGTTTATTATTATTATACACATAATACAAAATGCATCCAACACAATTATGTTCTAGATTATTTGATGATAAGTTAATTGTTGTTATTATTATACACCTAGTGCAAAATACACCTAATACAATTATGTTTTAGATTATTTGATGATAAGTTTATTGTTATTATTATTATACACATAATACAAAATACCCCCAATACAATTATGCTCTAGATTATTAGATGATAAGTTTATTGTTACTATTATTATACTTATGATACAAAATACACCTAATTCAATTATGTTTTAGATTATTTGATGGCAAGTTAATTGTTATGATACTCCTAATGCAAAATACATCCAATACAGTTATGTTCTAGATTATTTGATAAGTTAATTGTTGTTCTTATTATTATATACATAATACAATTACGTTCTAGATTATGTTCTAGATTATTTGATTATAAGTTAATAGTTGTGATTATTATACACCTAATGCAATTATGTTCTAGATTATTTGATGATAAGTTTATTGTTGCTGTTATTATTATACACATAACACAAAATGCACCCAATACAATTATGCTCTAGATTGTTACATGATAGGTTTATTTTTACTATTTTTATACTTATGATACAAAATATACCTAATACAATTATGTTCTAGAGTATTTGATAAGTTAAGTGTTATGATACTCCTAATACAAAATACATCTAATACAGATACTTATGATATAAAACACACCTAATTCAATTATGTTCTAGATTATTTGATGGTAAGTTAATTGTTATGATACTCCTAATACAAAATACATATAATTCAATTATGTTCTAGGTTATTTGATAAGTTAATTGTTGTTATTATTATACATATAATGCAATTATGTTCTAGATTATTTGATGATAAGTTAATTGTTGTGATTATTATACACCTAATGCAAAATACACCTAATACAATTATGTTCCAGAGCATTTGATGATAAGTTAATTGTTGTTGTTATTATACACATAACACATAATACAATTATGTTCTAGATTATTTGATAAGTTTATTGTTATTATTATTATTATTATACACATAACACAAAATGCACCCAATACAACTATGTCCCAGATTATTTGATGCTAAGTTGTTATTATACTCCTAAGGCAAAATACATCTAATACAATTATGTTCCAGATTATTTGATGATAAGTTAATTGTTGCTGTTATTATACACATAATACAATTATATTCTAGATTATTTGATGATAAATTTATTATTAGACACATAATGCACATAATATAATGTAATTTTTTCTGATATCATTATATACACTACACAGTACATTTAGCGGTGGTGTCGTTGTTATTGTGTGCTAGTTTGAAGCTAGCTAGAATGTTTTGGTGAGAAGAATTAGATCACAGGCTGTGAAAAGGACAACAATGATGATGTCTACTTCACTCATTATTATTAATTGTAGTTTTCAGCTCAGTGTCATTGTTTTTCTGCACATCAACCTTTCTGTATCAGAGCTAGGTTGTCAGTTATTTAACTGTGCACTCTTGCTACTGCTTTTTGCTAGTTTATGACATGAAAGAACTGCATAGAGGTCTCGTCTAATGTGTTGCATTAAACTATGTTGCCATTTCATATGCTAAGTCAACTTCCTTACCATGAGTAGGTAGATGTTGGGAGCATCTACCAGAGAAAACTGGACCATACTTACCCCTTTTTGCTTTTTCTTTCCCGGATATTGCTTTGATAGTGTTCAAAATGCTGGTAGGATGCTGGCATCCCAGCTAGTGTATGTTCTTACCAGTCAGTTTTGAGAGAGATATGCCTGAACTTAGTACTGTTGGTAAGAGAATAACAGAACATTGGTGCCAGCAGAAAAAAGTTCACAACGCTCAGGCTTTCTTGCAGCTGGTCACAGGAGAACAAAGTAAGCATCATTTAAATCACAGATACTGAAAATATAACAGGGTAAGACTGGACTTAGCACATTGCAGGTGGAGGAGTGGTCTGTTTTCTCTTTTTCTGGCTTGATCAGTTCCTAAGCTGTAAGCAAGGCTGTTTTCTTCTTGCAATGCATTGATATTTCACCTCTTTTCATTCTATGCTAAGTATTGATGCAGTATGTAGCCACTTCATATCTGCCTCCTGATGCTCTCCCCTCGAGAAGCTCTGCATGACCTCTGCAGACATCAGTCTGCGCTGTGAAATGTTGTGGGTTTGTTCTGTTCAGTGCTATACAAACTGGAGCACAAAAGGTTTCACCTCAACGTGAGGAGAAACTTCTTTGCAGTGAGGGTAACAGAGCACCAGAGCAGGCTGCCCAGAGGGGTTGTGGAGTCTCCTTCTCTGCAGACTCTCAAAACCCACCTGGGTGCATTCCTCTGTGAACTACCTTAGGAGATCCTGCCTTGGTGAGGAGGTTGGACTGGATGATATCTGGAGGTCCCTTCCAACCTCTCAAGTTCTGTGATTCTGCATGTAAGTGGAAGTGTACGAAGCAGGCTGACTCTTGATTTACACTCCTACAAATAAAACAGGCAGAAATAAATCTGTGCCTGTTTTTGTTGCATATGATGTGCCAAAGCAAGAAGCTATACCATAAGCTCTCTGTCTGTAGCTACATATGGTCTTTCTTGGAAAGAGGGAAGGAATCAGTAAGTGAGAAGGTCAGTGTGTCACTGAGCCTTTGAAACTCCTGAGTGTGGAAAGGCTGTAGAGACATTTCTTAGACCTGGGGTCTACCACTAAACCTGGTGGCCATCAGCTGAGCATCATCCTGAGCTCACTTTATGCTCTTGTGCTGCCCCTTTCCTTCTCCTAGTTTGTGCATCATACCACAGCCAGGTCTGTGGGATACTTATTAGTTGACAGCCATTGACCATTCAAAGTTAATTTAAAAGCCCATTGGGTTGCAGTGTGAAAAGTATTCCTTTTGTTACATTGCTCATTATTTTCAATGTATAATTTACATGCATTATGCCTTAATTTCACTTAGTGTTTTTGTAAGGAGCTACTGAGTGGAAGGTTTACAGGACCTACAACAGTACAACTAGAAGCTTTATTAAACAGGCATTTTAAAGGTTAAGCTAATGAACATGTCTTTAAAGCTAAAGGAGTTTATGTCAATGTGGGGTTGTGAGATGCTATTGTGATTATTGATCAAAATATTTTAGTATATTCTTTCATTTTTCTTGTTGCTTGCTTTAGCTCACAGATCCTGCTCTTTACTTCCTTCTAGCCTGCTGAGGGTGGTATATTGGTGGCAGTTTTCTGTGTTGTGGCAATGAAGTCCTGGAGTAATCTTTAGCAGAACAAATATCTCCTTTGAGCCTTCATGACCGTTGTGACAATCATGGCTTGTGTTGTTTTAAACTGCATGTTTCTGAGGTTAGCTGTGGCCTATTGGAATGGGCTGCCCAGGGAGGTGGTGGAGTCGCTGTCCCTGGAGGTGTTCGAGAAAAGCCTGGATGAGGCACTTAGTGCCATGGTCTAATTACCTGGACAGGGGTGGTTGATATGTTGGCCTGAGTGATCTTGGAGGTCTCTTCCAACCTGGTTGATTCTATGATTATATCCTTTGCTCTACTTCTCTCCTTACAATGAAAATCTTCTTTTACCTCACTCCAAGTTTACTTTCTCTTTACCATTCATTTTTTTCCCCCTCTTTCCATCCCGACTATGTTATCTAGCTGCTTCCATAGAGGTCTTTGTGTATTTTCTTTGCTACATTCCCATGACTATGAACCTCTTGTTGCAGAGATAATGTGGTAACTGTCATATTTTTATTTTATCTCAGTGGCCAGGAAAAGAAAAAGCAAAAGAAGGGCTGCTTTTTCCAAAAAGATTTGAGGAAGGTGAGCACCAAAGAATCATAGAATCAACCAGGTTGGAAGAGACTTCCAAGATCATCCAGGCCAACCTATGCCTACCCAGTCAACTAGACCATGGCACTAAGTGCCTCATCCAGTCTTCTCTTGAACACCTCCAGGGATGGTGACTCCACCACCTCCCTGGGCAGTCCATTCCAATGCCAATCACATCCAGCCTATACTTCCCCTGGCACAACTTGAGACTGTGTCCTCTTGTTCTGTTGTTGCTTGCCTGGCAGAAGAGACCAAGCCTACCTGACTACAGTGCCTGGCTCAGGGCAATGAGGTCTGCCCTGAGCCTCCTCTTATCCAGGCTAAACAACCCCAGCTCCTACCCTCCCTACCCTGAAAGAGTTACATGTAATTTAGATCACCTCATAACTTTTGCTATTCATGTTGCTTTTGCCTTAGCCAGTTCATAGATTAATAGAATAACTCAGATTAGAAAAGACCTCAGGAGGTCAACTAGTCCAACCTCCTGCTCCAAGCAGGCTTAAAGCTGACTTCAGGCCAGTTTTGCAGTCTCCATGGAGCTGTACATTCAGTGGAGGAGTCATTCCACTGGCATCTAATTATGGAAGTGAGTGTAATAATTCATGCTCAGCAGATCCCTGTCATGCTCTCCTTCATCCTAGCAGTGACAGAGGAGAGTGTGGATCATAAAATCATAGACTGGCTTGGGTTGGGAAGAACTTTAAAGATCACACAGATAGAAGCCCTTACCATGGGCAGGGAGACCTTCCCCTAGATCATGCTACTCAAAGCCCCAGGTTACTTGCAGCCCAGGATGACCAATTTAGTTGCCTTATTTATGGTAGCTGAGATCAATTCTATATTTTTCTGCAGTGAACTCTCAAGCAACAAAAAAAGAACAAAATGATGAGAGAAAAATCTGATGTATTTATTGAAAATGGACACAAGTAAGTGCCTCTAGGGTGCCAGGTTTGGTCCTTCTTAAATAACTCTCAGTCTGGACGTGCCAGAGACCACAATGTTTGTTTTCCAGTTCCACCAGCTCAGACCTTTTCTGACTGCTTAGGAATCTGGTCGGATCTATGCTAGGGAATGGATGGTTGTGCTGCTATGGGTGGGTAGCCTGATGTATCTGATACATTTGGTTCACTGTGTAGAAACATGAGTCAGTAATTACAGCACTGTCCTATTTTTGTGTCTTTCCTGAGTCCCTCGTTCATTTGTTAGACTTGGTTATTTCCTCCTGCCTTAAAGCTCCGTGCTAGGATCAAGAATACTTCTTCATATTCCAAGGCTGTCTAATGCAAGCAAAATCCAATTCAAGTGTAGAAACAGAAATGAGGACGAGTAGCACACAAAGGGCTTCCTTAACTTCTGAGTAAAATCCTCTTGGCAGCAGATATTTTAATCAAGGGAACAGTCATTTTAGTTGGGCTAGGACTGAGCTTTCCAGCAGTGTCTCTGCCATGGCATTGGTGATAATGTGGCGTGGCAATACTTGAGCTAGGTCTCAACTTACTAAGAATAGAGGTTGCGGTCTCTAACGCCTTCCTGAGAAGCTAAGAGCAAACTTCATCAGTCATCCAGAATGACTGCAGTGATGACATTACATTTAAGGGTGTCATTTATTTTCCTGCCTTCATTCTTTTCCAACTAATAACAGAAAGCAATTAGTTGGGTTTGGACAAATAATGAGCATCATAATGATTCCTTTATTTGGCCTCATAAACTTTCCAAATGAGCTATGTGAAAGAAAGATTTAGCTCCTGGAAGGCTGAACAGAGTTTGGCAATGCTGTAAGTGTGATCAAGATGTAATTGTTACTCCCCCAAGCTGCTGTTTTCTAACTGTCACTATTTTCCTGCTTGAACTTTGAGGAAGTGAACAATTTTATCTGAGTTGTATACCAGAACTGAAGACAAAATTATTGTTTCCATTTAATTGTCTCAAAATGGATCATTTTATGCTGCAAAGTCCAGGGAATCTTCTCGTTTGAAATTCTGGGAGTATTGCTAGATTGACACTTTTAATACTGAAATAACCTTAAATTAAGGTGAAGTAGACATAAAATCACATTGTCTGGGGAGATATGGGTTTGGTCTAAGTGCCAGAGCAGCTGGTTAACTATTGAGTCTAAAAGTGGCCATCAAAATTGGTGCATGTCCTTATAAATTTGTATTAATTGACTAACTCTAATTAGCTAAATGGACACACCAGCAGGCATTGTAAAATGTACCAAGTTGGGGTTGTTTGGGGTGTGGGTTTTTTTCTGTGCACCAGAGTGTGTTTCTGTGATAGCTTTAATTCTGTTGCAACCTTTGTTTCCTCTTTATATGATCAACTTTCCAGCGCTTTGCGGCGTATTTGGTTTGTCGGAAGAGGTCTGTTCACGCTCTTATTGTTGTCCAATTCTGCCATCAACGAAAAGCCCAAACTTATTCCTGTTCTCTAGAATGGTGTTGAAATTTACTATCAACTCCACTCTTGTTAAGGTGCTTTTATGTTTTGGGCTTATGTTATTTGCTTGTTTAGCCTTCTGAAAGCATAGGCTTCGCTAGTGGGGAATTGTAGGTGATCAGACTAGTTGAAAGATGTATACAGAGAGGATTTTAATAGTAGCTAACTGCTTCTGTGGGCCCAATTAAGACTATTCAACTGCGAAACACAGTCCCCTGAGTAATGGTGCAGTTGGCTTGCCTGGGTTTTTGGGGGTGTGGGGGAAGGAGACCTGGAATAAAGGAATATCCAGTGCAAGAAACAAAACATCCTTTTAAGAGTTACCTTACAAAAAACCTCGCAACAATGGCAAAAAAAAAAAAAAAAAAAAAAAAAAAAAAACCAAAAACCCAAACCCACCCCAACTCAAAACAGTAAGCAACAACAAAAAAGCAATCCTCAAAATTCTGGCATGCAGTATTAATAAAGGTTGAGGTCACTTTTACGTATGCACTCCATTCTAGACTAGACTCCGTAGTGGCTGCGCCTGAGATGTGGATGTGTTGTCGGTCCAAAAAATCAATCTCGTCGCTCCTCAGAAGGCAATGAGAGATAATAAGTACTATTCACCTGATTGCCTTCCTGTTCGGAGACAGCTGGTGACGCTTGTCTTGCTGATAACCAGGAGTTTGAGATCTAAGGCAGGGATAAAGAAAAGCTGGGAGTTTGCTGAATCTAAATTTGACAGTCGATGGCTGCGTAGAGGGTCAGGAGGGATAGAATCTGTGACACGTATAAGAAAAGGAACAAAATTTATCTGCTCTGGTTGCAATGATTAGATGTCTCTTTGTCTGGCTTTCTTACAGTGGGTGATTGATTGTACCCGCCAGCTGGCTAATATCATAATTAACAAAAGTTGCTACCATGTCTGGGAAGTTTAATCGAAAGAACTGCCGGCACTATGATGCCATTGTGACAGAGATCACAAGCACTGCAGTGGCGGCGACTTTTCTACCGCTGGAGCCGCAGAACTGTGTGGATGTGCTGAGGAGTCATTCGCTGGGATCACTAAAGGTACGTTTCTATCCCCATACATTTCTCCCCGTGTTGCTCTTTTGTAGGAACACTAAAGGTGTGTTTCTATCCCCATACATTTCTGCCTGCGTTGCTCTTTTGTGGGAATGAAGTAGATGGTCCTTTGATGGGACCTTTCATTTCAGGGAATGCCACGTGAAGCTATTCTCTTGGATTTTGAAAGCAGCCGCAATAGCGATCTAGAGTTATGGTTTATGAACGCCTCAAAAGGTGAATGATTGAAACTAGAGTTCAGTGCTACTCACCTGTTCTAAGTGGTCTCCGCTGTCTTGCCAAGATGCTCCTTGCAGGGAAAAAAACAAACCCAACGCATGCAGTTGTTTCCATAGCTGATTTTTCTCAGCTGGAGGAACTAAACACACCGGTGACAGCCTTACATTCTAGGAATTCATAGTGGAGTTTGAGTTTCTGGTTTGTTAGTATTTCTTTTCATTTATGCCTTCAAGTTAGAATGCAATTTAAAAGGGGGGGGGGGGGGGAACACAAACCAAGAAGAGGGCAATTCATAATTGAGCGCTGCAAAACCTCGCTGGATTATTGGCAGTTGTATATGTTTATTTGTGTGTGTGTGTGCGGAAGGAGAGCAGCACCGGTGGCGTTCGCTGGAGAGCCACTTTGCAGCACCTCCGTGAAACGTTTGCCTGGGAAGCTCTACCGATTCCTTTCGCACATTTACCTTAGTTTCCCAAGTTCAGAAATGCTTCCTCCGCGCTCCTCTTCTCCGCTGTTGCCTGTTTTTTGTGTCGCTCGTCTCTGCGTGCGTGTGTGTCTGTGTCTGGGTGCGCGCGCGCTGCGTGGTAGCTCAGTGATGCTCTGGAGTATGTGTTGAAAATGCCAGCCTGACATATTGCTAATGAGTGTGCATATTGACAGTGACGGGGGCGTGTGTCTGTCTGTGTGCCGTGTATTAAAACAAAAAGAGGAGAGAGACGGAGACAGAGAGAGACAGAGAGAGACAGAGAAGGAAATATTGGGATGGGAAAGAACAGTTTATTTACATTACGGTATGTCAAAATGTTGTTGTGGCTTAAAAAGAAATCCATTTTAAACAGACATGAGATGGCATATGATGATTTCTTCTCTTTCTCACAGGAGCTAATACGACCGTGCTAGGAGAATAAGGGAGACTCATTTATTTTGGTGCTATTAGGATTTTTTTACTTTGTGGGTTTGTTGGGTTTTTTTTTTTTCCCTGCCCAAGTGATTTTGACTTTTTGATAGCAGCTTTTAAGATTTGGGGGAAATGAATTGTTTGCGCTGTGTTTTGGGTCTGTAACGAGCTCACCCTGGGTTTTCTGTTGCTGCTCTTCTCTGTATCTTTACAGGTGAACTAGTTCTGAGTATTCAGATGAAGCTGAATTCCTTCCAATAGACTTTGGAAGGAATGCATTTCTCTACAGCTGCTGTTTGTTTGAAACCAGCAGATTAGTTATGATAGACTTTGGAAGGAATGTATTTCTCTATAGCTGATGTTTGTTTGAAACCAGCAGATTAGCTACAATTAGTTACAATAGACTTTGGAAGGAATGCATTTCTCTATAGCTGATGTTTGTTTGAAACCAGCAGATTAGCTACAATTAGTTTATAATAGACATCTATTTCTCTATAGCTGCTGTTTGTTTGAAACCAGCAGATTAATTACAGTAGACTTTTGAAGGAATGCATTTATCTATAGCTGCTGTTTGTTTGAAACCAGCAGATTAGCTACAATTAGTTTATAATAGACTTTTGAAGGAATGCATTTATCTGTAGCTAATGTTTGTTTGAAACCAGTAGATTTTGGGGATGTGCTCTTGTTTTTTTTAATCTTACAATTCACAGGTTAAATAATTTTCTAGTTTTGAGCTGATATTGTTTCTAGTTTTGAGCTGATATCGTTTCTAGTTTTGAGCTGATATCGTTTCTAGTTTTGAGCTGATATTATTGCAATGCTAATTTCAGTCTAATTCCGACTTGAATTTCTCCGAGAGATTTTGCAGGTTTTGGTCAATTTAATAGCAGATAAGTAGTAGAACAAATGGAACACCCTCCTCCAAATTTATTTTTTTTCTTTATTTGTTCCTCAAAGGAAATTTCTGTTTTGTGAAGAAATCTTTTTTTTATATATATCTATATATATAATTTTTTTTTTCCAGGCCAGAGAAAGATTCCTTTCAGCACAATAATCCCTATCGTCAGCAACGTATTCTAGGTTCTAACTAATCCTTGTAAATCTACTGTTTTGCAAGAGCTGCTAAGCAAAATGAAAAATCTATATTTTGATGCAAGTAGAGAAGGCTGCAAAATAGATTAGCATTGTGATTGCAGACAATAGGGGAGATTAAGTTACTAAAACAGTATATTGTTGTTCTAAACTAAACCCTGTAATATTTTGTGTAATTGAGCCAGTGCATTGTTAGGACTCAGTTGGAGTATCAAACGGTTGTGAGGATTAGAGCAGACAACTAAAGCAATGTCACAGTGGCTGTGGCTGGTTTGTAACAGGATTATCTTCTGAGATGTGTAGAAATGAGCTCTTGTAATAGTTTTGGAGGAATTAATAATTTTAGTGGACTGTTAATGGTGAATGTGCTAATGTAAAGAGTCAGAAGATTAGCGATGCGTCCTTTTGGCATGGAAATAAGAATATAATAAATGTCCTGCAGGTGACTGAAGCTGCTGCAATTTTATTGGAGATTAAAGTTTTATTGACCTTTGCTGAGGTGATTAACCCTCCTGAAATTAAAAGCCGGTGGTAAATTATTCTGTCCAATTTAAATGCAAACACAGGATAGTAGGCTGTGCCATTCAAGTGTGAGGGGGGGTGGGGGGGAAGAAAAAGGGGAGAAGAAAAATACAGTGTTTTAATTTTCCTTTTGCACTCAGTGAGATGTGATTGCAGCCGGCGCAGCACCGGGCTCAGCTAACACCGCCCGGTGGCAACCTGCCCTTTGCTCTGCTCATGACTGCCCAAGCCGCCGTGCCACGGGAGCAGCCAACTTGGGAGTAGCTGCCTGCAATGAGCCCTCACATGCAGAAATGCCAGCAGGAGCACGTGGAAGTGTGTCAGCGAGGTAAGAAGTCCAAATCACTGTGGATGTGCTTTGTCTGCTAGTGTGGACCTCGAGCGGGGTGATGCTTGCAGGAGTTGGGCGGCATGGCACAGGGGAGGATTCCTGCCCAAGGCTCACACAGCAGCTCGCTGGAGCTGGGTCACTTACCTGTGTGAGCCACTGAAGACTAATATGTAAAGCTGCATGTATGTTGTTTGTGGTGGTTTGGTGGCTTTAACTCTCCCTGACCCTTAAAAGTCAGATTCACAAGCTTGTAGAACTGCAGTTTTTGCCTGACAGCGCCTCAAGAGCAGGCGAAGTGCAGATGTGCGAATCACTGACACGCAGTGATTCCAGCCCTTCCACAAGTGGCTTTCGAGGAGTCAGGTGGCATATTGTGCTGGATTGGCAGGATCAGGACATGATCTTAGCAGTAGCCTGAAGCCCGTGGGATTATTTGCGTGTGCAAAGTCATGCAGGTGGTCACAGCATCACAGAATGGTAGGGGTTGGAAGGAAACTTTGGCTATCAAGTCCAAACCCACCTCCCTCTCACCAAAGTTCCTGTGGCTACGCTGCTGAAGCTTTGAAAACCTAGAAAGTTGGGTTTGTCTTTCTGTTTCACATTGTAGTTCATATCTGTCTCTGCAAACTTTATCAATGAATATTAAATTGGAAGGACCTCAGTGCTAACACTTGCTGCATTTTTTATGAATGTTTTATTAAAAGTTGAGCTCTTAGAGGTTCCCTCCAGAGTATCAGCCTTGTTCTTTCCCATTTATTTATTTTTAGTTCTTGGGTTTGGCAGACAAATGAATGTCAGGGCAGTGGTTTCTTTCAGAATGAATTGTGCTTAATTTTCCCCAAGTAAGAGATCAGTGTGCTCTTAGAAAGCAGTGTACTGTCAAAAAGCAGCTCTGGAGGGCTATAGAGACTCTGAGGGCTTAACTTGACACTGCCTAGAACCACTATAATTGGATCCATTTGAAATGCACAACTTTTTTGTTGCTTTTGGTAAGAAAGGATGCATTTGTTTCACATTTTGCACTAAAATAAGGGTAAATGAGAAGCAGTTGAGTCACTGGAGACTGGTTCAGGTTGCATAAACAAGCCCTTGAAGCAGCGCTGTCTCCTTCCTTCACCTGAAGGTCTAGGGTGGGAAGGCAGATGGGTCAAGTCTGCTTTCAGGGCTCTTTCTGGTCCTTGGCATGGTGGCTTATCTTGACACTGCCTAGAACCATTATAATTGGATCCATTTGAAATGCACATCTCTTTTTTTGTTGGTAAGAAAGGATGCATTTGTTTCACATTTCACACCAAAACAAAGGTAAATGAGAAGCAGTGGAGTCACTGGAGACTGGTTCAGGTTGCATAAACAAGCTCTTGAAGCAGCACTGTCTCCTTCCTTCACCTGAAGGTCTAGGGTGGGAAGGCAGTTGGGTCAGGTCTGCATTCAGGGCTCTTTCTGGTCCTTGGCATGGTGTAATGGATCAAACCACCATCTCTTTTTCTCTCTTTCCCCCCCTCATCCAAGTCCACCTCTCTGACTACCTGAAAAGAGATAAAATGACTCTTTGAAGGCTTTTTTCTTGCATGCTACCAGCAGTAGTGCTGGGAGCGGGGCAGAAGGACTGCTGCAACCGTTTGGCCCTGAGTGGACTTTCTGCCTAGTAACATTTTTCTGTTCCTTGATGCATCTGCACAGCATTAAAATGAAAATGATTGTGCTGTATGCATTCCATATTCAGTTTGCCTCCTCACTTTTCATCAAGGAAGACTTTATATTGCATCTGTCAAGGTAGGGAAGTCCAAGGAATTGCAGTTCACAAATTAGGGACCCTGAGGTAGCAGCTCACTTCTGTCTCATCTTTTCATTTACACTTTAAACAGCCTTCAGAGAGATGGGCTGCTGCTTCTGGGACCCAGTGAAGAAAGTGAGGAATAGATAAAAGCTTCAACTTGTGGTGGAGTGACCTGAATGGAACAGCTGGCAAAAGTATAGAGGGGATCCTCTAGGGTACTGAATTATACCTTCAGGCTTGGATTAGTAGGATGTTTAACAAAGAGATCCATTTGCCAAGAGGATCTCTGCCTGGTTTTTAATTATGGAACTAGCACTCTCTTCAACATTTGTCAATTATTGAGCTTCTTTTTTTTCCCCTTCCCCTCCTGTAAGGTATGGAGCAGTCATTGTCGTCTTTGAGCTCTTGTTTTTGCTTTCCTCAGACTGTAATTTCTGCACCTTATTGATTTAACCTTAGAAATGCTAACATGAAGCATTTCAACAACTTTAATGTTATGGCTGACAAGATGTATGCTCTATACACAAAGCAAACACAGACCTTACATAGCTCTTGTGGTGTTCATGATCCCAAAATGCGTCTGAATGGTTGGAGGCTTCTTTAAATTAGGAAAACAGTATTTAGAAGTTGGGGTTTTGGGGTGGTTTTTTTGTTTGCTTGCTTGGTCATTAGTTGTTTTTTGTGGTTCTTTTTTTTTTTTATCATAGCTCTTGTGTTGCTCATGATCCTAAAATGCTTTTGAATGTTTGGAGGCTTCTTTGCATTAGGAAAACAGCATTTAGGAGTTGGGGGTTAGGTGTATTTTTGGGGTGGTTTTTTTTGTTTGCTTGTTGATTGTTTTATATGGTTCTTTTTTTTTGTCATAGCTCTTGTGGTGCTTATGATCCCAAAATGCTTTTGAATGGTTGGAGGCTTCTTTAAATCAGGAAAACAGTATGTAGAAGTTGGGGTTTTGGTGGGATTTTAGGGTGTTGGGGTTTTTTTTTGTTTGGTTGGTGTTGGGTTTTCTTTTGTCATACTTCTCCATCCTATTTCAGTTAAAAATAGTAGTTATGCAGCACCAAACTCTGTTTCAAAACACAATTTTAGTAGCTAGTTCTCTCCATCCCTTTACATATTTTATAGCAGAGGAATGCAACAGTGGAGCTGCATAGCTAAGAAATTCCTACTCTGCCAGCCAACTTCCATGTAAAAATTAATGCTGCCATACATTTATTAAACCTCCAAACCAAAAAGAATTCCACAGTGCAAAAAATAATGATCCTCTAGCATGATAGAAACTTTCCAAAGGGGTAGCACATCACTACAGTTCACAATGAACTATTAATATGTGCTCTATATGTGTTCAGTGAAGAGATGTTCCTCAGTTTGGCTCCTAAGTTTAGTCAGGCAAAACACTGCTCAGGCCACACCTTGAGTGCTGTGTCCAGGTCTGGGCTCCTCCATTCAAGAGAGATGTTGAGGTGCTGGAAGGTGTCCAGAGAAGGGCAGCAAGGCTGGGGAGGGGCCTGGAGCACAGCCCTGTGAGGAGAGGCTGAGGGAGCTGGGGGTGTGCAGCCTGGAGAAGAGGAGGCTCAGGGGGGACCTCATTGCTGTCTGCAACTACCTGAAGGGAGATTGTAGTTAGGTGGGGTTGGGCTATGCTGCCAGGCAACCAGCAACAGAAGAAGGGGACACAGGCTCCAGTTGTGCCAGGGGAAGTCTAGGCTGGATGTTAGGAGGAAGTTGTTGTCAGAGAGAGTGATTGGCATTGGAATGGGCTGCCCAGGGAGGTGGTGGAGTGTCCATCCCTGGAGGTGTTGAAGCAAAGCCTGGATGAGGCACTTAGTGCCATGGTCTGGTTGCTTGGCCAGGGCTGGGTGCTAGGTTGGACTGGATGATGTTGGAGGTCTCTTTCAACCTGGTTGGTTCTATGAGTCTACACACATGTGTTAGGACCTCAGGATCTAAGCAAATTATATCAAAGCTGTTCTATTTATTTTTTTTCCCTTCCTTAGTGTGACTCATGCCAGCTGGACTTGTCTAAATATTATTAAACATTATTAAAAAAACTCCATTTAAGCTTAAAGCATGCCAGCAGGGCTGAGAAGAAGAAAGAGGAAAATAGCATTTTAATGAAGCAAGAGAGCTGTTGAGATACTGGAATGTGTCCAGAGAAGGGCAGCAAGGCTGGGGAGGGACCTGGAGCACAGCCCTGTGAGGAGAGGCTGAGGGAGCTGGGGGTGTGCAGTTTGGAAAAGAGAAAGCTCAGGGCAGAGCTCATTGCTGTCTACAACTACCTGAAGGGAGGCTGTAGCCAGGTGGGGTTGGGCTCTTCTGCCAGGCAAGCAGCAACAGAACAAGGGGACACAGTCCCGTGTTGTGCCGGGGGAAGTCTAGGCTGGATGTCAGGAGGAAGTTGTTGTCAGAGAGAGTGATTGGCATTGGGATGGGCTGCCCAGGGAGGTGGTGGAGTCACCATCCCTGGAGGTGTTTAAGAAAAGCCTGAGTGAGACACTTAGTGCTATGGTCTAGTTGACTGGCTATGACTGGATGCTAGGTTGGCCTGGGTGATCTTGGAGATCTCTTCCAACCTGGTTGATTCTGTGATTCTATCATTCTATAGTGATATATTTCTAGGAAATCTGTTGGATTACTTACTGCATCTGATTTAGGCAAAAAGAAATGCTTACAGGGCTGGGGAGAAGGCCAGAATGTTGTCACTGTGCTCCCTTCAGAGTATTACCACCTAAAATAAACACCTTCTGTTTTGCTCTCCCAAGCTCTCCTCAAGCTGGACAAGTACTTCCAGAGACAGGTCACATAAGATTGTTTGGATGGTATTCAGTGTATGTCGATCTTAATAAGCCATGTGAGAGGTGAGGCAGCTGCTCAGTGTGTGGCATGACACATAGGTGAGTGTTTATGTGAAAGCACTGCAAAACATGGGGGGGAAAAAGAGAAGTTATGCCATTGTTTTCTGTTCTCCCCCAGCAAGAATGGCACTGGCAACTGCATATACCTCTAAGTGGGTATGATAACTGCTTAGGAATTATCATGCCCAGCATCCTAACATTTCATTGCTTGTTGTGATTACCTAGATAGAAAACACTGCAAGTTTTTCATTCCTTCCACCTGTGGTTTTCTTCTTCCTTCTGAACTCTTTGACATTGTCTCAATGTTCTTTGACTCCAATAGCTAAGTGAAAATTGGAGGGTTATCACCCTCTGAACTGCAGCATGTTCAGCATTTTTCATGTGATTTTCTTTCACATGAGCACAAATCAAACTTTTCTGGAGGGAGGAAACTTTCTGAGCAGTGATATATGAAGTGTGCTGCCTATGACTTTGGTACAGATGCATACTGCGTGTGACTGTTTCAAGAAGTTCTTCACAGAGAGAGTGATTTCCCATTGGAATGGGCTGCCCAGGGAGGTGGTGGAGGCACCGTCCCTGGGGGTCTTCAAGAAAAGCCTGGATGAGGCACTTAGTGCCATGGTCTAGTTGATTGGTTAGGGCTGGGTGCTAGGTTGGACTGGATGATGTTGGAGGTCTCTTCCAACCTGGTTGATTCTATGATTCTATGAACATCTATGTAGAGTTAGGCTTTGAATCATAGAATCATAGAATCAACCAGGTTGGAAGAGACCTCCAAGATCATCGAGTCCAACCTATCACCCAGCCCTAGCCAGTCAACTAGACCATGTCACTGAGTGCCTCATCCAGTCTTTTCTTGAAGACCCCCAAGTTGCAAAGCATTTTCTTTTTCCTTACACTGATGCTTCCAGTGAAAGCTCCACAGTCCATGTTGCAGGTCTACACTTGATGAAAATCTGTTGCTTATCTCTCCCAAAGTTCACCTGGAAATCAAGGCTTAAGATAGACACTGAGTAGTCAGAATAAATGAACTATATTATGTTGGAAGCAAAATGATTTTTTTTCTTACTTATTTGTTTTGGGGAGCTCTAAGTAAGCAAAACCTCTAAATTAATTTGAGGCTTCTGTTAAAAATCAGTATCATTGAATCAGCCAGGTTGGAAGAGACCTCCAAGCTCATCCAGTCCTACCTATCCCCCAGCCTTATCCAGTCAACTAGGCCATGGCACTAAGTGCCTCATCCAGGCTTTGCTTGAACACCTCCAGGAATGGTGACTCCACCACTTCCCTGGGCAGCCCATTCCAATGGGCTTTTTTTTTTGGTTGTTGTTCTTCTTGTCAATTTTGCAGCTAATGTTCTGCGGACTGTAAGCTGATAACTGTATTTTTGTCCATTGGTCTTGGGTAGCGAATTCATGAAGAAAGAAGTGAATTTGAGTACCTTGAATAGCTGCATATGAAAACTCTTAGAATCATAGAATCAACAAGGTTGGAAGAGACCTCCAAGATCAGCCAGTCCAACCTAGCACCCAGCCCTATCCAGTCAACCAGACCATGGCACTAAGTGCCTCAGCCAGTCTTTGCTTGAATGCCTCCAGGGATGGCAACTCCACCACCTCCTTGGGCAGCCCATTCCAGTGGCCTAGGCTTTCTTTTTGTGTTCTTCTTGTTGTTGTCAGTTTTGCAGCTAATCTTCTATAGACTGTAAGCTGATAACTGCATTTTTGTCCATTGGTCTTGGGTAGCGAATTCATGAAGAAAGAAAAGAATTTGAGTACCTTGAGTAGCTGCATATGAAGACTGTTAGAATCATAGAATCAACCAGGTTGGAATACTCTGTCTTCTTATTCTGTTGCTTGTTCGTGGAGCACAATGGCACAATGAACCTCTCTCCTTCTCTTTCCTTTTCAACATAAATGACAACTCAGTTATGAATGCAGAGTTTCTTATACTGGTTTTTATGTGGGATCTTTTTGGATAGTTTTTGGAGGGTTTCAGATTCTGGGTTTGGGGTAAGGAGAAAGGAAGGAAAGTAAAAAGAAAAACCCTCTTCCAGTAGAACTTTGTAGGTCAAGGCAGAATATTTTTGAAGCATGCACTACTTGACATTCTTGGAATGGATGATAGGAGAAATTTCTAGAAGCTTTTCTTTAAAGGAAAGTGTTATTTCTTTGCAGCAATGAAATTGAAAAGGCAGTGAGGGCATTCTCATTAAAACTCCTCTGCCCAGCAGCGAGAAGGAGTTGGATCAGAACACTCAAGAGCTCAAAACCTACTCGAGGAAACATTAACTTTTAAAGTCCTGTTTGGCTAATCACTCAACCTGCAGTCAGAAATTAGTGCTCTCTGCCACATAGAAACACTGAGGAAAACATTTACATGGCAAAACCAAAAAATAGAGTCCAATTTCTGACAAACACAGACCAATTAGTGAGACTTAATTTAGGTATTTGTCGCTGAGCGTGCATCCTATATACGTCGGAGCTGATTTACCACTATTTCCTTGTCTTATTTGCAAGAAGAGACTCCTACTTATTGAAATATTACTGAAGAATCTAGCTTTGCCCACAAATTACACACTTTTTGCATAAATGTGCCTAATTACCTGAATTCAGTTTTGATTAGCAGTGTTAATTGATGCAGCTGTGGATAGGCTCTGTTTACCTAAATTACCATGTGCAAACAGCAATACGTCTGAAAGGGAATATGCTAAACTGAAAATACTAATTAGCTAAGACAGATTGTTATTCGAGTCACATCTCAGAGCTTTTTAATGAAAGCCTGGATGTGTCAGGGCTTTCTGATGCTCAGGCAGAAATGTCTATATTACATATGATTTCTAAATTTAATTCATGGGAACAGATGGGATGTCGGCCCAGGGTTCTTCTCCATCGCTCCCGCTATTAATGGGAATATTTTGCTCTCCTGGAGACATTTTTTTTGTTTTGGAGTGTATTTATGTGAGAGAGAAAGAAATGTGTGTGTGTGTGTGAGAGAGAGAGAGAGAAGGGAGGGAGGAATTCATTGTGTGTGTTGACAATATGCCAGCCAAGAACATCGTACTGGTCTATTTTTGACCAACGTGTCATAGAATCAAAGAATTGACCAGGTTGGAAGAGATGTCCAAGATCATCCAGGCCAACCTAGCACCCAGCC
This sequence comes from Pogoniulus pusillus, assembly GCF_015220805.1. Classification (NCBI taxonomy): domain Eukaryota; kingdom Metazoa; phylum Chordata; class Aves; order Piciformes; family Lybiidae; genus Pogoniulus; species Pogoniulus pusillus. Next base: position 3,388,685 of record NC_087278.1, read on the forward strand.
CTATCCAGTCAGCCAGACTATGGCACTAAGTGCCCCAGCCAGGCTTTTCTTGAACACCCCCAGGGATGGTGACTCCACCACCTCCCTGGGCAGCTCATTCCAATGCCAGTCACTCTCTCTGTGAACAACTTCCTCCTAACATCCAGCCTAGACTTCCCCTGGCACAGCTTGACACTGTGTCCCCTTGTTCTGTTGCTGCTTGCCTGGGAGAAGAGCCCAACCCCACCTGGCTACAGCCTCCCTTCAGGTAGTTGTGGACAGCAATGAGATCACCTCTGAGCCTCCTCTGCTGCAGGCTGCACACCCCCAGCTCCCTCAGCCTCTCCTCATAGGGTTTGTGTTCCAGGCCCCTCACCAATGTCTGCAAGTTATAGGCACCAGAATGATGATAAACAAACTAGCTTGCAAACTTAATCAAGCCAATAATAAGTGTAATAAAACCAAGTCACAGGATGGTAAAAGAGGCCTCAGCAACAGAGAGATCCTTTGCCAACAACATATATATTTGTCCTCTTGTGACAGTAAGAAAAAGATTCTAGTTCTTGGTAGGAAAGGAGGATTGGGCTTTGTGACTCAAATTGTCATTGAGAGGTTTGTGTGTTGTGTTTTTTTCTTTAATTGCATTAAGCTGTGTTGAGAAATAACAAATCATTTCCTCCATTTTATTTAGAGAAAGACAGGTTTAGATATTCAGGTCATGCACTTCATCTTTCTTAATAGTTTTGCTAGATGAAAAGCTGTGTAAAAGTTTTAAAGTAGTGTAAAAAGAATACCCAGAGCATATACATGGCCTTAAGTGTTCTTAATGCACATCAGCAGCTGTACTGTTTATGCCCAGTCTTTGTTTATTCTTACTTTTCTTTCAGAGCTTAAATATTCAGAGGTCAGCTCCTGTGTGAAACTCAGTGTTTCCAGCAGAAGGGTTTCCCACAATGGCTTTTCAAAATGCAAAACAAGGATTATAGGTACCTCACCCAAATATTTGTACCAAAAATAACAGTTACAGTTAGTAATGGTCTGATTTTTGTATTCAAACAGTTCTTGCATAAATCATAGAATCAGTTAGGTTGGAAGAGACCTCCAAGATCATCCAGGCCAACCTAGCACCCAGCCCTAGCCAATCAACCAAACCATGGCACTAAGAGCCTCATCCAGTTTTGTCTTGAGCACCTCCAGGGGCAATGACTCCACCAACTCCCTGGGCAGCCCATTCCAATGACAAATCAAATCATAGAATGGTTTAGGTTGGAAGGGTCCTCAAAGATCATCCGGTTCCAACCCCCTGCCATAGGCAGGGACATGTCCCGCTAGAACAGGTTGCTCAAGGACTCATCCAGTCTGGCCTTGAACACCTGCAGGGAGGCCTCCACCTCCCTCTGCTACCTGTTCCAGTGTCTTACCACCCTCACTGCAAAGATCTTCTTCCTAACACCTAGTTTGAATCTCCCCTCTTCAAGTTTAAACTCATTACTCTTCGTCCTGTCATTACAAGACCTTGTCAATAGTCCCTCCCCAGCCCTCCTGTATCCCCCTTCAGATACTGAAAGGCCACTCCAAGCTCTCCTTGAAGCCTTCTCTTCTCCAGGCTGAAGAGCCCCAACTCTCTCAGCCTGTGCTCATAGCAGAGCTGCTGCAGCCCTCTGAGCATCTTCATGGCCCTCCTCTGGACTTGTTCAAGATATCAGTAGTGGTCCTAATTCAATGTAGCCATGGTTATAAGAAGTTATCTAAGTTGTAAGTTATATAAGTTATAACAAGTTTCAGATCTTTTGGCCAAAGTTGATTGGAATCTGTTTTCTTGTCTGAGTTGCAGTGGAACTATATTGACTCCTTTAATCCACAGTCATAGTGAATAGGATTAAATAGATTTTGGCCTGGTTACTGAGTTTTGGGAGCACTCCTTCCTCCAAAGGTTTGCTAGCTCTGGCTTTGTGCAAGTTGACACTTAGAGCTCATCATATTTTCAACAAGTAATTGTCCAAGCTCCTAAGCTTTGTACCTGAGTCCTCTGTCATGCTGTCTTCTACTGATTTGGTGTAGGCTTTTCAGATGGAACCTATTCCTAAATAAATCAGCCACAGATACAGGCATTGTTCAGTGGGCAATTAACTCAGGCTACAGAAGAGCACAGCGGTGATGCAAGTCAGGTTTGGACCTCTATGACAAAAGAATCACTTCATTCCTATTCCAGTTGCACAATATGAGTGATCCTCTGTAATGAACTGTCTTTTCAGTCTGGACAGCTGGCCTAGAAAAGAACTTTCATCCTGAATGAGTCATATTTATCAGGAGTTTGGAGTCACAAAGTGTTATACTAGACCATTTAACAAGTACTCCACCACTCTCAATAGGAGTAGATCTCTTTATGCAAGAGGTAGCTGAAGGAGTAAATGAGAAAGAGAATCAGCACTTCCTGAAGCATGGAAAATGAAAGAGGCAGACACACAAATCCAAATGAGTTTTAAAGTGAAGCTTGAAAAACCTCATGAAAAATTGCATGTGGTCTTTGATTTCACTACCAAAATACTGGAATAAGTGACCTGGAGGTAAGGTCACCTAGGCAAGTGATGATCTTCCAGTACATGAGCCAGTGCTGGCCAGCAGAGCCAATGGCATCCTGGCCTGGATCAGGAGCAGTGTGGCCAGCAGGACAAGGGATTTTTTCCTGGCCTGTGCTCAGCACTGCTCAGGCCACACCTTGAGTGCTGTGTCCAGTTCTGGGCTCTTCAGTTCAAGAGAGATGTTAAGGTACTGGAATGTGTCCAGAGAAGGACAACAAAGCTGGTGAGGGCCCTGGAACACAGCCCTGTGAGGAGAGGCTGAGGGAGCTGGGGGTGTGCAGCCTGCAGAAGAGGAGGCTCAGAAGTGATCTCATTGCAACTACCTGAATGGAGGCTGTAGTCAGGTGGGGTTGGGCTCTTCTGCCAGGCAACCAGCAACAGAAGGAGAGGACACAGTCTCAAGTTGAGCTAAAGTAGGTCTAAGCTGGCTGTTAGGAGGAAGTTGTTGGCAGAGAGAGTGATTGGCATTGGAATGGGCTGCCCAGGGAGGTGGTGGAGTCACCATCCCTGGAGATGTTGAAGCCAAGCCTGGCTGGGGCATTTAGTGTCATGGTCTGGTTGATTGTCCAGGGCTGGGTGCTAGGTTGGCCTGGATGATCTTGGGCTTCTCTTCCAACCATAATGAAAACAGCCTAAGTATACAGGAGATTTGATTCTGGTGCAATGTGTCTAACAAAAACTGCAGATGTGGATGAAGGAAGAAGAAAATCAATGAAATTCAATCTCCTCCTCTCTTCTCATTACCTTCATAGGTCTTGCATCCCCGCATCATATAGTGACATTACAACTCTGGCTAGGGAGAAGTCCATCTAAGAGTAAAAATGGTTTCTAGCACTGATTATATGTATCCTTGTTTTCAGTTTGTCTTGCTCCTTACTCAACCATTCATGTTGGATTTCACTTCATTCTGCTGCAGCAGAAAGATCAGCCTGTTGCTTACGCAGGAAGTCATTCTTCATCTTCTCCTTAAATGCTTATATTGTCTTCTCTTTTGTCACATGCAGTCTGTGTTATTGTAATTCCTGTCATGCAGAGTTGACTTGGAAGGAAAGATGAGGCAGTGTATTGTGTTGCTTACTGCTCTGTGAATGAGCTGAGTGACTATATGTATTTCTTCCCTTCTGTTCTGATATTTCCACTGAATGCAAGGGTTCTGTTGCTGCAATATTTCTGGTCTTCAAAGAAATTAATGTGTCTGGTTTGACTCTGTTGGCTCTCTTTTTGACTTGCCCAGGAGCATGTTACTGCTGTATTGGGAAGAAGTGAATCAGAATTGTCAGGGCTGAAGGGATCTCAAGGATCGTTTAGTTCCAACCTCCCTGCCATGGGCAGGGACACCCCATACTAGGTCAGGTTGCTCAGAGCCCCATCCAGCCTGGCCTTAAAGATGTCCATGCTTCGAGGAGACCTTACTGTGGCCTTCCAGTATCTGAAGTGGGCTACAGGAAGGCTGGGAAGGGACTATTGAGCCTTGTCATGGCAGGATGAGGAGCAATGGGTTTAAAAAGGCAGAGGAGAGATTCAAACTAGCTGTTAGGAAAGGGTTCTTTGCAGTGAGGGTGGTGAGACACTGACACATGTTGCCCAGGGAGGCTGTGGATGCTACCTCCCTGGAGGTGTTTAAGGCCAGGTTGGATGAGACCTTGAGTGACCTGTTCTAGTGGGAAGTGTCCCTGCCTATGGCAGAGGCTTGGAACTGGATGATCTTTGGGGTGCCTTCCAACCTAAACCATTCTATAATTCTATGAGGCTTCCACAATCTCTCTGGGCAACCTGTTCCAGGCTCTCACCACCCTCATGCTGAAGAAATTCTTCCTAACATCCAATCTGCATCTGCCCACTTTGCTCCATTCTCCCTAGTCCTTTCACTACCTACTTTCTTTTAGCCTTCTTCAGATCTTGGAAGGCCACAGTAAGGTCTCCTCAGAGCCTTCTCTTCTCCAGACTGAACATCCCCAACTCTCTCTGCCTGCCTTCATTTGAGAGGTGCTCTCTTTCTAGACTGCAAGTTAAAACACATCTATTCTTATAAATAGTATTTTACATTTTCCATATCTCTCCTAATTTGATATGTTGGAGCATTGAGATCTGCTCTGCTTGTGTTCTCAGCTACCTTTTGCTCTAAGTTTGCTCAAACACCTTGCAGTCTCCTTACAGGAAAGCACTTAAAGCTCAAGTAGTTACACAAAGTTTTTTAAATGCTGTTTTAAGTCTACATCCATTGCATAATTTCCTCTTACTAAACTGAGTGGCTATATTTATTCTCTGATGGATCATAGAGTCATAGAAGCAACTCCATTGCCTCCCTGGACAGCCCTCCCTGGCATGACTACCTGAAGGGAGGCTGTAGCCAGGTGGGGTTGAGCTCTTCTACCAGGCAACCAGCAACAGAATAAGGGAACACAGCCTCAAGCTGTGCCAGGGGAGGTCTAGGCTGGATGTTAGGAGGAAGTTGTTGGCAGAGAGAGTGATTGGCATTGGAATGGGCTGCCCAGGGAGGTGCTGGAGTTGCTGTCCCTGGAGGTGTTGCAGCCAAGCCTGGCTGGGGCACTTAGTGCCATGGTGTGGTTGATTGGCCAGGGCTGGGTGCTAGGTTGGGCTGGATGATCTTGGAGGTCTCTTCCAAGCTGCTTGATTCTATGATTCTATTATCTGAACAGAAATATAGCAAGAATCACAGAACCAAGCAGGTTGGAAGAGACCTCCAAGCTCATCCAGCCCAACCTAGCACCCAGCCCTGCCCAATCTGGTTTTAGTCTAAAATTATTTTCAACTCTATAACACTGCATAGGCTCATAAGAGAAGTAAAAATAGAGTCAGTGCCATCTTCTCTGTCAGGTTAGGGATCCTCTGCTTTTTGTGTCATTGTCCATGTCTGTGCAGCAGGAATGCTCACAGAAAGGAAGTCTCAAGCTATGTAAATAAATTCCTTTCATAGATAGCCCTATTGGATTTGTCAGTCATGTCAAATGGAAAGGCTTTGTCTTCTTTTGGTCCTTGCATAGCTCCATTCTTACTCTATTGTAGTCATTTGTCAGTAGTCCCTTGTGTATTACTGCCTTTCCTCCATCCACGCTGGCTGTTGATGGCTAAATCAACTCTACTGCAACCTTCTCTTTTAGCCAAAGCAGTGTCTGTGTGTGTATGGGTTTTTGTGAGAGTGGCAGCCTGTGATGGTGGTACTTTGGGCCAGTTTCTGTTTCAGACATGACTGTCATAGAATCATAGAATCAACCAGGTTGGAAGAGACCTCCAAGATCATCCAGGCCAACCTAGCACCCAGCCCTATCCAGTCAACCAGACCATGGCACTAAGTGCCTCAGCCAGGCTTTTCTTGAAGACCCCCAGGGACAGTGCCTCCACCACCTCCCTGGGCAGCCCATTCCAATGCCAATCACTCTCTCTGTGAAGAACTTCTTCCTAACATCCAGCCTATACCTACCCTGGCACAACTTGAGACTGTGTCCCCTTGTTCTATTGCTGGTTGCCTGGGAGAAGAGGCCACCCCCCACCTGGCTACAATGCCCCTTCAGGTAGTTGTAGACAGTAATAAGATCACCTCTGAGCCTCCTCTTGTCATGAAATGAATAAAGGCTCAACATAGGAGAGCATCATAGAATGGCTTAGATTGGAACGCACCTTAGAGGTCATCTACCTCTCTGCCATGGGCTGGGACACCTCTCAACTAGACTCAAGGCCTCAGCCAATCTGGCCATGAACACCCCCAGGGAGGAGGCATCCACAACCTCTCTGGGGAGCCTATTCCACCACCCTTGTACTGAAGAACTTCTTCCTAAGTGCAGTCTAAACCTCTTCTCCCTCAGCTTCAAACCATTCCCCCTCATGCTATTGCTAAGCACCCTTATGGAAAGTCCCTCTCCAGCCTTCCTGTAGGATCCCTTCAAGGAACAATGGATGTAAGCTGCAGCACAGGAGGTTCCACCTCAACACAAGGGGGAAGTTCTTTTACTGTAAGGGTCACTGAGCACTGGAACAGGCTCCCCAGAGCGGTTGTGGAGTCTCCTCCTCTGGGGACTTCCAAGGGCTTCTCTGGATGCGTTGCTTTGTGACTTGAGCTCGATTGTATGGTCCTGCTTTGGCAGGGGGGGGTTGGACTTGATCTCTTTGGGTACCATCCAAGCCCTGCTATCCTGTGAGCCTGTGAATTGTCAGCTGTGCAAAGTGAGCAGTAGGATAAGCAGTATGCATACTTACATTTAGGTTGCTTAGTTCCAGAGTGGGTATCTGTGTGCTGACCCTTGCCTGATTGTGAACCAATCTGTGTGTGGCATTTTTATGTTGCTGTAAAGGTAGGACATTTCATTTGGGTCAATGTCTGCTATAGGAGGCTTGAGTTTTGAATAATGACTTTTCCAAGGCTGCAAACTCTCTGAAGAATTGCATGGTTAAATAAATATCATAGAATCAGAGAATCGCAGAGCATCAGAGGTTGGAAAGGACCTCCAGAGGTCATTGAGTCCAACCCCCTTGCCAAAGCAGGATCACTTAAGGTAGTCCACACAGGAACACATCCAGGTGGCACCACCACCTCTCTGGGCACCCTGTACCAGGGCTCTGTCACCCTCACTCTAAAGTTTCTCCTCGTGTTGAGGTGAAACTTTCTCTATTCCAGTCTGTAGCTGTTGCTCCTTGGCTTATTGCTGCTGACCACTGAGAAGAGATTGGCCCCAGCCACTTGACCCCCACCCCTCAGGTATTTATGGATATTGATGAGATTCTCTTTCAGTCTTTTCTCAAGACTAAACAGCCCCAGGGCTCTCAGAATCTTTTCATATAGGAGATGCTCAAGTCTTTATGCCTATGTCTCTTCTCCCAGGCACCCAGGAACAGAACAAGGGGACACAGTCTCGGGTTCTGTCAGGGGATGTCTGGGCTGGATGTTAGGAGGAAGTTGTTGTCAGAGAAAGTGGTTGCCATTGGAATGGGCTGCCCAGGGAGGTGGTGGAGTTGCTGTGCTTGGAGGTGTTCAAGAGAAGGCTGGATGAGGCATTTAGTGCCATGATCTAGTTGATTGAGAGGGCTGGGTGATAGGTTGGACTGGATGATCACAGGCTCACAGGATATTAGGGATTGGAAGGGACCCAAAGAGGTCATCCAGTCCAACCCCCCTGCCACAGCAGGACAATCCTATCTAACACAGATCACAGAGGAACACATCCAGACAGGCCTTGAAAGTCTCCAGAGAAGGAGACTCCACAACCTCTCAGGGCAGCCTATGCCAGTGCTCTGGGACCCTCACAGTAAAGAAGTTCCCCCTTGTGTTGAGGCAGAACCTCTTGTGCTGCAGCTTACACCCATTGCTCCTTGTCCTATCCCAGGCAGCAGTGAGCAGAGCCTGTCCCCCCCCTCCTTGCAGCCTTCAGATACTTATAAACATTTATCAAATCCCCTCTCAGTCTTCTCTTCTCCAGACTAAGCAGCCCCAGGTCCCTCAGCCTCTCCTCATCAGCCATGCCCTCCAGTCCCCTCAGCATCCTCCTAGCCCTCTGCTGGACCCTCTCCAGCAGATCCCTGTCCCTCTGCAACTGGGGAGCCCAAAGCTGAACACAGCATTCAAGATGAGGTCTCACTAGAGCAGAGTAGAGAGGGAGGAGAACCTCCCTTGATCTGCTGGCCACACTCCTCCTAATACACCCCAGGCTCCCATTGGCCTTCTTGGCCAGCAGGGCACATTGCTGTGCCATGGGGAACTTGTTAGCCACCAGCAGCCCCAGCTCCCTCTCCTTGGGGCTGCTCTCCAGCAGATCACCTCCCAGCCTGGACTGGTGCAGTTTGTTATTCCTCCCCAGATGCAGGACCCTGCACTTGTCCTTGTTGAACTTCATCTTCATGATCTTGGAGGTCTCTTCCAACCTGGTTGGTTGATTCTATGATTCTAGGTATATTTAGACTGGTGAGCAGATGAGTCCTAAAAGTTGTGCTTGGCATAGTATAGCAAGTGTGGCTCTGTGTGTATGTGGGATGTTCATACCTGTATGCTTGAACAAGTGCACAGCCCACCAGAATGGCCACAAAGATCACACAGAAACTTTCTAAGAGCTCTCCTCACCTCTCCTTTAAATCAGAGACTATTTATTTTTTATGTTACTTTTTCCCTCCAAATATCAGAATGGAAATTGCAGTTTTGAGGAGGAAAAAGGCTCAGGTGAATTCCCAGTGAGACCAAACATTTCTTTCCAAACACTTGAGCTTTCAGATAGGTAAAATGAATTCTTGGTATTATCATGACCTAACCTTGTTTTCAGTTAGATTGCACAGCTTTAAAGTGGTTTTGCCATGACTTTCCTTTACCTTTTGGACCTTTGCAACTCGAGTCTGCCTTCAGAATGGCTTTGCCATGGCTTTCCTTTCCCTTTTGGACCTTTGCAACTCGAGTCTGCCTTCAGAATGGCTTTGCCATGATTTTCCTTTTGGACCTTTGCAACCTGAGTCTGCCTTCAGAATGGCTTTGCCATGATTTTCCTTTTGGACCTTTGCAGCTCGAGTCTGCCTTCAGCACTGTGAGTGTGTTGTAAATTGTTGCTTTCCTTTATATTTTTCCACTAGGGCCCAGACTTTGGTTCCTTACTTTGTACAACATGTTCCTCTGTGAGCTCATTTATCTCTTTAATAATGGTGTGTGTCCATACTGTGCTAGTTTGAGCCTAGCTGAGATATTTTAGTGAGAAGAATTAGAGTACAGGCTGTGAAAAGGAAACAATGCTGATGTCTACTGCACTCATAGGCTTGCAGAGATGTATTAAAACAAGAACACAAATATAGATAACAGAGTTTGCTCTGGCTGCCTCCCTTCTCTCCCTGACTTGCTGTCTGTGTGACTAATCTCTGCTTCCTAACCCCTCTGCCCAATTCTCCAAACTCACCTTGAATGTAAGGTGAAGTCTGGGATAAGGTAGAAGGGTGGGAGGAAGGTGGAAGGATGGTTGGGAGCCTCTCCTGGGGACTCTGGTTTCTGGGAGGGCTGTTGTGTTTCTGTATTACTTTTTAACTTGACTGTTTCTGTAAATATCTGCTTGGATATTGTGCTAAGCTGTAAATGTAGCTTCATTCTTTAATTTCCATCTTCTGAGTCTAGTCTGAGTGATGTTCTTAAGTTGGGGGTGGGGGTGGGGGTAGGCAGGTAACACCCAAACCATCACACATAAACATGCAGAAGAGGGATAAAAAAGGAAAATTTTAGGCAACTCAGTTTATTTCTCTTTCATTCCCAAACTTCTCTTCCATCAGGTTTGAGTGTGAAGTCTCTGAGAGGGCAAACCTCTATCCTCTGTTTTTCAAAGAGAGAGAGAGTGATTGGCACTGGAATGGGCTGCCCAGGGAGGTGGTGGAATCACCATCCCTGGAGATGTTCAAGATAAGACTGGATGAGGCTCTTAGTGCCATGGTCTGGTTCATTGGCTAGGGATGAGTGCTAGGTTGAACTGGATGAGCTTAGAGGTCTCTTCCAATCTGGTTGATTCTATGACCTTGATCAGATCCCCTCTCAGCCTTCTCTTCTCCAGCCTAAACAGCCACAGGGTTCTCAGGCTCTTTTTCATTGGAGAGATGCTCCGTGCCCTTTGGTGCAAATAATGCAAACCAGTAATGGACTCATGAAATGTTATTTTATGGAGGTGAGGCATAAATATCAACAGTACCATTTTCATATTTCACAGAATCACAGAACTAAGCACCTTGGAAAAGACCTTGAAGAGCATTCAGTCCAACCTATCACCTAATACCTTGTAATTAACTAAACCATGGCATGAAATGCCTCATCCAGTCTCCTTTTAGGCACCTCCAAGGATGGTGACTCCACTATCAATTCTGGTTTGACGATGGCATATGTGCTGCAAGTGAACAAATAATGAAAGGTCACAAGACTGTGTTGTGGACAGTTCAAAACTAATCAGAACACCCTGCTATTTACCTTAACAGCAGGCTCTTCAGGGCAACAGCTATGTCCAGTCTTGCTTGGAGAGTACAAAATTGCAGCTACCAGGGAGTAGAAAATACAGCAACATCTTGGTCCTGGACTTTATTGTTAATATAAATATGATGTGTTTATAGAGCTCTACTTATTTATGTAGAGATGTGATTTAAAGGGTGGGTTTGCTCAATGGAAAAAGAGAATACAGCAAAAAGGAAGCAGATATTACTACTGTCTAGCTTTGGTGTGGCTAAAGATAGTATAGAATACAATCAGACAGGTTGGAAGAGACCTCCAAGATCATCCAGTCCAACCTAGCACCCAGCCCTATCTTGATGGATCAATGTTCTCTCAGCTTGAAGCCAACAGTAGACATTAAAGCAAGCCTGCCCTTAAATAGAAGCTCTCTTACCATGGATAGAGGCTGAGGGAGCTGGGGGTGTGCAGCCTGCAGAAGAGGAGGCTCAGGGCAGAGCTCATTGTTTCTACAACTACCTGAAAGGAGGCTGTAGCCAGGTGGGGTTGGTCTCTTCTGCCAGGCACCCAGCAATAAAACAAGGGGACACAGTCTCAAGTTGTGTTGAGGGAGGTCTAAGCTGGATATTAGGAGAAAGTTGTTGGCAGAGAGAGTGATTGGCATTGGAATGGGCTGCCCAGGGAGGTGGTGAAGTTGCCATCCCTGGAGGTGTTGAAGTAAAGCCTGGCTGAGGCACTTAGTGCCATGGTCTGGTTGACTGGATAGGGCTGGGTGCTAGGTTGGCCTGGATGATTTCGGAAGTCTCTTCTAACCTGCTTGATTCTATAGATTTAAATGACTTAATTATTTTCTTTATTTGAACACAAAGGCTGAAGTTTACTCCAAGTGAAGTCTGAGGGCTAGAAAAAGAATCTTTTAGCCATATAAAATTTAAATGAACTTGTGGTGTCTGTGTTGCATTGTACAGACTTTAATTTTCTTGATGGCACAATGGACAGCACAGAATCATAGAATCAGCCATGTTGGAAGAGACCTCCAAGATCATCCAGTCCAACCTATCCTCCAACCCTATCCAACCTTGGCTGCATCAGCATTATGCCTTTGTAGGGTAGCCAAGCAGTTTACTCACCCAAATGGTCTGGGTTCCAATATCAGTTACAATAACAAGAAACAAATGTAGGAAAATGGAGATTCAATTTTGTTTATTTATTTATACTGTCTACAGCTGGGAAAGGATTCAACAATATCATAGAATGGTTTAGGTTGGAAGGGACCTCAAGGATCATCCAGTTCCAACCCCCTGCCATAGGCAGGGACACCTCCCAATAGAATAAGTCGCTCGAAGCCTCATCCAACCTGGCCTTGAACACATCCAGGGAGGGAGCAGCCACAACCTCCGTGGGCAACCTGTGCCAGTGTCTCACCACCCTCACTGCAAAGAACCCTTACATGCCGTTTAAACCTCCCCTCTTCCAGTTTAAACCCATGACTCCTCATCCTGTCATTACAAGACCTTGTGAATAGTCCCTCCCCAGCCCTCCTATAGCCCCTTCAGATGCTGGAAGGCTACTCCAGGGTCTTCTCGAAGCCTTCTCTTCTCCATACATACTCCAGTATGCTGAAGAAAAATTCATTCTGCCTCTTGATTTAAACATTATTCTTGAAAAATAAGTGAAAGGCTTAAAGTTTGAAGTGTAGTTCCCAAACCATTACGGACTGTGTGTCAGAGAATGCTTTTAAACTGACTGCTGAGTAGAATATTCACTTCTCATCTCAGAAAGACAGAATTCCTGTGCTAGCAACTGCTGATGGTGCAAATATTCGAGTTTGCATTCTTCATGTCATCAGCCAGCATTGAGCTGCCAGCTGAAATGCTGAGGGGAAAAAAATCACCTATAAATTCTTCCTGTTCTTCACCTATATTTTTAGAGATCCTTTCTTTAGTGTCTTTAATAACAAGATGAGATTTCCACTTTCTTTCTTCCCACTGAACATGCATAATGTGTTATCTGTTTCTGCTGCAGTACATACAGTCTTTTAATTGCCTTTCATTGTTCCCAAACCTAATTTGTTGGAAGTTAATTTGAGCAATATTACAGCAGGGAGCTTGAATCCATGTTCACATGAGAGGATTTGGTAAGATGGACTTTTATGCATAGCAAATTTACAAGTTGGGTAGTTGGTGGTTTTTTCTTCATGATGTCTTTAAGAAGGTCTAATTTATTTTAAGAATGAGTTGGTATGTAGGTCATGAACATTGTATCTAATAAGTGTACTGCAGCCTTCTTTGAGAATGCTTTCATTCTGCATAGCAAAAATTGCCAGGTCATAGAATCAGCCGGGTTGGAAGAGACCTCCAAGCTCAGCCAGTCCAACCTAGCACCCAGCCCTATCCAGTCAACCAGACCATGGCACTAAGTGCCTCATCCAGGCTTTTCTTGATCACCTCCAGGGATGGCAACTCCACCACCTCCCTGGGCAGCCCATTCCAATGCCAATCACTCTCTCTGACAACAACTTCCTCCTAACATCCAGCCTAGACCTCCCCTGCCATAACTTGAGACTGTGTCCCCTTGTTCTGTTGCTGGTTGCCTGGGAGAAGAGCCCAACCCCACCTGGCTACAGTCTCCTTTCAGGTAGTTGTAGACAGTCCATGCAACCCATTTGAGTGGCTTTTAAGACAAAGCAAATAGTAAGTGTTTAACTGACATGGAATCATTTAGGTTGGAAAAGATCTTTAAGTTCATCAATATTTGGATATAGAATCATAGAATAGTTTGGTGGGAAGGGACCTTAAAGATCATCATGTTGCAACCCATGGGCAGGAACACCTTCCACTAGACCAGGTTGCTCAAATCTCCATCCAACCTGTCTTGGAACACTTCCAGGGTTGGAGCCTCCACAGCTTCTCTGGACAACCTGTTCCAGTTCCTCACAACCCTTACAGGGAAGATTTTCTTACTAATGTCTGATCTAAATCTGGCTTTGTCCAGTTGGAAGCCTTTGCCCCTCATCCTGTCACTACGTGCCTTAGTTAAAGGTCTCTCTCCAGCTATCCTGTAAAAAGGTCCCTTTCATGCACTGGAAGGTTGCTATAAGGTCTCCCTGAAGCCTTCTATTCTCCAAGCTGAACAAGCCCAGCTCCCTCAGCCTGTCTTCATAGGAGAGGTGATTCAGCTCTCTGATCATCTTTGTGACCCTTTTCTGTACCTGCTCTAACACTTCTATCTCCTTCTTCCCTTCTCAACCCTGGAGCACCATGTTGTGTTCTCCAGATGGGCACAGCACCTCAGGACCTGTGGATGGATCCTGTTTGATCCCATTGGCTTGTGCCCCTTCAGACTCTTTAGGTGGTCTCAAACATGACCCTCATTTACAGCAGGCAGAAGAATTCATGTTCTGAAGAATACAAAACAAGCTTAGCTGTCTGGAATTAATCTTAGTAATGATACTCACATTCTTCTCTCACACTTTTCCTCTTTATCTATAAAAGAGTTATTTTCTTTTGCATACACTACACAGATGAGCAACATGGCCTGCTGCAGGTCAAAGTGACACTGGGACTCATCTGGAAGCAAGATTGTGTCTAGGATATGCTCTATAGCCAGCTTTGGTTGGTGGTTTGGTGGGGTTTGTTTTGTTATGAAGAAGAGAGCTCTGGCAGAGGGGTTAGACTTAGATGATCTTTGGAGGTCCCTTCCAACTCCTACCATTCTGTGATTCCAAGGACTTGAGTATCTCTGGTGATCAGAACAAAGTTGAAGAGTATGTGAGCAACCTCTAAACTTGGTGTAACACAAAGGAACTTCCAGCCCTGCCTCAGGTCCCACGAGGAGGCTCGCTGTTGGTCAGAGCAGATAAATGGCATTTCCATTTGATACCAGATATGTGGGGAGGAGGAGCTTTGCATCTGAAATGAAGGGAGTGATGCATTCAAGCCAGCTAATGAAAGGCTGACACCTAATACTCGCCTTGTAGCTTACAGGAGCATGTTTCTGCCATTAGAAAACTCAACTTATTGTCTGTATTGTCATCTTTTAATTTGCTATGGTTGAAGCCGTGTGCTGAATGGGTTTCATTAGGGTTAATGGTCAGAAGACAAAGGCAGCTACAGTTTCTGTCACTGCTAGGACATAAGACTGGAAGGTGTTTCTTTTCAACCCTTCTTTATTTCTGGTTACCCCCAGCAAGAACAAAAAAGAAAGAAACCTTACCACATCCCTGCTGTAGTGCAATCCTCTCACACCAACTGGCATTCCATTTGGGTCGCAACCCATTAGATTTCAAGGCTGGAAAGGAGAAGAGAAGTGTGATTTCTGCACCTAACTAAACAACTTGTGGTTGAGCTGTGAGAATATTGTTTAAAAATAGCCTCTGATTAGAAGTAACTGCAAATTTCTCACCTTTCTATGCAATCTGTTCCACTGGTTAGCTAAATTTATTGTTAGTGCAGGAGCAATAATTTGAGTGTTGTATACTTGTGCCATCAGCATGAAAGCCACAGATGAGAGTCAAACAACTTAGGGAGAGGTTAGATAGGATCAGCCTGTCTCTCTTTGGTTAGGACATCATGAGCTGGTTGCCTTGTCAAAGTCCCAGTTTCACTCACATGAGTTTTTGGCTCAGAGTGAGAGGATGGCATAGCATTATTTAAGTGATCTTTGAATCATGACTGATTTGAGAAAGGTGACAATGTACAAGCTCAAGAGGATTTGATTCCAAGAAGCTACATAGAATGTCCCATGCCACTGTTAAGAAATCATCAGAAAGGGGAGAACAAAGCCACCAAAAGGTAGAATGTATTTTCCCCACGCTCAGACCAAGCCAGCATGTCCTTACTGGTATTGCTCAGACACTCCAGATGCTGGATTCTACCAATAGTGCCCCAGAAATGTTGTCACTTTTGCTACCCTCCCCTTCTACACACAGTATAGTGATGCAGGAGTTAAGTTACTTCTCTATTAACATCTGCTGATCTTGAGGAGACAGCAAAAAGAAAGGAAACAAGAGAGCTGAGTGTCTTGCAGAGAGGGAACAAAGTGGCCACACATCACTGTGATGTAAGTGGCACCAAAGTATGCTGGAGAGGTATTCTTTGGACAGTTAATTATCTGAGGTTAAATGTTTGTGTCTTCACCATTCCATATTTTCATGATGAATAAGGGGGCTTTGGGCAAAAACATTTATAGGATCCATGAGTTCATGCTCATAGATTGATTTTGGTTGGAAAAGATCTTTAAGATCAAGTCCAAGCATTACCTAACTGGTCCAAGTCTGGTGCAAACCCATGTCCCTCTGTGCCTTTTAAACACCTCCAAATGTGGCTATTCAGCCACATCTTTGAGCTTAGATTAGGAGAATTATAGAATCATAGAATCAAGCAGGTTGGAAGAGACCTCCAAGATCATCCAGGCCAACCTAGCACCCAGCCCTAGCCAGTCAACCAGACCATGGCACCAAGTGCCTCATACAGGCTCTTCTTGAACACCTCCAGGGATGGTGACTCCACCACCTCCCTGGGCAGCCCATTCCAATGCCAATCACTCTCTCTGTGAAGAACTTCCTCCTAACATCCAGCCTATACTTCCCCCAGAACACCTTGAGCCTGTGTCCCCTTGTTCTATTGCTGGTTGTCTTCTCTATTGTTCCTTCTGTTGGATAAAAAAGGGGGGAAAGAAGGAGGCATAAACCCCACAGTGTTGTCATTTTAATAAAGAAACTGGAAGGCTTCTCTGTAGTTACACATCTGTGATCTTAAACTAAATTCCTCTTCTGTTTCAGTTGCATCCTCAAGCTGCCAGTGGGAGTCTGAAAAATAAAAAGGGTGAGGTGGAAGGAAAGAGTAGCAGACTCTAAACCAATTGTTGGTATGTGATTATCTCTTCCCCAGCCCTCTTCCCGCATATGTAGGTGTGCTTCCTAAACTGTTGGAGTTTAAATGCTCCATAGATCTTTTCTACTGGGGAAGAGTCCTGTTTCAATTGGAAGTATCAGCTTCCATTAGTGGAACAATCCCCTGTGCATTTTTGGTTTTCCTTTTGTTCCTTGCTACAGCTAAGCCTTTGTGATTTCAGAGCTGTAAAGTTCTGGAGGAGGGAATGTAGATGTATGTGTGCAACTCTGCCGCTGCAATTTCTAGTTGCTCTTTGAATGTACAGGGCTTGAGGAGAGGGAACACAACCATATGGAAATGGCTTTCTTATCCAAGTGGAAACAGTTTTAGTCACCTTTCAGAAGAGCTCCATAAACATAATAAAGTAGAGGAACTCAACAGAGCTGTACTTTAATGGCCACTAAAATTGCCTCTGTTGTGCACTTAGAATTCACTGTATCCTGGCTCTGATGTTTGCATTTCGAGTGGAAGACAAATGCCTTCTGAGCAAAAAGAAATCTAATGATAATGAAACATTTCCAGGGGGTTGGAGTGGCTATTTCTGGTTTTCATAGAATCATAGAATCAAGCAGGTTGGAAGAGACCTCCAAGATCCTCCAGTCCAATCTATCACCCAGCCCTATCCAGTCAGCTAGACCATGGCACTAAGTGCCTCAGCCAGGCTTGGCTTCAACACCTCCAGGGACAGTGATTCCGCCACCTCCCTGGGCAGCCCATTCCAATGCCAATCACTCTCTCTGCCAACAACTTCCTCCTAACACCCAGCCTAGACCTCCCCCAACACAACTTAAGGCTGTGTCCCCTTGTTCTGTTGCTGGTTGCCTGGCAGAAGAGACCAACCCCACCTGGCTACAGTCTCCTTTCAGGTAGTTGTAGACAGCAATGAGGTCTGCCCTGAGCCTCCTCTGCTGCAGGCTGCACATCCCCAGCTCCCTCAGCCTCATAGTTTTTGTTCCAGGCCTTTCACCAGCTTTGTCACCCTTCTCTGAACATGTTTTGAGCTGTTCAGTCTCCTTTGATTTTAATTGCATGACCAAAAAAACCCCACCAACACCCCCTCCCCCCATAAAAGCCAAACCAAACCAACCTTGAGTATGATGTTAACAAATGTTCATGTTTAATTGCAGGCATTTGTATATCTTAAGTCAGATGAATGAACCCACCTCAGTTGAAACATGTAATTATGTGGGTTTTTATTTTACTGGGAGGTGTTTGATGTGGTTTGGGTTTTTTATTGTTCAGGTCTTTTTAGTTTCTATTCCAAGACAGCCACTCTTATAACAAAGCTTGTACTGTCAGTATGTTGAAGGTCATAGTTGTCATCTGTTCAGTGAGAAATGCTCCCCTTTAGGTGAAAAGGAAAAAAAAATCAACTGAAAATGTCTAAAATCACCTGGAAAATCCTATTACACTTTACTGAATTACAGTTCTATATTTCACCTTGGCATGGAATGCTCAAATCAGATATGAAAGCCACTAGCAAAGTCCCAATGATATGCACAGGATTTGCCCTCCTCCTTTGCGGCCAGCTGAGAGAAATGAGGCACATTCTTCTTCAGAGATGGCAAAGGATAAAACTGAAATGATTAACATTAAAACATACCTGACACTGGGACATGTTTTAGAACAAGGAAACAAAGGTAGGATGTGTCTTATCCATCTGTCTTGCTTCCCTGTGCATCTGTCTGTCTCTGGAGCAAGTCAATAAAAGTGATTAGAGCTGGCATCTCGCGAACGTACACCCTTAAACCATGAAGCAATAACAGTGGGGAGGAAATTTTTTCCCTGACCTTTTCAAATTACATCCAACTGTCTAGGGAATTTCTCAGTGACTAGAGGTAATAAGGTTCAATCCCTTTTGCTGGTTGGCTTCAAATTTAGCTCCTCGGAAAGCCTAACTTATCTATTCTTTTTATCTTGGCCTTGGCATCTATTCAGTACAGTAATCCATGCATCTAATCTTTTTTCTCTTTCCCTTTCCCCTCTCCCCTCTCAGGTTTAGCTGGTGGCTCACATTGTGAAATCTGCAGCCATGAAAGGCCTTCCATTTACTGCCCCCTTCAAAAGGAAATATTAGCATGGGAGGCTAAGCTGGTATGTTGCCTTTGAGAGGCTCTTGTTGAATTTAATTAGCTTTTAGATTTCATCTCCATCTCACATCTGAGCTTTCACTATTGTATGTGATTTAGGCTTCAGTGACTTTCATTATTTAAAACTTTCCTGACTTGGCCATGCCACTTTAGAACAGAGAGGAGGAAAATCACATTTAAAGTTCATTGTCTTCAAGTGATTTCTGTTTGGGGTTCTTTTTTTGTGATGTGAGCTCAGAAACAATAGAGACACAGCCTCCCTGTTCAGTTAGTGAATCATTCAAGTGAGAAGGGCAAACAAGCATTTGTGCATGGCTTGATTCTCATTGTTCTCCAGCAAGTAAGACTGGAAGCAGTTAAACAACAGTTTTAGCAGAATGTTTGCTTGGAGTATTTTGATGGCAATGATTTTTATATCTAGAAGAAAATCTTTTCAACTCATTTGGATACTTGGTTTTGGTTTTTTTGTGGCTTATACAGGGTATTATGGAGTAGTGACTTGGAGTTCTGATTCACAACTAATTCCAGCGCAGGAAGAAGAGAGCTGTCAATATAAAAGGTAAGCTCTTGGCTGTTAATTTACTCACCATATGGTTAGAACCTAAAAAGTTGATTCATTTCATGCATGGGGAATTCATAAACATTGGCCTTTGCTGCTGTTGCTTCCTCAGAGTATTAAGTCTGCATTTAGTTCTATCTGGTGACCTGCAGGACGTTGGCAGTGCACACAGATCAAAACAGCACCTGTAAAACATTTGCTTTTAAGCATGCAATACATATATTGGAAGACACATGCAGCTGACTCACCTATGGTTACAAGCAACACAGTAGCTACAAAGAAGTTTGGTAAAGATATGTAGTGTGATGCTTTTTCTCTGTCCTGAGTTTTGGACTGGCTGATCCTGGTGGTCCTTTCCAACCACAGCGATTCATAGTGATTAGATGTTGTGCTGAGGGATTTGGTTTGGTCAAGGACTTGGCAGTGTGAAACTCATGATTGGACTCGAGGATCTTGAAGGTCTCTTCCAGTCTAAGAAATTCTGTGACTCTGTGAATTCATCTTCATTTTGATTTTCTCCTCCAGAAGTGCAGGGAAAAATAATCAGAAGGATGAAGTAAAGAAGCTGTAGCCAGGTGGAGGTTGGTCTCTTCTGCCAGGCAAGCAGCGATAGAACAAGGGGACAGTCTCAAGTTATGCTGGGGGAAGGCTGGATGTTAGGAGGAAGTTGTTGTCAGAGAGAGTGATTGGCATTGGAATAGGCTGCCCAGGGAGGTGGTGGAGTCACAGTCCCTGGAGGTGTTCAAGAAAAGACTGGATGAGGTATTTAGTGCCATGGTCTAGATGATTGGATAGGGCTGGGTGCTAGGTTGGCCTGGGTGATCTTGGAGGTCTCTTCCAACCTGGTTGATTCTATGATCCTATGTTAATGGGACTCA
Organism: Pogoniulus pusillus; assembly: GCF_015220805.1. Classification (NCBI taxonomy): domain Eukaryota; kingdom Metazoa; phylum Chordata; class Aves; order Piciformes; family Lybiidae; genus Pogoniulus; species Pogoniulus pusillus. The sequence continues at coordinate 3,408,573 of NC_087278.1, forward strand.
AGCAGGGTCGTGGCATTTGAGTCACTTAATCATTTTGCACCATGACCCTGACCTAGTGAAATGCTGCCAGCGAGCCCTCAGCAGAGCATGGGCACAGGGAGCAATCTGACTCTTTAATTGTCTTTAACTGATTCAGCTGAAGCAAAACACATTCAATTTTAAACCAAATGCATTGTGCAGCATTGATATTAGCACTGTTAAGGGAGGGATGCTCAATAAATTGAAGGCCACTCGTGTGCCTGGAAGACAGGTGCCAAATGTCTGAGAATATCATTAATGGTGAAATTAATTTTAGGGAAAGCAGTACCACATATAGGAAAGCCTTCTTGCATACACAGTTATTCCTTCAGTGTCATGAAGTGTCCAGAGAAGGGCTACAAAGCTGGTGACAAACCTGGAACACAAACCCTATGAGGAGAGGCTGAGGGAGCTGGGGGTGTGCAGCCTGCAGAGGAGGAGGCTCAGTACAGACCTCATTGCTGTCTACAACTACCTGAAGGGAGATTGTAGCCAGGTGGGTGTTTGTCTTTTCTCCCAGGCAACCTGCAATAGAACAAGGGGACACAGTCTCAAGCCGTGCCAGGGGAGGTGTAGGCTGGATGTTAGGAGGAAGTTGTTGGCAGAGAGAGTGATTGGCATTGGAATGGGCTGCCCAGGGAGGGTGGAGTTGCTGTCCCTGGAGATATTGAAGCCAAGCCTGGATGAGGCACTTAGTTCCATGGTCTAGATGACCGGATAGGACTGGGTGCTAGGTTGGACTTGATGATCTTGGAGTTCTCTTCCACCCTGGTTGATTCTAAAATCAAACTTGTCTTTGAAAACTAACTCACCCATGAAAGTAACTGACTAAAATAAACCAAAACTAAACACACTGCATATGGGGAAAGTGGCAACAGAAGTCCTGATGCTTGCCTGCTTTGACATCTTTATGGCTTTGTTCTTCCTGATTGCTAGTAATTGAAAGTCCCACAACAGGAAAACAAAATGGGTATGAGGGATAGGTATGTGAAAAAGAGTGCTTCAGCTCTGCTCTTTTTCCTCTTAGCAAACATCCAGTTTGCCTAATCTTTAGGAGGAGGAAACTGTATAGATTGAGTCAAAATAACTCCCAGTCCATGCATCAGCGCCGTTAAAACAGAAGATTGCATTGTGCGCATCAAAGGGACTGCGTGAACGTTATCCACACCCCCTCCTTTATTCTTCTGTTCATTGTCATCCTCATTAGTCTGCAAAGTCTTAATAATTAGCTCTCTAATTTCCCAGGGTAAAAAACAAAACAAAACAAAACAAAACAACCCAAACTTGTTAATTTATTGAACTGGGTGAAAGGAAAGAAAAACAAAAGCAAAAAGAAAGCAGCCGATCCATCTAGCGTTGTAAGTTAATAGCATGGAACAAAGTCTAGTCGTAATTAGTTGAGAAAAGGACTTTCCTTGTTCATTCCAGTTTCTAACAAAAAGTCCTTTGCCAAAGTGACTTGGAAAATAATGCATTCAGAGCGAGCAGAATTACTGCCTAGCAGATTCTATTTATCTGTAGCTTAAAAAGCAGCTGCGTTTTTGTAGAAGGCAATGAATGTGGCAGTCCTACTTAAAGGTGGAAGAAAAAGAACACCCCTTGTTTTGTAATAAAGGGATTTTCAATTTGAAAGAGAGAGAGCGAGCCTGTTGTGTGAAGTATGGTTATTACATCCACTGTATTCTATCTCACCCACCAGGAGGCTAATAACGAAGGAGTCAGTGAAGGAGACCAATGCCACGAGGGTTATCTTGCAGCCCCAGATGCTGGATAAGTTGAAGGAGACAGAATGGCTTTTGGATGACATTCAGGAAGGCCTTGAATGATTATTTGGTGAAGAAAAGGCTATTCTTTCCAAGGTAAACAGTCCATTTCATCTGTCTGCTATCGATGTTGGTGTAAAAGATGTTTATATAAATACCTCTAAAGTTCATTTCTCTCTTTTTTTATTTTATCATTTTCCAGGTTTTGGTTTGTTTGGTTTTGTTTTGTTTGGGTTTTTTTTTTTTCTATCTTGATGCAGCAATGTTCTCTCAGGAATCCTTTTTGAAACAAAGGATCTGCTCCACATCCAACCACACCTAAGAAAATGCTTTGGAGGAATTGCCAAGCTCACTTTTAATCAGGAGAAAGAAATTACCCACATGGAGTCAGCAGAAAATGTAAAAGCAGAGTTCGTGCTGCGAATAATTCCAGCAAGTGCCAAGGGGCTAGTTGAGAAATGGCTTCATGAGGTGAATATCTTTAGCTCTTATTTAGGGTTTAGTTACTGTATAATCATTTTCTCTTTTAGGAGCAATGAATATCATAAGCATATTTCCTGACTAAAAGGCCCTCTGAATATTCGTCAAGATGTTGACAGATTTCAACCTCGTTGTTGTTATTTATTGCAACTCATTTAGCCTCTGCCAGTGCAGAAATTAGTTGTAATAAAACCCTGGCAGAGTCAGGCTGTCAGCAGAAGTTGGGTCTGTGTCTGAAACCATGTGTGTGAATCTATGTTTGAGTCTACATATATGTGTTTTTGTGCTTTCTGTGTCTGTAGTTCAGGAGGGTAACCTCTAACTAACCATCAGAGAAATGTCAGATTTGCAATGCCTCTCAACCTGCAGAAAGTGTCTCCCTGTTGTGGTGGAGGAGTTTCATTTCCAGGGAAGAAAAGTTTTGTCCTAACCTTTCCCCTTTGGGGCCTCTCATCCAAATTCATAGGCATCCACGCAAAGTTAGTTTGGGGCTCTTTATTTGTTTCTTTGTTTAACCTTCCTCTAGCCGTGGACAGGAACAGGTCCTTCCTTTCTGTGTTGTTTCTGGGCCAAAATCCCATTTTCCTTCCCACATGCTTCCTTGTCTCCTGGGGCAGGAGTGCTCTTGCCCCTACATCTGCTGTCCTAGGGGCTGCTCTTGTCCTGAGTGTCTCGTCCCCAGGCGTTTCCCACGCAAGGGCAAGTGGCAGGGACCACTGTCTAGCTCCAGCAGGAGAATGAAGGAGGAGGCAGAGGACTGGTATTTTTACACCTGGGTAATTCAGCAGAGACTAAGGGGAACATCTGGGCAGCAAAAACAGAAGCAGGAGGTGGGTCAGAGGCGTTTGCCTCCGTTATTGTTTTGTGTTGCTGCTGGCTGAGTGAGCAAAGCCCAGCCGCTCAAGTTCTCTCCCAAATCCCCTTTTCCCACCTAACAAAACAGCATGGCAGCGATGTGCCAGCTTCTGACTGAGCCCCTTTTAGGAGTGACTGCACACCCTTTAAATGCTCCATCTGCAGCATTCCTCAGAACAAGAAAGGGAGAAAAAGCAGGCAGGATTTAGGCAAGGCCAGGCACTTCCCTGCCCTGTTCTTTCCATTTCAAGTCACGAGGGTGGTTTTTGGATGAGTCTCCAGCACAAAGTTATCTTCCTAAGTATGAAAAAAACCCCAAATCTAATTTAACCTAACCTAAAAACAGATGGGAAGGTTTGGGAGTGCATTAATCTGGCCTCTTTTAGTGTCTCTTTCTTCCTCAAAAGTGCAACGTGAGATTAATGAATTTAAAGCAGGGTTTCATATGCAGTCTTTAATTCATTTGCATGTTTTATGCATGATAATTGAATTTCTTTATGCACTTCCTTTCATTTAATGATTTCTTGCTCTTTTCTATGCTATCAACATTAGATGGTGCAAGAAACAGGATTTGGTAGGTGAGGAAGTACAGTAGTGTGTAACAAAGCTGAGGTAGTTCTGTAGTTGTAGTGTCACCAGTAGATCAGAATGAACACTGGTAGTGGAGTTAGATGACTGGGAAAATGTGAGCTGTTTCTGGTAAAGCAGAGGCTTTTAGCTTAACAAGACATTCCTGATGCAGCTTAGTTTGCTTGCAAGTGGACAAGCAAAATTCTCTTCAAATGGCAGTTAAATTACTACATTGACTTTTCAGTGACCCTAGAGACTTGTGTTTCAACTTGGACAATTAGTAGTAATAATAAGATGAGTAGCAATTACATTAATCAATGCCTGTTTTCAGACCAGGACCTCAGTATCATAGGCTGGCTATGAGGTTATATTTTGGGTGGTTTCATTTGATCTTCTATCAGGAGAAACAGAGACTTTGGAGCTATAGGAAATTCATTGTAGGTGAAGTTCTAGGGAGGAGTGAGTCTGTAAACTAGCACCTCTGTGGTAGGGGCTGTTTCAGTGGCATAAGCAGGGAATTTTGCTTTGGTTCTCCAATGGAGCTCAGATGTCTCAGTTAGGGAGTCTGAAATGTTTATACTGGGTGGCAGGAAGCTCCTATGGCAGGTAGTTTTTAAGAGATGCTGGTAATGGTGCTTTCACAGCTTTAATCTAGACCAGTTTCTTTCGTGTCTCTTGTCTTGCCTTATGTGTTGAAAGATGTATGTGGAAGTGCTATTTTTTTCTGTGGTGTCCTGTCTTTTTTTATCAGTGAATTAAATGGTTCTGTCTCGTGATTGTTCCTCGATTCTCCTAGGTAGGAATGTGTTTAAAGGCTAAAGCTCTGTTAATTTGTGCTGTAACCATTTCAGTGTCTTTCTTGTCGTTGAAATGTAGTTTCAAATGTTCAGTAATGTAGCATGAAATCATTGGTTAGCTTTTTTTTGGAATGGTGGTGAAATCATGTGAAGAAAATAAGTATTGCATCTGATCAAGATAAATTCACTCTAGTGTTTTATGGCTTTTTATTCCTATGTGATAGTAATAAAGTCTCATGTAGGGATGGAAGCCATGAAATACATTGTGAAAAATCATCAACTCAGATGGGGCCATCAGGATAGCATGCTGTAGTTGTAGAGTTCTTGAGAATGATTTGGAAGATGATTTAGTGTGTCCCCACCTTGACCACCACATTGCCACCACCTTTTTGCGTTTGGTTTCTTCATCCTTCCCACTCCCCCACCCCCTCCCCCCCATCTTGCCACGTAGTTTGATGAGAGTAAATCAGCTGGTAACGAGCCCATCCATCTTTACATCCATGGTCAGTGGCCCACTCGTTCATACATCTTTCATTTGCTGCCAAAGATTAACACTGTATATGAAACGCTGAGCTGAGAATTGAATGTAGCAAATAAACACCTGCCAAAAGGCACTAATAAAAGAGCCAACGAACTTCTCGCTGCCTGAACATTAAGAAGGCATCAAAGCAAGGCCTACCCTGTTAGCAAGTGGTCTGAACTCTTTATTTCCATGCTTGAGAGCAAATCTGAGAGATGATCTGGGCATTAAAAGAGAATATTTCTCCCTGCTTCTGTGTCTTTTTGGAAGTGAGTAATATTTCTATTCTGTCTCTGGAACTGAGATAAAGGTTGCAGTGTTGGGGGGCAGAAAACAAGTTCTGACTATTTCCTTACAATGCTGCCATTCCCACACATTGCCTTACTGCTCTGTTTTGCTTCTTTCTTGGGCACCAGTTTTCCTTTGGGAATATTTTGGGGATCGTTATTAGCTCTGATGCAACTACTCATGGTTTTATTTCTGTATCCTTTCTCTGAAGCATCTGTCAATAAAACACTCTTGGTTCTTTAGTACTTTGACTCCTTTATTATTTCTTTCAGGTCTTGTTTCTTTCTTGCCTACTGAAAAAAAGTGTTTTCTCAGTATTGCAAATGGAGTCATCTTCTGGTGAAAAGCCCCAGCAATAACAAGGCAGGAGCCTCCCATAGGAGGCTCAGGAGTGACCTCATTGCTGTCTACAACTACCTGAAAGGAGGTTGTAGCCAGGTGGGTTTGGTCTCTGCTGCCAGGCAAGCAGCAACAGAACAAGGGGACACAGTCTCAAGTCGCACCAGGGGAGGTCTAGGCTGGATGTTAGGAGGAAGTTGTTGGCAGAGAGAAGAGTGATTGGCATTGGAATGGGCTGCCCAGGGAGGTGGTGGAGTTGCCATCCCTGGAGGTGTTGAAGCAAAGCCTCGATGAGGCACCTAGTACCATGGTCTGGTTGCTTGGCCAGGGCTGGGTGCTAGGTTGGCCTGGATGATCTTGGAGGTCTCTTCCAACCTGGTTGATTCTATTCTATTCTATACTATAGTTTAAAATTCCTGCATTCAACCAAACAGCACAATGAGAGTTTAACTTTGATTCAACTCACAGACTTTGTGTGTGCCAAATATTTCAATCTTAGTTGCTCTTACAGATATGGTAGATCCTGGCTTGGTCCAATGATGGAGACACCATCCCTTGAGGTGTTCAAGAAAAGACTGGATGAAGCACTTAGTGCCATGGTCCAGTTGACTGGCTAGGGCTGGGTGCTAGGTTGGACTGGATGATCTTGGAGGTCTCTTCCAAGCTAGTTGATTCTGTGATTCTATGATTCTTTGGCATAATTTCAGGCTCCTCTTATAGAATGATAGAGTTACTTTGGTTGGAAAAGGTCTCTAAGAACATTGAGTCCAACAATCAGCCCAACCCCACCATGGCCATTAAACCATGTCCCAAAGTGCCATGCCCACACCTTTCTTGAACACCTGCAGAAATCATGATTCCACCACCTCTCTGGGCAACCTATTCCAATGCTTGCCTAGTCTAAGTCATACATTATAAAGCAAAGTGTTTTCTTCTTTATGTTTTAACAAAATAGTTTGGTATCTCCTTCTCTAGAGACTTTCAAAACCCACTGGACACTGCCCTGGCCTGCCCTAGGTGATCGCACTCTGGCAGGGGGGTTGGAGTTGATGATCTCTAGAGGTCGTGTCTGGTGGAGTTGCCGTCCTTGGAGGTATTGAAGCAAAGCCTGGATGAGGCACTTAGTGCCATGGTCTGGTTGGTTGGACAGAGCTGGGTGCTAGGTTGGCCTGGCAGAGCTTGGATGTCTCTTCCAACCTGGTTGATTCTACAACTTGGCTCTGTGTCATGCTAACACAGCTGCATTGCTTCGCGTCTGTGGAGAGCAGACCCTGGAGTGGAGTCAGGTTCATCTCTGCCACACCAAGGTCTGTCAGCAAACCTGTAGGAGCTTTCATCTGGATAACTTTGTCTCATTTGCCTTATGAGATACAAGGTAAGAGTGACATTTTAAGTGTGGCTTTTTGAAACTGCCTAGATCTGGTTTTCCAAATCAAAGTCACAAAGTGGTGTCCTGAAATGTATATAGAGAGAGTTAGAATCCCCTGAGAGGACGTGGGAAGTAAATACATCCCTGTACACCAGGCACTGGAACAGCCTAACAGAGCTGCTGCACTTTGATACCTTTCTTCACATCACCTCTGCTGATAGAACTCCACTCACTTTGTAAACTCCAAGTGCCATCAGCATTCAATCCAGGAGTTAGTGAGCAATGACCCATCGTGGAGTGGTCACACCTTAAACACATGTATGTCTTTTTGCTTTTGTTACTGGAGGAAACACTGTTAGTTATTTTTTTTCCCCTTGTAGTAGTAATTCATCTGCAGAGGGTGTAGGTAGGTCCCTTTCCTAAAGAAAATGCTTTGGGGCTGCCCTGCTGGAAAGCAGCTCTGTAGAGAAAGAACTTGGAGGCCTGGTGGACAGCAAGTTCTGCATGCACCAGCAGTGTGCCCTTGTGGCATCCTGGGCTGCATCAGGAAAAGTGTGGCCAGCAAGGCTAGGGAGGTTCTTCTCCTCTTCTACTCTGCCCTGGGGAGACCACACTTGGAATATTGTGACTGGTTTTGGACTCCCTAGTTCAGGAGAGATAGGGACCTGCTGGAGAGAGTCCAGTGGAGAACCACGAGGATGACTGGGGGACTTGAGCATCTCCCCTATGGAAAGAGACTGAGAGCCCTGGAGCTGTTTAGTCTGGAGAAGACAGAGGAGATCTCAGTCATCTCTTCCAGAGGGTGGGTGTCAAGTGGCTGGAGCCAATCTCTTCTTGCTGGTCAGCAGCAATAAGCCAAGGAACAACAGCTACAAACAGGAATAGAAAAGGTTTCACCTCGACATGAGGAGAAACTCTTTCACAGTGAGGGTGACGGAGACCTAAAGCAGGCTGCCCAGTGGTTGTGGAATCTCCTTCCCTGGAGACTTTCCAAACCCACCTGGATGTGTTCCTGTGCCAACTACCCTAGGGGATTTTGCCTAGGCAGGGAGGTTGGACTTGATGATCTCTGGAGGTCCCTTCCAACCCCTAAGGTCCTGCAATTCCATGATTTCTATCCTAGTCATTTTTCTTTCCCTCTGCTTCCAGAGAGGAGCTGATCTGTTTATTTCCCTTTTGATTTTTTCTTTTGGTCTGCTTTCTTCTAAATCCTGCAACCTGACATCAGAAATACCTCTTTGAATTATGTGTGCTGAGAACTTGACACTCACCATTTGAAGCGACACCTTGCCACAACGTCAAAAGAGACTATTTTACTTGTCAGTGCCAATTGGAACAAAAAGCAAGGGAATGTGTGCTCAAAGTTTAGTCACTTGTCAGCAGAGAAAGAAGAGGCAAGGTCTTGTCACAGACATGAAATGTTAGAGGTGCCACTAATATTTTGTAACTATCCACACTGTATGCATTGTTGGTTTCTTAACAGCCTGAGTCAAGAGCAAGTCTACTACCTGAAGGGAGGCTGTAGCCAGGTGGGGGTTGGTCTCTTCTCTCAGACAACCAGCAACAGAACAAGGGGACACAGCCCCAAGTTGTGCTGAGGGAAGTCTAGGCTGGATGTTAGAAGGAAGTTGCTGGCAGAGAGAGTGATTGGCATTGGAATGGGCTGCCCAGGGAGGTGCTGGAGTTGCCATCCCCGGAGGTGTTCAAGACAAGCCTGGATGAGGCACTTAGTGCCATGGTCTAGTTGACTGGCTAGGGCTGGGTGCTAGGTTGGCCTGGCTGATCTTGGAGGTCTCTTCCAACCTGGTTGATTCTATGATATCCTACTCATGCCTTCAAAATGCTGTCTCGGGTAGTGTACCGTGCTTTTGGAGTTCTCCCCCCCAGATTAGGTTAACCAGACTAACCTAGCCAGCTGGAAGTTCAGGAATGAAGCTTTATGCTTACAGCTTAGCACAATTAACAAGCATAGATTTACAATCTCTTGCAGATATTTACAACTAGATACTGTAATATACAAGGTAAAAGTAATAAAGAAATACAAGACCCCTTCCAGCAGTCAGGCTGCCCAAAAGGGGCTCCCAACCACCCCTCCACCTTTTTTCCACCCTTTTCCTTATCTCAGAATCTCTCTTACATGCAGGGTGTTCTGGAAAGGTCAGCAAGGGGTGTCAGAAGCAGAATGATTAGCTGGAAATGTGCAGGTTCAGGCAAAAGAGTTAACATGGCAACAAACAGCCAGGCAGAGACTGCCTTATCTTTGTGTCTTTGCTTTTATATGTCCCAGCAGGATGAATGGGTAATATAGACATCACTGTTATTTTCTTTCCACAGCAAATGATCTAAATTCTCTCATGAAGATATTCCAGTTAGCCTCAAACCAGCAAATGTACACAGCAGCTTGCAGCAGAAGCAACCTCTTGGCAGTCTCAGATCCAAGTAGGATGTTGTAAGTCTTTCTAAGGGAGTGCAAACAACTTAGGTCACCTGTGAAAGAGTGCAGATCTCTGAAAACAAGTGTGATGTTTCCCAAGATTGGGCAGGACGGGGTGCTAGGTTGGCCTGGATGATCTTAGAGGTCTCTTCCAATCTAGTTGATTCTTTGATTCCATTTTCTGCTGGAGGTAATGTACTAAAATAGTCTTCAAGAGTAGCTTCATGGAGAATAAATTATAGCAATTCGATCTGAGTGTAAGAAAGGCTTTGTCTGAAGAAGAGAGGGCTCCAAGGAGACCTTATTGTGGCCTTCCAGTACCTGGAGGGGGGCTACAAAAAAAGCTGGTGAGGGACTTTTTAGGGTGTCAGTAGTGATAGGACTGGGAGGAATACTAGAAGTAAGTATATTCAGATTGGACATTAGGAAGAAGCTCATCAGCATGAGGGTGGTGAGACACTGAAACAGGTTGCTCAGGGAGATGGTGGAAACCTCATCCCTGGAGGTGTTTAAAGCCAGGCTGGATGAGGCTCTAGACAGCCTGATCTAGTGTGAAGTGTCCCTGCCCATGGCGAGGGGGTTGGAACTGGATGATCCTTGAGATGCCTTCCAACCCTGACAATTCTATAATTCTATGAACTGTTGGATGGGTCATACCACAGGAGGAATAAGAGAGGTTTGGCACAGCTGTATACATATAAAATTGCTAAGGCTGTTTCTGGAGGCTGTCCCTGGAAATGTTCAAGAAAAGACTGGGTGAGGCACTTGGTGCTATTGTGTAGTTGACTGGCTAGGGCTGGGTGCTAGGTTGGACTGGATGATCTTGGAGGTCTCTTCCAACCTGGTTGATTCTGTGATTCTAAGATTCTAGCACTACCATTGCCTTGCTGATGTGACAATCAGTTAATGGATCATCCACAACCCTGCTTTGAGTTGTGGATATAAGTACTGCATTATGAAACAAGAAGCTGAGGTGTTCTTTTAGTTTGAGAGGGGATTGAGGATGGAAGGATCTGTACACAGAGAGAGAGAGATGTGGTGTGTGAGGCTACAGTCTAGTGATTAAGGATGCTGGGATGAAGGTTGGACTGGATTATAGAATCAACCAGGTTGAAAGAGACCTCCAAGCTCATCCAGTCCAACCTATCACTCATCCCTATCCAGTCAGCTAGACTATGGCACTAAGTGCTCATCCAGTCTTTTCTCGAACACCTCCAGGGACGGTGCCTCCACCACCTGCCTGGGCAGCCCATTCCAATGGCAAATTGCTCTCTCTGTGAAGAACTTCCTCCTAACATCCAGCCTAGACCACACTGACAAGTCCTTGTCTAAACCAAATCCCTCAGCACATCTAATCACTGTGATTCGCTAGGGCTGGAAAGGATCACCAGGATCAGCCAGTCCAACTTTCACCCCAGCATCCTTCGTCACCAGACCATAGCCTCAAGCACCACATCCACTCTCCTTTTAAACACCTCCAGGGACAAAGACTTCAGCACCTCCCTGAGCAGCCCCTTCCAGTGCCTGACCACCTGCTCAGTAAAGAAGCTTCCTGCTTTCTAGGATACTTATTCCCACAACAGGGAGGGTGTCTCCTTGGTTCTTCATCCCTGGAAGTAGCTCTGCTCCTGAAGGGTATTAGAAAGGGAGCTGTGAGGACATGCTGTGGTGTCAAACAATGTGGACACTAGAAGCACTCAGAACTGATAAAAATTTGGGCCTTACTCTTTGGCCAAAGTCCTTGAATTCTCTGCAGAATTTTCTGTTAAGTGCAAGACCAAATCACAGTGAGGAGCTCTCCACTTTAGGGCTGATTTCATTAGCTTTATGCAGGACAGTTTCATTGCAGTCTTTGTCCATAGGAAATGAGATCAAACCAGGAATACAATGCAGGGGGACAGGGAGGAGTAAGCAGGCAGCGGTGATGAGGAGCCAAAGAAAATATCAGTGGGTTAGTAAAAGCTACATAGCTCTGGAACCATTCCAGCCCTCCTCTGCACAGAATCCTTTGTGAAACTCAGCATTGGCTTCTGAAAGTCTCTATTCATCCAGCCACTGAAGGAGATCATGCTAATAGGCTCCAGGATCACAAAAACACTCACCACCTGCTGTCATGAGTGCAGGTCAGGCTTTGTTTGCTGTGCTGAATGCCTTTTTTTTCTTTTTTCTTCTTTAAGAACTGAAGTGTAGGTGTATATTTGATAGAGTTTATGATTCTTGCATTTCAGGGTTTAAAAGGAAGAAAAGCCCCTAAAGGTATTGTCCATACTTTTCCAGCAGACACAGGAGTTGAACTCAGCAGACATTCCTGGAAATCTCTATGCAAATGTGTGGACAATAAACCTGAATCTAAAAGACATAGATTTAAAATCAAGGCCTATTAAATTTAAGCTGAGCTTTGTCATTGAATGTGGTGCCACTTGATGTGGTGCATAGGGATATGGTTTTAAGGTGAATCATAGAATCATAGGCTGGATGTTAGGAGGAAGATCTTCACAGAGAGGGTGATTTGCCATTGGAATGGGCTGCCCAGAGAGGTGGTGAATCACTGTCCCTGGAGGTGTTCAAGAACAGACTGGACGAGGCACTTAGTGCCATGGTCTAGTTGACTGGATAGAGCTGGGGGATAGGTTGGACTGGATGAATCTTGTAGAGTAGGGTTATAGTTTGGACTTAGTGATCCTGAGAGTCTTTTCTAGCCTGGATGTTTCTGTGATTCTGTGGTTTTTATTAAGTAGTTGTGAATCATCTGGGCAGACATGAACATTCTCAAGTTTTTTGAATGAGTGCATCTAAATGAGAGGCTGAGGGAGCTGGGAGTATGCAACCTGGAGAAGAGAAGGCTCAAGGGTGACATCATTGCTGTCTATAACTACCTAAAGGCAGGCTAAAGCCAGGTGGGGGTCAGTCTCTACTCCCAGCAATCAGCAACAGAACAAGGGGACACAGTCTCAAGTTGTGCAGGGGGAGGTCTTGGCTGGATGTTAGGAGAAAGTTGTTGCCAGAGAGAGTGATTGGCATTGGAATGGGCTGCCCAGGGAGGTGGTGGAGTCACTGTGCCTGGAGGTGTTCAGGAACAGACTGGACAAGGAATGTAGTGCCATGGTCTAGTTGACTGGATAGGGCTGGGTGCTAGATTGGACTGGATGATCTTGGAGTTCTCTTCCAACCTGTTTGAGTCTATGATTCTGTAAACACTCAACTTCTTAATTTAATGAAAGATTTGTATTTAATTTCACATTAACAAAATGGATCTGCAATTTTCTTAGGCTTGTTGGAAGCGAAAGCCCCACATTGGTAAGCAGTCTGTCAAATTCCTCCTTTGAGAGGGATAGGAGAGAGTCTGTGATGTAAAATATGTTGAGTGCAACATGGTTTCAATTTATTTAATTTGATTCATGGTAACCCAGGACACTCAAGAGTGTCAAATTCTATCCTGAAATAAATCACTAAGTTTAAAATGTAAACCTTATTGTGCTAGTTTCAGGCTAACTGGAATATCTTAGTGAGAAAAATTAGATTGTAGGCTGTGAAAAGAAAACAGTGGTGATGACTACTTCACTCATAGGCTTGCTGAGATGTATGAAAACAAGAACAGAAACATACATAAGAGAGTGTGTGTGAGAGCCTCTAATTGTTGGAGTCAGTGTCTCTGCTTTTTCTCCCCAGGTCTTTGCTGTGTAACCCAAGTAATTCTGCTTCTAACCCTCCTTGCCCATCCTCCAAACTCACCTTGACCATAAGGCAAACTCTGGGATAAGGTAGAAGGGTGAAAAGAAGGTGGAAGCCTGGTTGGGAGCAGCCCCCTCCTGGGGACTCTGATTTCTGGGAAGGCTGTTGTGTTTCTGTATTACTTTTTAACTTGTATATTTCTGTACATAGCTGTAAATGTTGTAAGTATCTGCTTATAATTTGCTAAGCTGTGAATAGAAAGCTTCATTCCTTAACTTCCAGCTCGGCTGACTCTAGTCTGGGTGATTTCATAAGAGTGGAGGGGCAGGTAACTTTCAAACCATCACAATTAGATAGGTAAGTAGATAGATAGATAGATAGGTAGGTGGGTAGGTAGATAGCAAGATAGATAGATAGATAGGTAGGTGGGTAGGTAGAAAGATAGATAGATAGGTAGGTGGGTAGGTAGATAGAAAGATAGATAGGTAGGAAGGTAGGTAGGTAGATAGGAAGGTAGGTAGATAGATATATAGATAGATAGGAAAGTAGGTATATAGGTAGGTAGGTAGGTGAATAGGAAGGTAGATACATAGATAGGTAGGTGGGTAGGTAGATAGATAGGAAGGTAGGTAGGTAAATAGGAAGGTAGATACATAGATAGGTAGATAGGAAGGAAGGAAGGTAGGTAGGTAGACAGATAGATACGTAGGTAGGTAGATAGGTAAGTAGATAGATAGATACATAGGTAAGTAGATAGATAGATACATAGGTAGGTAGATAGATAAGTAAGTAGGTAGGTAGATAGATAGATAGGAAGGTAGGTAGATAGATAGATAGATAGATAGATAGATAGGAAGGTAGGTAGATAGATAGATACGTAGATAGATACATAGGTAGATAGGTATGTAGGTAGGTAGATAGATCAATAGATAGATAGGTAGGTAGCTAGCTAGATTGATATAGATAGGTATAGAAGTCTATTTGAAATGCTTTTGATGTTCAAGGCACCTAATGAGTCTTGCATGTGAATCAACAGACAGCATTTCCCTTTTCACGCTTGATCTCATGAGCACTCATTTTAAGCCTTCAGTTCCTTAGTGTGGTTGGGATAATAGGAACTTTTTTTTCTGAGGGATATAGCGTGATAAAAATTAAATTAAAGCAGTGCTTGAAGCAACAGATGTAAACACCTCCTGAGGTATCACATGCTCTATTCCAGCAAGAGCCCAGCTGCAAATGATTTGAAAACTAAATGGTGCTTTTACATCAACACTGTTAGACAAAAATGACTTATTAAGTAATTGCTATTGTGACATAAGCTTTATGCAGTAGCTGAATTACTTGGCACAGCTAAAACCTCGAGCTGCCTTGGGAATTTATCACATTCTTTAATTTTCTGATTGATTAAATGGATTATTTGACATTTTGGCAGAGCTTTGAAATCGCAGCATAACAAAGACTCCTTTCATTGCTCATTATTTGCTCTCTTCAGGCTTAGCACAGAGTCTTTGAAATGAAAGGTTTAAGGTGCTTCTTTCCTGGGTAATTTTTGTTCCAGTTCAGGTTTTTACTAGCAGTGTCACATTTCCCACTTAAATTCCCCTACTGTGTAAATGCAGTTGCTTATAATGACAGTGTAACCTATGGAGATAGGTGATCTCGAAGGACACTTTTGTGACTGAAGGATTCAGCACCACTACTTTGTTATCAGCCTCTTAACCCTTATACCACCAGCATTTCTGGAGGGGGGGAAGCTGAGCAAAAGAGGAGGCATCTCTGTTCTATTTGTGACAGTGTTCAATTTGCTGCTGTCCTGGGTGGAAGTAAACAGCAAGCAGACAGTTTTGAGAGACAGGATAGAGCCAGCCAGGTAGGTGGGAGGTCATCTGCTAACATTAGCTTGACAGCAGTGAGCAAATGTATTGCCTGACAGCACTTAGTGTCATTAATGAGCAGTAGCCAGACAAAACTCTCCTGCTTTCAGCATGTCTGCGTAGTGCTCTCTAGTGTAAAACAGCTCATGAGGACAAGCAGAGTGTTATAGGATGTTCTACACCATGCTTAGAGGGAGTGATTGGCATTGGAATGGGCTGCCCAGGGAGTATCATAGTATCATATCATAGTATCATCAGGGTTGGAAGAGACCTCACAGATCATCAAGTCCAACCCTCCACCACAGAGCTCAAGGCTAGACCATGGCACCAAGTGCCACATCCAACCTTGCCTTGAACAGCTCCAGGGACAGCGACTCCACCACCTCTCCGGGCAGCCCATTCCAGTGTCCAATGACTCTCTCAGTGAAGAACTTTCTCCTCACCTCCAGCCTAAATCTCCCCTGGCACAGCCTGAGGCTGTGTCCTCTCGTTCTGGTGCTGGCCACCTGAGAGAAGAGAGCAACCTCCTCCTGGCCACAACTACCCCTCAGGTAGTTGTAGACAGCAATAAGGTCACCCCTGAGCCTCCTCTTCTCCAGGCTAAACAATCCCAGCTCCCTCAGCCTCTCCTCATAGGGCGACACAATAAGCCACAATAAGGTCACCTCAAAACCTTCTCCTCTCCAGACTGCACAGCCCCAACTCCCTCAGTCTCTCCTCACAGCAGAACAACTTCAGCCCTTTGCTCATCCTTGTGGCCCTTCTCTGGACACCTTCCAGCACATCCATAGCCCTCTTGTAACAATGGCTCCAGAACTGGACACAGTACTCCAGGTGAGGTCTCACCAGAGGGGAGCAGAGGGGGAGGATCACTTCCCTCACTCTGCTGCCCACACTTCTCTTGCTGCAGCCCAGGCTGTGGCTAGCTTTCTGAGCTGCAAGAGCAGGAAATATGACTGCACTTCAAACAAAACCTGTCCCACCTCAGTCATTTCAGTCTGCACTTGCTAAGGGCTGGCAGCAGTCACTGCAGCTCGGCTGACATGCGGCAGACTGGATCGCAGGGCTGAACCCGGGGCAGAATGTCAACTGCATGCTTGAATCCTGCATATGCAGCAAGTCCTAGCAGTGACAAAGTCATTACTGACTTGATTTAAAACGAAAGAGACCAACCCCCCCCCCCAAAGGTTTTCCATCTTACCTATAATGAGCTCACAGAGCAGATGTATTTAGTGTAAGACTACTTAAGCCGTGGCTCTAGAGCTGAAGTCACTCCCTTTGGGTCACATATCTGTGTCTGATGTGTCTCAGCTCTAAAAGAGCAAGGCCCTTGGGTTTCATTGCCCTCAGAGCAGTGCCATATGTATGATCAGCCACCTGTGTTTTAGCACTGGTCCTAGCCCTGTGAGTAATGACACCTTGTTGTAAATGTTAGTTCCCAGTTTATTTTCTCATCTCTGTATTAGCATAAAGCTGTTAACCACCATGAGGAATGGGTTGGAGTTGATTGTAAAGTTGGTGAAGGAAGGTTGTAATTTTAGACTGCTATAGCCATGTAGTAACTACAGCAGAGTGCTCAGGGGGCCAAGAAAGCCAACAGCATCCTGACCTGGATCAGCAACAGTGCAGCCAGCAGGAGTAGAAAAGTGATTGTGCCACTGTTCTGGGCACTGGTGAGGCCACACCTCAAATGCTGGGCTCAGTTTTGGGCTCCAAGAAGGACATTGAGATGCTGGAGCATGTCTAGAGAAGGTTAACATAGCTGACAAAGGGTCTGGAGAAGAGGCATTGTGAGGAGCAACATGAGGGAGTGGTGGTTGGAGTCTTTAGGCTGTCAGGTAGTGATAGGACTGGGGGGAATGGAACAAAGATGGAAATGGGGAGATTCAGCCTGAATGTTAGGAAGAAATTGTTCAGCATGAGGGTGGTGAGAGCCTGGAATGGGTTGCCCAGGGAGGTGGTGGAGGTGTTTAAGGCCAGGCTGGATGAGCCTGTGGCCAGCCTGATCTAGTGTGAGGTGTCCCTGGCCATGGCAGGGGGTTTGGAACTGGCTGATCGTTGCAGTCCCTTCCAACCCTGACTTATTCTATGACTGTTTAGTCTGGAGAAGAGGAAGCTGAGGGGAGACCTCATTGCACTCTACAACTCCCTTGAAGGGAGGTTGTAGTTAGGTAGGTGTTGATGTCCCTAGTATCAGATGACAGAATGAGAGGAAATGACCTAAATTGATGCCAGGGGAGGTTTAGATTGGATATTAGGAAAGTTTTCTTTACTGTAAGAGTGGTCAGAGATTGGCACAGGCTGCCCAGGTTGCTGGCAGAACATCCCCACCACGCCCAGAAGCATTCAAGAAACATGGACGTTGCACTTCAGGACATGATTTAACAGCCATGGTGGTGCTGAAAGGAGGTTATGGCCAGGTGGGGTTGGTCTCTTATCCCAGGCACCCAGTCACAGAACAAGAGGACACAGTCTCAAAATGTGCCAGGGCAGGATTAGGCTGGATGTTAGGATTAAATTCTTCACAGCAAGGGTGATTGGCATTGGAATGGGCTGCCTGGGATGGTGGTGGAGTCACCATCCCTGGAGGTGTTTAAGAGGAGGCTGGCTGAGGCACCTAGTGGCATGGGTGAGTTAATGAGAAGGGTTAGGTGATAGGTTGGACTCGATGATCCTAGAAGTCTTTTCCAACCTGGTTCATTCTGTGATTCTGGGCTGGGCTGGCAGTTGGACATGATGCTCTTGCAGGTCTTTTCCAACAGAAACAATTCTGTGCTTCTGTGGTGTTTTGAAATCCTGCCTGAAGGTGACACAAGTCCATTTTCTACCATTTCAACTCTGTCTTTAGTGTAAAACCCACCTTGGCTGGTTACACCTTCATAAAAATTCCAGCTCCTTTCTTCTGCTTCCCTTTGCAGTGTCTGTCTCTAGTCAGCTCAGGGCAGACATGCACCCTCTGTAACCAAAGTACAGCCTCAAGGCTTGTCTGGATGCATTCTTCTGTACCTGAGCTAGGTTATATGGTCCTGCTCTGGCAGAGGGGGTTGGACTCGATGATCTCTTTGGGTCCCTTCTGACCCCTGTTATCCAGAGAGGGAATTCTGCCACTTTACTCTGGTAAGACCTCACCTGGAGTACTGCATCCAGGTCTGGAGCCCTCAGTATAGGAAGGACATGGAGCTGATGGAGTGGGTCCAGAAGAGAGCCATGAAAAGGGTAAGGGGGTTGGAGCCTACAATGGGAGGCTGAGGGAGCTGGGGTTGTTCAGCCTGGAGAAGAGGAGGCTCTTCAGAGACCTAATAGCAGCCTGCCAGTACCTGAAGGGGGCCTACAAGAAGGATGGAGAGAAACTATTTGCAAAGGCCTGTAGTGATAGGACAAGGGGCAATGGCTTCAAACTAGAGAAGAGCAGATTTAGATTGGGTGTTAGCAACAGGTTCTGCACCGTGAGGGTGCTTGAGCACTGCAACAGGCTGCACAGAGAGGTGGTTGGGGCTCCATCCCTGGAGATATTCAAAGTGAGGCTAGTGTGAGGGGTTATGCAAATCTGATAATCTGTATTCATTTTGATATCCAGGCAATGATTGTTAATAGCTATGAAGACTGTTTATTAACATTAAAACTCACCAGGAAACTTACAGGCTCAAAAAAGCACAGGTTGGGGATTTATACAGGCAGGGCAGAGGCAAAAGCAGAGCACTTATTTCTTACAGTGGCAAATGCAGATATTATACTGGAAGAGGCTTTTAAGTATTTACTCACAAAGTATAAATCAGACAGTACCCAAAGTTGTGCCAGGGGAGGTCTAGGCTGGATGTTAGGAGGAAGTTGTTGGCAGATAGAAGAGTGATTGGCATTGGAATGGGCTGCCCAGGGAGGTGGAGTTGCCATCCCTGGAAGTGTTCAAGAAAAGCCTGGATGAGGCACTTAGTGCCATGGTCTAGTTGACTGGCTAGGGCTGGGTGCTAGGTTGGCCTGGATGATGTTGGAAGTCTCTTCCAACCTGTTTGATTCTATGTTTCAAAACACATGGAACTCTGTCTTGTTGGCCACTGAGACTTGATTCTTCCCAGACTTCTTGGGAAAGGAGGCTGACAACCTCTGACCTTGTCTCCTGGCTCCTCTGGATGACCTGTGTACCTCCAGGACTTGTAATCTTAGCAGGAGACTTACAGGTGCAGTCAGGATGTCTTGCAATGTGCAGGCTCAGCACGATGTCTGGCTGGCTGTGCAGGCTGATTGCATGCAGGCATTTAGAGCCTGTTCCTGGTAAGCTCTCCAGGCAAATTCAGGATGCAAAATGAGGAAGGAGCAGCCCCTGTGCTACTTGCTTATCCCTGTGTGGCTGTTTGAGCTGATTTTCTAGCTCAGACATAGGGGAGAGGTGAACATTCCAGGTACAGGCTATATAATGGCAACAATGGATAAGTTAATATCATTTCATTGGAGCATCAAGAGCTTTATGCCTAGAAGCACAGCTTGTTCTTTCCCCCACCCTTGCTGGCTTCTGCTGCTTGGGCTGCAGCTGCCTGCTATCTTCCCCGGCTGCTGCTGCTTTTGCTGCTTCACCACTTCTTGACCCTTTCCCCATCTTCCTTAAGGTTATTATATTTTTTCTCTAGTAGTTTATTTCTCTTTATACTGTTATACTTCCACTGTGAGAAATACAATTTCATCTTTCCCTGACTTTCAAAACAAATCTGCATTGTGGTGAATTTGTTCTACTGAGGGAAGGATCCACCCTAACTAGGGACACTCAGTTATCAATATCCAGACCAAGACTAGTGGAGCATTGGACATAGATTAGCCAATTGGAATGGTCCCTGGAGGTGTTCAAGCAAAGCCTGGATGAGGCACTTAGTGCCATGGTCTAGTTGACTGGCTAGGGCTGGGTGCTAGGTTGGACTGGATGAGCTTGGAGGTCTCTTCCATGCTGGTTGATTCTATGATTCTAATCACTTTGCCAGGACTCATTATATTAGGTAAAGCCAGGGCTTGTGCTATCCCCAGCACAGAGGAGGAGAGGGGGTGGGTAGGGGGACACGTCTGGGCACAGATAAGCCCATGTTTGCCCCATCAAGCCTACCACCATAGCTAGACAGGGCTCTGGGCAACCTGGTGTAGTTGAAGATGTCTCTGCTGACTGTGGAGGGGTACTGGACTAGATAACCTTCAGAAGTCCCTTCCAATCCAGCCCATTCCTGGGCTTCAGAACGAGCAGAGCTCAGCCCAGATTGCAGGATCTGGTTTAAAACGCCCGCAGCGTTTGTGGCGTATCTTGCACTGTGGATGTATCTGAGTGTGAAAGCCCTGATGTGTTAGTTCTATCCAGAGTAAGTGGGAGCTAATGAAACCTTTTATTAGTAAAGTTTAGATAATTACCTGGGTAATTGTACAGACAAATAATTCAGGAATTTGAAATGCTTTATTATGTGTATAATGATACTTTGCTCTCTTTAAGTGCAGCTTAACGTGTTAATTACAGACACCCAATGGACTTGCAAAAAGTTATTTTAGTGATTATATGTTATTAATTCTCCAGGGAGACTGCTTTTTGGAGCAGCACAGGCAGAGACATTCAGACAGCAAGCCAGCTTCCAATAGCAGCACTTAAATCAGGCAACCAGCAATAGAGCAAAGGGACACAGTCTAGGGGGAGGGAGGCTGGTGGGGGAGGTCTAGGCTGGATGTTAGGAGGAAGTTGTTGGCAGAGAGAGTGATTGGCATTGGAATGGGCTGCCCAGGGAGGTGGTGGAGTCAATGTGCCTGGAGGTGTTGAAGCTAAGCCTGTCTGGGGCACTTAGTGCCATGGTCTGGTTGCTTGGCCAGAGCTGGGTGCTAGGTTGGCCTGGATGATCTTGGAGGTCTCTTCCAACCTGCTTGATTCATAGCAAGAGTGATTGGCATTGGAATGGGCTGCCTGTGGAGGTGGTAGAGTCACCATCCCTGGAGGTGTTGAATCCAATCCTGGCTGGGGCACTTAGTGCCATGGTCTGCTTGATAGTCTAGGGCTGGGTGCTAGGTTGGCCTGGCTGATCTTGGAGGTCTCTTCCAATGTGGTTGGTTCTATGATTCTAAACATTAAAAAGCCCTAAATGCTCACCAAACACATCACAGCCTCTAGGGTGGGGTTTTCTTTTTTGCTTGAGTTTTTTTGTGTTGAGTTTTGTTTGCTTGTTGGTTGGGTTTTTAGGGGTTAGTTTGTATTTGATTGTGTTTTGTTGTCTTGGTTTTGCTTTGATTAATTTGTTTTTTTCTTGTAGTCTTGAGACCATTTCAGTTCTTCTGCCAATAGGACTTTACCTGGCTTTAAGGTAGAGCAAGTGACAGGACACTGCAATCCTAGTAGGAAGGTACACACCAATGCTTATGAGGATGATCAGAGGGTTGGAGCTCCTCTCCCATGAGGACAGGTTGAGGGAGTTGGGGCAGTTCAGTCTGGAGAGGAGAGGGCTCCAGGGAGACCTTATTGTGGCCTTCCAGTATCTGAAAGAGGTCTGTATGAAAGCTGGGGAATGACTTCTTAGGCTGTCAGGTAATGATAGGACTAGAAGGAATGGAGGAAAAGTAGAAGTGGGCAGATTCAGATTGGATGTTAGAAGTTCTTCACCATGAGAGTGGTGAGAGGCTGGAATGGGTTGTTCAGGGAGGTGTTTGAGGACCTATCCCTGGAGGTGTTTAAAGCCAGGCTGGATGTGGCTCTGAGCAACCTGATCTAGTGTGAGGTGTCTCTGCCCATGGCAGGGGGTTTGGAACTGGATGATCCTTGTGGTCCCTTCCAGCCCTGACAGTTCTATGAGTTGATTCTAACTTCC
Organism: Pogoniulus pusillus; assembly: GCF_015220805.1. Taxonomy (NCBI): domain Eukaryota; kingdom Metazoa; phylum Chordata; class Aves; order Piciformes; family Lybiidae; genus Pogoniulus; species Pogoniulus pusillus. Next base: position 3,430,367 of record NC_087278.1, read on the forward strand.
CTTCTGACAGTTCCTGTCCTAGAGTTGCTATTCTTCAAGTTCTCCTGGCTGTAGCTACCTGCCAAAGAGAAGAGCTCCCTCAGTTTTGCAGGTCATTAGCATGTACCAGTCTTTAATCTCTGATAGCTTTTCCTTTTCCACTGATACATCAGTGAAGCACTTCATAAAAGCAGAACACAACAATCCTGCAAGCATTTGTTCACATCCTGCATTTGATCCTGGGCCAGGGGTAAGAACATTGACCCCTGTGCCATTGGACTGTTGCTGTGTGACAGAATAATTGATCTGTTGCAATGGTGAGGTTTCATGGGGTTGTTGTGATTTGCTTTCTTTGGGGGTGATGGGGGGGGGGGCAGGGGGGAAGCTTGGTGGTTTGAGGGTCGAGTTTTGAAGTTGAGGAGCATTTCTGGTGGATTTCTGAATAAAGGAAGGCAGAACTGTCTGAAAAACTGAGTCGTTGCTGATGGCTTCCTGGAGACAGCTCAGTAAGAGGGTTTGGCATCTCTGTGGAGTTTGGAAATGCCAGGGATGTACTGATCCTTTTTAGGATGTGGTTGCTGAGCACCAGCTTCATACCAGACAGCTTGGAGCTGCATGCCACACCAGGACCTCAGAAGTCCCCTTACCATTTCTGTGCAGGTGGGAGCAGGGTTACCTGCACGCTGCTGTCATAGACACCTCCAAGACCTTGCTTGGGGCTCACTGGTGAGTTGTTACTGGGGAGAGGGAGATAAGTCTTGAAGCATGACTGCATTAATACCCTCAGCTGTGCCTCTATTCCATGTAAATGTGGAAAGAAGTTGAATAACACCAAAACAAAGATAGTTTCTTCTCATCATCTGAGCAACCTGTGTTTTAGACAGCTCTCCTGTGGAGATGTCTGTCCACAGTGCTGTGTCCTGCTGTGTCATATTCCACACAAATAAGCTGTGAAAGTAATTTTAGATGGAGGCAGAGGAAGAGAGAAGTGCAATGATTTCTTGGTGACAGACAGTGAAGCTGCAGTCATGCACAGCAGAAATTCAGCTGAGGAGGCTGACACCTCAGCTCTGTCATATCTGAAAACTCCACTCATCCCTTTATAAACCAAGTTATGGGTATCTGTTTGAGTAGTTCAGATTACACTCTAGCCCTACCTGACCTTAAATTTGATAGGTTAGGTACATTTGAGTTGAGTAGGCATCTTCTTTCCTTGACACATGAATTCTTCTTCCTTGACACATGAATTCTTCTTTGCATTCACTATATTTAAACCCATGGTGTAGCTGGTCAGGAGACACTCATGGTCAGAGGCATTCATCTCACTTGAGAATATGAAAATGTGGGGTTTTTTCCCCCCTGTTGTATTATCACAGCCTGGCATTGTAGTGACAGGATGAGGGGTAATGGGTTTAAACTGGCAGAGGGGAGATTTAAACTGGATGTTAGGAAGAAGTTATTTGCAGTGAGGGTGGTGAGACACTGGCAAAGGTTGCCCAGGGAGGTGTTCAGGATCAGGTGAGATGAGGACTTGAGCGACCTGCTCTAGTGGGAGTTGTCCCTGCCTATGGCAGGCAGTTGGAACTGGATGATCTTTGAGGTCTCTTCCAACCTAAACCATTCTGTGCTTCTATGATTGCCTGGTCCCAGGTTTTGCTTTGGTGGAAATTCCAGCTCCTTTAGATAAAAAGGGCAGCCCAGGGAGGTGGTGGAGTCACCATCCCTGGAGGTGTTCACGCAAAGACTGGATGAGACACTTAGTGCCATGGTCTGGTTGATTGGCCAGGGCTGGGTGCTAGGTTGGCCTGGCAGAGCTTGGAGCTCTCTTCCAACCTGCTTGATTCTGTGACTCTAAATAGGTAACATGCAATTGGTTCAGCAAATATGCAGATCACCATTCTGTGGCATTCCAGACCTGCCAGGCTGAGAAATAAATACTCTACTTATGTTATTAGAAAACCTTAATAAGTTTGTATGCAATGGTTCACTCAGGATTATCCTAGGCATGTGGATATCTATCATGATATTGCTGCATTTAATACACTGACAAGATGCATACCTCATTAAGCCAGGACAAACTTTAATAGCCAATACTTTAGGGCAATAAATCATTGGAGCTTCTCTAACCAAGCAGAAAAGTTCTTGCAGGTGCAATAACAACACTGATTCCCCAAGCTGATGCCAGGTGGGAACAGCTTGGGAAATGCAGGAAATACCCTAAGGGATAGAAATTGTGACAGGTTTCCAAATCTTGCTTACAGGGATTCCCAAAATCCATTTGCTACAGCAGCTAAAAGGGTCGAAATAGGGTATTAATTGCCAGAGCATGAATTGCTGCATCAAGCTCATCCAATTTCCATTGATTTGAGAAAGGATCTGACTAAAACAGAAGGAAGCAAAATATGATTTCTACCATTTCTCTCAGTACAAGCTGGGGTGGGACTTTTTGGGATATCAGGGAGTGATAGAACTAGGGGGAATGGAACAAAGCTGTCTAGATTTTCAGACTGGATGATAGGAAGAAGTTGTTCAGCCTGAGGGTAGTGAGAGCCTGGAAGGGGTTGCCCAAGGAGGTGGTGGATGCCCCATCCCTGGAGGTGTTTAAAGCCAGGCTGGATAAGGCTGTGGACAGCCTGGTCTAGTATGAAGTGTCCCTGCCTATGGCAGGGGGTTGGAACTAGATGATTTTTGTGGTCTCTTTCAACCCTGACTGATTCTATGATTCTGTGGTCTCGTACTGAGAACATGCTGAGAGTGAGCAAGAGAGGTTGTCATCTGTCCTCTGCTCCTAGACTTTGTTTCTCTGTGGCTCGATGGATAATTTTTCCATGCTGCTGTTGAGAGTTCCTTGAGGATGCCTTCAGCAGAGGGGAATTAGATACAGAGCATATGACACAGTCTTCCACAGCATTTTCCTGGAGAAACTGGCTGCTCCTGGCTTGGACAGAGGTAATCTTCCCTGAGTCAAAAACTGCCTGGCTGGCTGAGGCCAGAGAGTGATGATGAATAGAGTTAAACCCAGTTGGCAGCTCACCACAAATGTTTTTTCCCAGGGCTGAGTACTGGGGCCAGTTAATCTTTTAATGTCTTCATCAACAGCCAAGGCCAATTGTATGAGATTCAACAAGCTCAAGTGCTGGGTCCTGCACCTGGGTCACAACAGCCCCAGGCACCATTACAGGCTTGGGGCAGAAGAGCTGGAAAGCTGCCTGGAAGAAAAGGACCTGAGGGGAGCTGTCTGGCTGAATATGAGCCAGCAGTGTGCTCAGGTGGCCAGAAAGGTCAGCAGCATACCAGCCTGCATCAGGAATGCTCTAACCAGCAGGATCAGGGGAGTGATCATGTTCCTGTGCCAGGCACTGGTGAGGCTGCACCTCCAATACTGGGTTCAGTTTGGGGCCCTTCACTACAAGAAGGACATTGAGGTGCTGGAGCTTTTCCAGAGAGGGGTAACAGAGCCAATGAAGGGTCTATGGCACAAGTCTTATGAGGAGTGGCTGAGGGAACTGCAGTTATTGAGTCTTAGAATCATAGAATAGAATCCAAGAATCATCCAGGTTGGAAGAGACTTCCAAGCTCAGCCAGGCCAACCTAGCACCCAGCCCTGGCCAAGCAACCAGACCATGGCACTAAGTGCCCCAGCCAGGCTTTTTGTGAACGCCTCCAGAATCATAGAATGGTTTAGGTTGGAAGAGACCTCAAAGATGATCTAATTCCAACCCCCCACCATAGGCAGGGACACCTCCCACTAGAACAGGTCACTCAAGGCCTCATCCAACCTGGCCTTGAACAAGTCCAGGGAGGCAGCAGCCACAACCTCCCTGGGCAACCTATGCCAGTGTCTCACCACCCTCACTGCAAAGAACTTCTTCCCAACAGCCAGTTTCAATCTCCCCTCTGCCAGTTTAAACCCATTCCTCCTCATCCTCTCATTACAAGACTTTGTCAGTAGTCCCTCCTCAGCCTTACTGTAGCTCTCTTCAGATACTGGAAGGCCACTATAAGGTGTCCTCAAAGCCTTCTCTTCTCCAGGCTGCAGACCCCCAACTCTTGTAGCCTGTCCTCATAGCAGAGCTGCTGCAGCCCTCTGAGAATCTGGATGGCCTCGTCTGAGCTTGCTCTAGCAGTTCCATGTCCTCCTTGTGTTGCAAGACACAGTAGCCTGGAGTCTGGAGAAGAGAATGCTGCACACAGTGCTCTGTAGTCTGGAGAAGAGATTGCTGCACACACTGCTCTGTAGTCTGGAGAAGAGAATGCTGCACACACTGCTCTGGAGTCTGGAGAAGAGAATGCTGCACACACTGCCCTGGAGTCTGGAGAAGAGAATGCTGCACACAGTGCTCTGTAGTCTGGAGAAGAGAATGCTGCACACACTGCTCTGGAGTCTGGAGAAGAGAATGCTGCACACAGTGCTCTGTAGTCTGGAGAAGAGAATGCTGCACACACTGCTCTGTAGTCTGGAGAAGAGAATGCTGCACACACTGCTCTGTAGTCTGGAGAAGAGAATGCTGCACACACTGCTCTGTAGTCTGGAGAAGAGAATGCTGCACACACTGCTCTGTAGTCTGGAGAAGAGAATGCTGCACACACTGCTCTGTAGTCTGGAGAAGAGAATGCTGCACACACTGCTCTGTAGTCTGGAGAAGAGAATGCTGCACACACTGCTCTGTAGTCTGGAGAAGAGAATGCTGCACACACTGCTCTGTAGTCTGGAGAAGAGAATGCTGCACACACTGCCCTGGAGTCTGGAGAAGAGAATGCTGCACACACTGCTCTGTAGTCTGGAGAAGAGAATGCTGCACACACTGCTCTGGAGTCTGGAGAAGGGAATGCTGCACACACTGCTCTGGAGTCTGGAGAAGAGAATGCTGCACACACTGCTCTGGAGTCTGGAGAAGAGAATGCTGCACACACTGCTCTGGAGTCTGGAGAAGAGAATGCTGCACACACTGCTCTGGAGTCTGGAGAAGAGAATGCTGCACACACTGCTCTGGAGTCTGGAGAAGGGAATGCTGCACACAGTGCTCTGTAGTCTGGAGAAGGGAATGCTGCACACACTGCTCTGTAGTCTGGAGAAGGGAATGCTGCACACACTGCTCTGTAGTCTGGAGAAGAGAATGCTGCACACACTGCTCTGGAGTCTGGAGAAGAGAATGCTGCACACACTGCTCTGTAGTCTGGAGAAGAGAATGCTGCACACACTGCTCTGTAGTCTGGAGAAGAGAATGCTGCAGACACTGCCCTGGAGTCTAGAGAAGAGAATGCAAAGTGCCAGCCACCTTTTCCTAGAAGACATCCACCTTCATAGCACAATAGGATTCTGCTTTTGACCACCTGCCATAACTACATTATTGATGCCATTCTCTCATGAATCTCTTATGCAATAGCAGTGCAGATAGGATTTGAAAGAACAAAACCCAATAGCTTCTTTTAGCAGTTTTTTTTACCCCAAGGCCTCTATTTCTCTCTCCCTTTTTTTTTTTTAACAGCTTCCTCTTCCCCTGCAGTAGCTTTCAAATTGGGAACAACTTGGAGGAGATTGCTGAAAGCAGTCAAAGGAGGTGGCCAAATGAAAACCCTAAAGAGAAGGCTGGTTTGGAAAATGTTATTTTCATTGAAAGCCTCTCAGGAGGCAGAATTAGATTTCTTTAAAAACCATGTTTTAGCAACAACATCAACAAAAATTGCCTTTTTTTCCCTTTCTCCTCTTGTGTTTGGCAAATTACCTTCAGGCAGCCTGCTAAACAGAAAAGGAAGTTGGTTGGGTTTTCCTTTTAACTGAAAGCTCAGGAGAGGAGCTGCTTGTTGGCCAATTTATCCATAAAGCTATTAGTCCTTCTGACCTTGGAGATGAAAACTGGAAATGGACATAGGGCACTGGAGGAACCCTTTCAGCTTTTAGTGAGTGGAAACTTTAATTTGATTCAGATGGGGAAAATTTATACCCAGCCACAGCTCTCAGCCAAGTGCCTCACCGAGCTGTGGTGTGTGCATTAAAGTGTTGTGAAAAGGGATCAAAGTGATAGGAAGTTGTTCTCCTGATAGGCAGCTGTGCAGTTGGTCCTTGTTTGCATTGCATGAGGCATGGGAGTGCTCCTAGGGCTCTAAAATCACCTCTTACAGAACACTTCCTTTGCGTCAGCCTGATAAGACTTTCTGCTGCAACCTCTTTTTTTCCCCCTAATCCAATTTACAGCCAAATATTTGTCCAGTGAATGGTGCTTGCCCCACTAGACTTGTTGGGCTCTTCTGCCTTGTATCAGATGAGAGAATGAGAGGAAATGGCCACAAATTGTACCAGGAAGGGTTTGGGTTGGGTAGCAAGAAACATTTCTTTACTGAAAGAGTGAAAGAGGAAAATAAACCCTAACCCTTTCTGGATTTATTAGGTTGGGAAAGAGGCAAAGAAAAATGCTGGCATCTTTGAGGGTTTTCTTAATTTCAGGTGGGGAAAAAACTTGAACTAGGGAGTGCTCAGCCATGATGCAGGGCCTGATCACAGACTTAACCGTGTTCTTCAAGAATGATTGGCATTGGAATGGGCTGCCCAGGGGAGGTGGTGGAGTTGCCATCCCTGGAGATGTTGAAGAAAAGCCTGGATGAGGCACTTAGTGCCATGGTTTATTTGATTGGACAGGGATAGGTAATAAATTGGACTGGATGAGCTTGGAGGTCTCTTCCAGCCTGCTTGATTCTATGATAAGACTTCTAAGATCATGGAGCCCAACCTATCACCTAACTCTTCTAATTAACTAAACCATGGCACTAAGTGTCTTTGGAGTAAGGCAAGGAGTAAGTGTGATGGAAGCACTGTGGAGGCTTTCTGTAAAAACATCCCCAAAAGAAAAAAAAATGCCTACCCTAAGAAATACCTGAAAATGGAGGCTATTCTTCCAGAGGAAGTTAGCCATGGGGCAGTTCTGGGCCCCTCAATTTAAGAAACGTGTTGAAGTGCTTGAATGTGTCCAGAGGAGCCTGGAGCACAGCCCTGTGAGGAGAGGCTGAGGGAGCTGGGGGTGTGCAGCCTGCAGCAGAGGAGGCTCAGGGCAGACCTCATTACTGCCTACAACTCCCTGAAGGGAGGCTGTAGCCAGGTGGGGTTGGTCTCTTCTCCCAGGCAAGCAGCAACAGAAGAAGGGGACACAGTCTCAAGTTATGCAAGGGGAGGTCTAGGCTGGCTGTTAGGAGGAAGTTGTTGTCAGAGAGAGTGATTGGCATTGGAATGGGCTGCCCAGGGAGGTGGTGGAGTCACCATCCCTGGAGGTGTTTAAAAGGAGGCTGGATGAGGCACTTAGTGCCGTGGGTCAGTTAATTAGAAGGGTTAGATGATAGGTTGGACTCGATGACCCTAGAGGTCTTTTCCAACCTGGTTAATTCTGTGCCTCTGTGATTGTTCTTGTGAAAACACCTTAAAAATATCTTAATGAGCAAGAGTTTTACTTGAAGAAGACCAGAGACTTGAACAGAGCATTGCATTGCTGCAGAAATACAGATGATATTCAAAAGCCACAGTAATTTATGAGCTGTACTTAGAACCCATAAAGGGACATCTCAGCCTCAGAATTGTTTCATTCCTGATGTGATTTAGAAGATTAAACTGTCATATTTTAGCACAGATAGATGGCCATCATTGCTATAATTAATCTCATACAATAAATTCTATTATTTAGAAGCTATTTCATATAGGAGTTGAAAATATTCTTTTCTTATGATGCAAAATGGAGCAGATTAGTTAAGGCTTCTAATTAAGTTTCGTAGATATATGTTGATTTGTTTCATATGCAGAGCCATTTGCTGTGTGCAAAATAATCCAATATCCTAAATGCACACTGCAAAACAATGCAGTAATGGAGTGTTTGCTAATGATTTCAATTTAAGGACAGCCTGTCTAATAGCTGAGATAAGATGTTGCTAAAACAGTGTGCTAATCATTTGAAAATTACTACCAAAATTGTTTTCAGTCTGCAGTGGGTTGCAGGCATAATTGTGCTAATAAATATCCAAGTCAAGCCTGATTTTCAAGCTCATATCATGATTACTGTGAGTCTTAGAAATCAGGCTGGGGCTAAATCATGCTGCTGTGCTCACATGAATAGCTTCTTTGGTGGCAGCACTGCTGGTTTGAGTGGAGAGTGCAAGCACATCCTCCCTAGACAGGAGTGCATTAAACATTCATAACCAACTGGTCAAAATTGCTTAACTGTGTAAGTTCCAGGAAACTCTCTCTCTCTCTGCTGAAATTTGGCCTGGGAATTATCCATTCCAGGGATGGAGCATGCACAGCTTCCCTGCCAACCTGTTCCTGTGCCTCACCTTTTCCACGGTGGAGAACATCTTCCTTATAGCTAATCTAAATCTATTCTCTTTTGATAAAAATCTTAATCCCTCATCTTTATTCATAGAATCAACCAGGTTGGAAGAGACCTCCAAGATCATCCAGGCCAACCTAGCACCCAGCCCTATCCAGTCAACTAAACCATGGCACTAAGTGCCTCATCCAGGCTTTTCTTGAACACCTCCAGGGACGGTGCTCTTCTCAGTTGTGCCCTGGGATAGGACAAGGGGTAACAAGTATATACTGCAGCACAGGAAGTTCCACCTCAACAGGAAGAAGAACTTTGATCTTTGATCTCATTCTGTGCTTCTGTGCTCCACAACCTCCCTGGAGGTGTTCAAGGCCAGGTTGGATGAGGCCTTGAGCAGCCTGTTCTAGGAGGAGGTGTCCCTGCCTATGGCAGGGGGTTGGAACTGGCTGAGCTTTGATCCCTTCCAACCTAAACCATTCTATGATGTCATTTGCTCTTCCCTTATTCACCAATGCTGTATCCCACAGTATCACAGTATTGTTAGGATTGGAAGAGACCTCACAGATCATCAAGTCCAACTCTTTACCACAGAGCTCAAGGCCAGACCATGGCACCAAGTGCCACGTCCAATCCTGCCTTGAACAGCTCCAGGGACAGCGACTCCACCACCTCCCCGGGCAGCCCATTCCAGTGTCCAATGACTCTCTCAGTGAAGAACTTTCTCCTCACCTCCAGCCTAAATCTCCCCTGGCATAGCTTGAGGCTGTGTCCTCTTGTTCTGGTGCTGGCCACCTGAGAGAAGAGAGCAACCTCCTCCTGGCCACAACCACCCCTCAGGTAGGGGCCATCAATTTTGCCAGGCATGATTTGCCCTTAGTGAAATCACATTGGCTGTTACCTATCACCTCTGTATTTACCACGTGCCCTAGTTTCTAAGAGGATCCACTTCAAGGCCCTGCCAGGAGCAGAGGTGACTGACCTACCTGTAGTTCCTTGGGTCTTACTTTTTTCCTTGTAATCTAAATCTGGAGATGTGTCTCCCAACTTTCCAACGAGGCAGGAGTCCTCCTCACTGCACAGTGAAGCAGTGAACTAGCTAACCTACTGCTCTGTCAACCCCCTTGCTGAGAAGTGCTGCCTGAGGCTGGCTCCTAAAGTTCTTGCCTCGGAGAATTGCTTTATGAACATGCAGCCAGTGATGCATGCTGGTGTGGCCTTGGAATTATGCTGGGAGGATGCCAATGAAGGCAGATGTGGCTTTAGAGGAGCAGGTAAAGGGGCAGCACTGTGGTACACCTACTTCGGTGGTACAAACTGCCTACTACTGACTGGAGTTCAGAGTCTCCTGGCAGACTCACAGCTGTGCAGCTGCAAGCTATGAGGAACAGTGGTAAAAGGCTGTATTCAGCTGTAGGTCAGGGAGTGAAAAGCAAGGCTAAGCAAGGAACATGGAAGGCTTAATTCATTTGGCTGCTTCCTTTCCTACTGCAGCTGTTCTACTTCAGGTTATTTACCAGGCCTGGATTCTTTCTTTATTCATCATTGTTGACTGGAGTTAGTTTGCTTTGGGGTTGAAAGGAGCTAAGAGTCAATTATGTGTCTAGGAGCTTCTGAATGTCTTAAGTGTGGTAGATGGCTGCAACCCCTACTGCTCACATCTAATGAGGCAAGGCAGACAGCTGCTAGCCTCCAGTTCAGCGTGGGCCCATGGAAATGCTCCAAACAGCCAAACAAAAGCAAATGGGAAGGGAGGGAACCATGTCTGCAGGGGTTTGCAGGGCATCCACAGCTACAGCACTCTTCTCTCTGCCCCTCTGTTTGCTCTGGAGCTGCCCCTGTGCTCAGAGAGCAGAGGTGTTGTTGCATGCCATGTGTGCCGTGATGCCTAATGCAGGTGGACAATCCTCAACAGAACAAGGGGACACAGACTCCAGTTGTGTCGGGGAAAGTATAGGCTGGATGTCAGGAGGAAGTTGTTGGCAGAGAGAGTGATTGGCATTGGAATGGGCTGCCCAGGGAGGTGATGGAGGTACCATCCCTGGAGGTCTTCAGGAAAAGCCTGGCTGGGGCACTTAGTGCCATGGTCTGGTTGACTGGCTAGGGCTGGGTGCTAGTTTGGCCTGGATGATCTTGGAGGTCTCTTCCAACCTGGTTGATTCTATGGTTCTATGATTCAAGTGGCTTCCAGGCACTGGGAAGGTAAGGGTAAGGAGAAGTGAGTGAAATGTTGGGTTGCCCTGATGGTGCCATGTCAGAGCTCCAGCTAATGCTCGTAGTGTCTGGCTGTACTCACTACCTGCTTGTTTGCTAGGTTCTGTTTTGCCTCAGCTCACAAATGCTGGTTGTTACTGGTGTATACTTTACAGTACTATTTACTTCACCTCTGCTTCTGATCCCCAATCTGTTGCATTTAGCCTGGATAGTTCACTTGCTCTTTGCCTCCTCTGATGCTGCTGTCTTGTGTGTTAGTTAATTACCTGTAGACAAAGCCACATTTGATGTCTTACCAACTAGAAAGGCTGCATTAATCAGTCCTTGTTAGGCAGAGGTTATAGCAAAGGGGTGAGCATCCTATCCATCTGTTCACTCGTGTCCTGAAGAGTAACCATAACGGAACTCTTCAGAATCCTATTAATGGATTATAGGTCAATAGCCTGGACGCTCCGACAGCACTGCAAGGAGCTATGGACAAAATGTCTGGGATTAATGGATTTTCCAAAGACTTTTATGAGGTCTTTTATAGATATTTTCTTCTCAAATGCTAATATGCTCTGCAAGTAGAAGGAAAATGGCTCTTTTTTTTTTTTTTTTGCCATTGTATTCCCTTGATGTGGCTAGGCAAAGCAGGGAGGTACCTTCAGCTATGCAAAACGCCTGGGCTCGATCAATTCATATGTAAAGTTCAAGGAGGAAACTTTGGCCTTTTGCCTTCAGAAGTAATCATCCAAGTCACAGAATTAGCTCATCTTGGCGCATGAGGAGCCTCATGCATTGAAATTCCAAAGTTCACCCAATGTACTACCGATGACCAAGTGGGCAAAAGGTAGCGGGAAAGCATCAGACAATTCCCTTTGCCGCGTACCTTGCGAAGCGACTCCGATCTCCAGCGCGTTTGGGCTCTTAGGAAAGTGTTAAAACAATCAGGCCAAGGAATTCTGTCAACCTCTTTATCCTTTAATTACAGAAGCTTTCTTTTCATTTGGAGGTGCATTGTGACCTACTCAAATGTTAGGGCTCTAAATGCCGTGTTTGTGCTTAGTTTGCAGTAAGCATGGCTGGGTGACAGGGTGACCATTTGTCTCTGCTCTTTTTTTTTGGCCCTGACAGCTAGACTTGACATCTTGAATTGCCACAGTGTACACTCCACATGCAGAATAAGGCACAAAAGGTGCAGAACTGTTTGTCCAATCTTTTGTCCCTTATCCTCGTTAATGGGTAGCAATTGAAGGAAGCTAAATGATTAAAGATGGGAAAGCGGAGATTTATGTCACTGAAGGGAACTTGCTGCTATCTCCAGGGCTGAAATATTTTGAGGTTTCACCTTTCTCTCTCATCGGTCCACAAGTAGGAAGGGATCTGAGAGTTCTGAGGATGAGTGGGACTCAGACCCAAATAAATACACAACATGAGTGGGGAATGACTGAGAGCAGCCCTGAGGAACAGGACCTGGGGGTCTGGGGTGATGGAAAGCTCAACAGGAGCCTGCAGTGTGGGAGCAGCCCAGACAGCAACCCTGTGCTGGGCAGAAAGAGCAGTGTGGGCAGCAGGACAAGGGAGGGGATTCTGCCCCTTGGCTCTGCTCTCCTGAGGCCCCACCTGGAGTGCTGTGTGCTGGTCTGGAGCTCACAACACAAGGAGATGGAACTGTTGGAGCCAGTCCAGTGGAGGGTACCAAGATGCTCAAAGGCCGCAGCAGCTCTGCTGTGAGGACAGGCTGAGGAAGTTGGGGCTCTGCAGCCTGGAGAAGAGAAGGTTTTGCAGAGACCTCGGAGTGGCTATAGGAGGGCTGGGGAGAGACAACTGACAAGGTCTTGTAATGACAGGATGAGGAGTAATGGGTTTAAACTTGCAGAGGGGAGCTTTAAACTGGATGTTAGGAAGTTCTTTGCAGTGAGTGGTGAGACACTGGCACAGGTTGCCCAGGGAGGTGTGGAGCACAGAATCACAGAATGTGATCAAAGATCACATTCTGTGATTCTGTGCTTCACAACCTCCCTGGTGGTGTTCAGGACCAGGTGAGATGAGGCCTTGAGCAACATGTTCTAGTGGGAAGTGTCCCTGCCTATGACAGGGGGTTGGAACTGGATGATCCTTGAGGTCCCTTCCAACCTAAACCATTCTATGGTTCTATGCATATTTTCTGGAAAAGGCAGCAATTGCAAGTGTTTAAATTATGATATTTGTGCACTGGAAATAATAAAGTTAGGTTTTCTGTCTGCCTGGAATCAGGCAGAGAAAGTAGGGACACACATTTGATGTGGGAAAAGTCTTTCTCATATCAGCAGCAGTTTCAGGCAAACCAAGGCAGCAACAGTCTCAGCACCGTGCTCCTCAGGTGCTTCTGGAGGTGTCTGACCCAGGAACCGATCAAGACTGCTGAGATTTATCTCTGGGGTGTGAAAAACTCTCAGCATGAGCTCATCAGGCTGTGCACCGGGCAGGGTTCACACAAGCGGCTGTGCAGCCCTGGCAGGTTACACTTACTTATCACCCTGGCTTAAAGGAGTGCCCAGCCAGATAGAGGCACTGAATTCTCTTTCTGTCCCGTGTTACTTCAAAAACCAAATAACACAAAAAGATCAACTTGTGAGCATTTGGACATCTTTATGAAGGTCAAGATTTGCACAGGAGTTGCCTTTGAATATCACAGATTCTTTGCTGCCTTCTCATTTCTGGGAAGGCAGATGTAAATCTTAAGGGTGAACAATACAGAGATTGTCTGAGCATTTCTGTCTAAATCTTCCTTGACCAACTCCCTGAAAACTGTGGGAGCAACATGTTTTGTTTTGCCAAGGTTTGGGGTTTTTTTCCTTTCTTTTTTTCCCCTATTTTTAATCTGGACACAGAGATCTGAATTGATGTGGGGATTTGTTGTTGTTGTGTTTTGCTGCTTTCCCATCTTTGCTGTTGTCTGTCCCACATCTCAGCCGAAAGCGTAGGAATAACAGTTTGGCTGGAGAGTAGGGCAAAAAGAGAAACCTGCTTTTAAAGGAAGATAATTGACACAGTAAGAATTCAGGCCAAATCCCTTCCACAAACAGTCCTGCTGTAGGCAGTGGGACTGGTTGTGTGAATAAGGCAAACAGGATTTGGCTCTTGCTGCCACCTTTCATCATTGGAGAGAAAGAAAACCACCATAAAATTAAACAGATATCATCCTCTTCACGTTCCTAGTGTAACTATTTTAGCTAGAATGCCTCGTAAACAGATAAAGGCACTCCTGAGCTTTGGGATGATCATTTTTTAAATGACCATTTAGGACTGGGTTATGATTTTACATTTTCACCTTGGAGCTTTATTTTAAGGGCTGTTTGGGACATGAAGTGCTAACCTATCGCAGCCTTTAAAGCGAGAGGCAGCGTTGCTCGCGGTCGTGCGACTCGGAGAAAGACTACAGTTCTGCTGCTGTTAATAGGTAACCACTTTCACTGGTGGCAGGCAAATGGTGATTTGAAAACGTTTGATACCCCTAAAACTCTCCTAGCAGCTGGATATTTTACATGGGTTTCTGTAATATTCTTATGATAACATTTCCTATCCTGCAGGGGTCTGCTTGAATATCAGAGCGCTCATCTTTTTTAAGTTCTGCATAATGTGGGAGATCGAAATTAAGGCTGGTGTTTACTGTTCACTTCTTACACACATATTCCCACATTCACAGCTAGATATTATTTCCCTTGGAAATGCTTTCTGGCCCTGCCAGTTGCTGAATGCAATCAGATAGCATCGCGTGGGCCAGCATACCAATTAAGCAGCGCGGCCGCGACGTGCGCTGGTTCCTTCGGCGGCGGCAGCTCAATGCTTCATCGGCAAGTGAGTCGTGTATATTGATAAGCAGAAAGCCTGACTCCACAATGGAGGCAGAATCTGCTGCTTCAAAATGCTTCCAGCTAGCAGTTTGAGCTGGGGGGGAAATAGGGCAGGCTTCACACAAAATGGCTAGAAAAATGAAAGCAGAGGAAAGATGAATGGAAGCAAGTTCAGAAAAAACATTCAATTAGAACTTGCAGGCCTGGTCACATTACTCTGTGTTACTGTACATCTTGTCATTAGCCAAATCTGTTGCTAAACTGTTGGCATTTGTCTTCATTATGCAGTGAAATGGTATAATGAATAGGTTACAAATATGATGGAGGAAATGCCCTGGAATGATCACAATGCCTGAGAATGAAAAATGCCTTAATTTGAGTTATTGGTGTGCGGCATCTGCCAAGCGCATAGACAGATGTGAGGAGTGGAACGTGATTGTGTTCTGATGCTGCCTTCAAAGTTTCTGCTCTGCTTCAAAGGGGTTTGCAGGCTGAATCCTTCTTTGAAAGCCAGTGTCAGGGATGTGATACACCCGAGAGCAGCATTTGACATATTCCTTAGCTGCAAGGAGCTGCACAGCCTGAAATCTTGGAGGTTGTAGCCAGGTGGGGTTGGTCTCGTCTCCTAGGCAAACAGCAACAGAGCAAGTCTAAAGTTGTGCCAGGGGAGGTACAGTCTGGATATTAGAAGAAAGTTCTTCACAGGGAGAATGATTTGCTTCTGGAATGGGCTGCCCAGGGAGGTGGTGGAGTTGCTGTCCCTGGAGGTGTTGAATCCAAGCCTGGATGAGGCACTTAGTGCCATGGACTAGTTGACTGGATAGGGCTGGATGCTAGGTTGGACTGGATGATCTTGAAGTCTCTTTCAACCTGTCTGATTCTGGTTTATGCCAATCACTCTCTCTCTGAAGAACTTCCCCCTAACATCCAGACTATATGTCACCCAGCACAGCTTGAGGCTGTGTCTCCTTATTCTATTGCTGGTTGCCTGAGAGAAGAGACCAACCCCACCTGGCTACAGCCTCCCTTCAGCGAGTTGTAGACAGCAATGAGCTCTGCCCTGAGCCTCCTCTTCTGCAGGCTGCACACCCCCATCTCCCTCAGCCTCTCTTCACAGGGCTGTGCTCCAGGCCTCTCACCAGCTTTGTTGCCCTTCTTTGGGCACATTCCAGTATCTCAACATGTAATCACAGTATCATCAGGGTTGGAAGAGATCGCATAGATCATCAAGTCCAGCCCTTTACCACAGAGCTCAAGGCCAGACCATGGCACCAAGTGCCACGTCCAATCCTGCCTTGAACAGCTCCAGGGACGGCGACTCCACCACCTCCCCGGGCAGCCCATTCCAGTGTCCAATGACTCTCTCAGTGAAGAACTTTCTCCTCACCTCAAGCTTAAATCTCCCCTGGTGTAGCTTGAGGCTGTGTCCTCTTGTTCTGGTGCTGGCCACCTGAGAGAAGAGAGCAACCTTCCCCTGGCCACAATCACCCCTCAGGTAGTTGCAGACAGCAATAAGGTCACCCCTGAGCCTCCTCTTCTCCAGGCTAACCAATCCCAGCTCCCTCAGCCTCTCCTCGTAGGGCTGTGCTCAAGGCCTCTCCCCAGCCTCATCACCCTTCTCTGGACAGGCTCAAGCATCTCAATGTCCCTCCTAAACTGAGGGGCCCAGAACTGAACACAGTACTGAACTGTTGTTGTCTTTGTCTTGGTTTTCATATGTTACTTCGAGATCAGATCAAATATTTGGATGAGATCTTGCTTCTAAATGAGCATTGTTTTAGATGGTGTTAGATGCAGTGATCTGCAGCTCTCTTTGCTCTGCTGTGAATGGTAGCTATATTTTAACCACATAATATGCTGAAGGTGATAGAATTGTATCCATCATTCAGAGGATAATTCTCATTTTAAACCTCATAAGTGCTGCTTGATTCTTCTTGGTAATGTTTCACTCTTAAATTGCACATTTGGAACCAGATGGCTCAGAAATTTGATAAGATGACACCAGATCTCTCACCTCTCAGTCATTGTTGGGTTGAATCCAGCTTTGGTTCAGACTAACCAAAATTTGCCACTGTCTGGCAGCTGTTTTGTGCCTCAGATGTTTCCAAGTGGACAGGTGTCCACAACAGAACAGAACTAAAATAAAAGCAACCGCTTGGACAAAGAGAGGGGTTTAGCAGAGGAGGGTTTATGGGCACTGAAAACAGAGGAACTTCTCTGATTGCTGCAGGTATGTCCTGCAGAATGGAGGCTACAGATCTTTCTGGAGATCATAGAATCATAGAATGAACCAGGTTGGAAGAGACCTCTGACATCATCCAGTCCAACCTAGCACCCAGCCCTATCCAGTCAACTAGACCATGGCACTAAGTGCCTCATCCAGTCTTCTCTTGAACACCTCCAGGGATGGTGACTCCACCACCTTCCTGGAGGAGCCCATTCCAATGCAAATCACTCTCTCTGTGAAGAACTTCCTCCTAACTTCCTCCTCTTCTCCAGGCTAAACACCCCAGCTCTCTCAGCCTCTCCTCATAGGGTTTGTGCTCCAGGCCCCTCCCCAGCCTTGTTACCCTTCTCTGGACATCTTCCAGTATCTCAACTTTTCTCTTGAATTGAGGAGCCCAGAACTGGACACAGCACTCAAAGGGTGGCCTGAGCAGTGCTGAGTACAGGGGAGGAATAACCTTCCTTGTCCTACTGCCAACACTGTTCCTGATCCAGGCCAGGATGTCATTGGTCACCTGGCCACCTGGGCACACTGCTGGCTCATCTTCAGCCTATGCACCACCAGTACTCCCATGTCCCTTTCTTCCTGGCTGCTCTCAGCCACTCTGTCCCCAGCCTATAGCGTTGCTTGGGGTTGTTGTGGCCAAAGTGCAGCCTAAAGCATCTATATTCTCCTGCATCACTCGGTGATGTTGATAAGCTCCTGTAACTTCTGTCATGAGTTAGAAAGTCATTGAAATTCTCTGCTGGTTTTGGCTGAGAGAGTGTTAATTTTTGTTCACAGTAGGTAGCACTTGGCTGCATTTTGGAGTTGTGCTGGTGTGCTAGTTTGAGCCTAGCTAGAATGTTTTGGTGAGAAGAATTAGATTACAGGCTGTGGAAGGGAAACAATGGTGATGTCTGCTTCACTCATAGGCTTGCTGAGATGGATAAGAGCAAGAACATAAATATAGATAACAGAATCGCTGTCTGAGCTTTGGGCTGAATTTCTCTCCCTAACCTAACCTGCTGTCTGTGTGATTAATCCATCTGCTTCCTAACCACCCTGGCTGACCCTCCAAACTTTTCTTGAACATAAGGCAAGATCTGGGATAAGGTAAGAGGGGTGGTAGGAAGGTGGAAGGGTGGTTGTGACCTCCCTCCTGGGGACTTAGGTTTCTGGGAGGGCTGTTGTGTTTCTGTATTACATTTTAACTTGTCTATTTCCGTATATAGCTGTATAGATTGCAAATATCTGCTTCTGTCTTGTGCTGAGCTGTAAATATAAAGCTTCATTCAATTTCCAGAGCAGCTGAGTTTAGTCTGGGTGATTTTCCAAAGTTGGGGGGGGGTGGGGGGGGTAACACCCAAACCATCACAGCTGGAAACAAAGTTGATAATGAAGAGATGTATTTGTTCTTGCTGAGCAGTTCTTAGGTAAAGTCAAGGCTTTTTCTGCTTCTCAACACCCCACCACCACCAGCAGGTAGGCTGGGGGTGCACAAGGAGCTGGAAGAGCACACATCTGGGACAGCTGACCTCAAGCTAACCAAAGGAGTATTCCATGCCATATGACATCATGCATATAAAGCTGGATGGAGAAGAAGAAAGAGGAGCATACAGGTGACAGTGTTTGTCTTCCCAGGTACCTGTTAGGCATCCTACAGATGACTGAACAACTGTTTGCTGATGGGAAGCAGTGAGTGGGTTGCTTGGTTTGCTTTGCTTGTGTGTATGGCTTTTGCTTTACCTATGAAACTGCCTTTATCCCAGCCCACGTGCTCTCACATTTCTCTCCCCCATCCCATGGGGAGGGGAAGAGGGAGTGAGTGGCTGTGTGCTGTTTAGCTGCCGGCTGGGGTTAAACCACAACAAATGTGCAGAAGATGAAATGCTATCATGTTTTCCCTCCCTTTGAAATAAAGCTCTGATCTTTAGAGCTTACAAGTTAGCTCCCTGATGAACAAACAGTTCATTACAGAATCCATAGAACAGCAACAGTGTAGGAAAATATTTCTAATGATAGGAGGATGCCAGGACTGAAGAAGTAGGATGATCTCTGTGGGTTTTTTAATCTATTTCTTAGCACAGCGTGACTGGTACCAAAAGGAAGGGAAAGCCTCCATTCTGCAGATAGAGCCAGAGGCAGCAATCTATCACTGATAGGAATTAGATGTGTCTTTACAAGAAGGATGTGTGCTATGAGATCTAAAACAGTGATTCTGACTACTTATCGTTAATGCCAAGGGGAAACTTGATGCAGTGATTCGTGTGCTGGCCTGGAACATGGGAGTCCTATGTCCTCTTGCTGCTTTTGCCCAGAGAAGCTTTTTTATGTCTTTGAACTAGTCCCTGTGCTTTAGTTTAGTTAGTGTAGAAGAGGGAAGGTATCACTCCCGTTCCTAAACGCGACAGCGTGAGTCAAGTGTGTTCAGGTCTGTGTAGAGTGCCTTGCAGTGATGGCCCCAGCAGGAGCTCTCATTCAACAGGCAGAGTTCCTGTTAGACCTCTTAGGATAGAAAAGATTAGGGAGCCTGACTGCATCTGCTTACCATTGGTATTTTGATTTCTTTTCTTGCTCATGTCTGTGATGATCTTGCAGAGTGTAGTGATGATGCCCCCAACCAGCAAGTGCAACCAGCCGTAACTGCCCTATGCTGCACTGCCTGGTTTGGCCAGAAGTGCTTCAGTCTGAGCTGGGGCCATGAGTCTCCTCCAGGGATGAGCCAGGAGCAGGGAAAGATGTGTCCCTTGGTGCCTGGTGTTGCCTTTTTGCCATCTGAAGCCTGGTGCAGCCAGCAGACAAGGTGCCTGTGCTAGTTTGAAGCTAGCTGGAATGTTTTGGTGAGAAGGACTAGATCATAGGCTGTGAAATGAAAACAAGAGTGATGTATACTTACCTCATAGGCTTGCTGAGGTGTATAAAAATATAAGTCAAAACATAGATAAGACACTTGGCACTTCACTCTCACTTGGGCTGATGGCTGAGCTGCATCTCTCTAACCTCACCCTCCATTTTGGACTAACCCACTCTGCTTCCTAACCCCCTGACCGAACCTCTATTCTTCCTTGGGACTGGGGTAAGGTTGAGAGGGGTAGGAGGAAGGTGTAGGGGCAGCTGAAAGCCCCTCCTGGGGACTCAGATTTCTGGGAGGGGAGCTGTGTTTCTGTATTACCTTTTACCATTTATATTTCTGTATATATAACTGTACATACTGTAAATATAGAATCATAGAATCAACCAGGTTGGATGAGACCTCCAAGATCATCCATATTGTGCCAGCTGTAAATATGAACTCCATTCGTATTTCCAGAGCCAGCTGAGTCTAGTCTGGGTGCCAGGTGCTGCACTTTGGCCACAGCAACCCCATGCAGAGATACATGCTGGGGTCGGAGTGGCTGGAGAGCAGCCAAACAGAGAGGGATCTGGGGGTGCTGATTGATACCTGCCTGAACATGAGCCAGCAGTGTGCCCAGGTGGCCAAGAGAGCCAGTGGCATCCTGGCCTGCATCAGGAATGGTGTGGCCAGTAGGAGCAGGGAGGTCATTCTGCCCCTGTACTCTGCACTGGTCAGACCACACCTTGAGTACTGTGTTCAGTTCTGGGCCCCCCAGTTCAGGAGGGACATTGAGATGCTTGAGCGTGTCCAGAGAAGGGCTACGAGGCTGGGGAGAGGCCTTGAGCACAGCCCTACGAGGAGAGGCTGAGGGAGCTGGGATTGGTTAGCCTGGAGAAGAGGAGGCTCAGGGGAGACCTTATTGCTGTCTACAACTACCTGAGGGGAGGTTGTGGCCAGGAGGAGGTTGCTCTCTTCTCTCAGGTGGCCAGCACCAGAACGAGAGGACACAGCCTCAAGCTACGCCAGGGGAGATTTAGGCTGGAGGTGAGGAGAAAGTTCTTCCCTGAGAGAGTCATTGGACACTGGAATGGGCTGCCCGGGGAGGTGGTGGAGTCGCCGTCCCTGGAGCTGTTCAAGGCAGGATTGGACGTGGCACTTGGTGCCATGGTCTGGCCTTGAGCTCTGTGGTAAAGGGTTGGACTTGATGATCTGTGAGGTCTCTTCCAACCCTGATGATACTGTGATACTGTGATTTCTAGAGGGGGGGGGAGAGGGGGCAGGGAACACCCAAACCATCACAGTGCCACTGCTGAGACAAGGCTGATTGTGAGCAGCAGCGCAGTGGTCTGCAAGTCCCCCATGTTGATGTCCCCTCTCAGAGGGCAGAGCACAGCTTTTGTGATGGGCACTACTTGTGGAGCAAGTAGCAAAGTCATAAATGTGACACAAAGGCAAAAGTTGCTCTCTTCCCCACTATTTCAGAACAGTTCTATGCCAATTAATTGAGGGAAATGGCATCTGGCACTGTCAGTGTTCTGAAGTGGCACATATTAGACCCTAAAAAGTAAATGAGACACATATTCATTTTAATTAAAATGTCATCAAGAGGTGCTGTTGACCAAGAAGCCCATTAGCAATCATCTGCTATAGAAACAAGTGAGAGAGTCAATTTATTGAGCTGAACTAAACCACAGACCTGGTAACAACTGCTCACTGAGCAAGCATTTGATCTTTCAGCTTTCTCTGATTAGCAGAGGGGGGGGGGGGGGGGGATGTTCCCTGAATATTACAGACTTTTGTCTTCTTCCTCAATACCTTGTGGTAACTTGTGGTAACCATCTCCATGGTGTAATCAGCATTTGCCCCTCAAACTCAAAAGGGAGCTTTCATAGTGGATTCAACTTGAAAGGAAACATTTATAGAGAGATCAGTTGCCAGGTACCATTATTTTCTTTTGTGCCTTGGCTGTTAAAATCTTTAGACAGGACAGATGATGCTCCCTGGAGATCTGGTGATTTGGCACACAGAGGCTAGGGCATAAGACTGAAGGGTTGCAATAGAGGTTACTTGCAATAAAAAATGATATAGCTGCACAAATTTGCCTTTTAAGGTTGAAGTAATTAAATTCACTCTTGGATTGATTGCTGTGTGCTAAGGAGCATTAAGTGCTATGGTGCCAGAGATTCCCTGAGTATTCTGCCATTATAGGAGGTCTCAATGTGGGTATAAAGCTGGCAGTGATTCCCTAGTACTTGTACCAGGAGAACTGGGAGGTTTTATGCTCTACTCTTTGCTCTGTTGTCAGCATCAGAAAACAGCTCAGCTGCAGCCCTAATATCTGCCCAAGCCATTTTGGGGAAGCACATCTGGCTGCTCTCTGTAGCCTCTCTCTGCTGTGCTGATAATCATTTAGCCCATGAAAATGTACATGCAGAATCCCTTCTCACCTTCCTTTTGCTAGTGCTTGGTGGAAAATGCCAAACTCTCTGCTGTGTGGGCTACAGGCATGGAAATGCACCATAATTATAGAATCACAGAAGTTTAGAGGTTAGAAGGGACCTCCAGAGATCCAACCTCCCTGCCAAGGCAGAGTTCCTTAGGGTAGTCTGCATAGGAATGCATTCAGGTGAGTTTTGAAGGTCTCCAGAGGAGGAGACTCCAGCACTGCTCTGGACAGCCTGTTCCAGTGCTCTGTCACCCTCACTGTAACATTTCTCCTCATATTGAGGTAAAACCTTCTCTGTTCCAATTTGCATCCATTGCTCCTTGTCTTATTGCTGCCGAGCAATGAAAGGAGGTTGGCAATTTCTAGATAGTCATAGAATCACAGAGTCAAGGTTGGAAGGGACCACAAGGAGCAGCCAGTTCCAGCCCCCCTGCCATGCCCAGGGACACCCTACCCTAGAGCAGGCTGCACACAGCCTCAGCCAGCCTGGCCTCAAACACCTCCAGCCATGGGGCCTCAACCACCTCCCTGGGCAACCCCTGCCAGCCTCTCACCACTCTCCTGCTCAACAACTTCCTCCTCACAGCCAGGCTGACTCTCCCTACCTCCAGCTTTGCTCCATTCCCCCCAGCTTTTTTGTAGGCCCTCTTCAAATACTGGAAGGCCACAAGAAGGTCCCCTGGGAGCCTCCTCTGCTCCAGCCTGCACAGCCCCAACTCTTTCAGTCTGTGCTCACAGCGTTGCTGCTGCAGCCCTCTGAGCATTCTCCTGGCCCTGCTCTGGACATGTTCTAGCACATCTACATCCTTCTTGTAATGAGGGCTCCAGAACCGGGTGCAGTACTCCAGATGGGGTCTCAGTAGAGTGGAGTAGAGGAGGAGAATCCCCTCCCTGGCCCTGCTGGCCACACTTCTCCTGTTGCAGCCCAGGTTGTCAGTAGTTCAGTAAATCCGCTGCAGCGAGTAGTTCGGTAAATACAATGTTAGTAGTCCAGAATAAACTCAAAGAATATCACACAATTAAAAAACAAAAACAAAAAAAAAGGGATGGGGTGGAGGAAGGTTTTCCTAAATCTCCAAATGGCAGTGAGTTTGTTGTGCTTTTACAGAAATGAGGTCAAAGCTTTGGATTCTTCCCAAATCAATCAGCAAACAAAAGTGCATCATAGAATCATAGAATCAAGCAGGTTGGAAGAGACCTCCAAGATCATCCAGTCCAACCTAGCACGCAGCCCTATCCAGTCAACCAGACCATGGCACTAAGTGCTTCATCCAGGCTTTGCTTCAACACCTCCAGGGACAGTGCCTCCACCACCTCCCTGGGCAGCCCATTCCAATGCCAATCACTCTCTCTGGGAAGAACTTCCTCCTAACATCCAGCCTAGACTTACCCCAGCACAACTTGAGACTATGTCCACTTGTTCTATTGCTGGTTACCTAGGAGAAGAGACCACCCCCCACCTGGCTACAATGTCCCTTCAGGTAGTTGTAGACAGTAATAAGATCACCCCTGAGCCTCCTCTTCTCCAGGCTTTTCTGGGATGCAGGACAGCACACCACAATATCCCTAAGCCTTCCAGATGTCTCTCTAAAAGTTCTCTTTTAACAGTTGTGATCCAAGAAGAAAGAACTTTTATAGCCATCCTGCCAGCTTCTCTCTTGACAGAACATTTTTAGGTGAGAAAATGGATCCTGTCAAAAAGGCACTGATGCCTTTTAAGTTCTGCTGCGGACAATGGACGTATCTGTCACTTACCGTTCAGGGGGCATGGCGTGTTGAGCCAGAGTGAAAGTCAATGAGATTTAGTGTACTTCAGTCATTCTGAAAACAATATCCACTGACTTTCTGGTCCAGAAGTTCACCCATGAGTGTGTTTAGGGCAGAAAGAACAGCAGCTGCTTGTGAAATGGAAAGGATTGAGGCTAAAACGGACGTTCAGGTTTCTAACGGTTTCGGTGTCGCCAGCCAACGTTATTGAGGGGTTTATGAAGATAAACTCCACTGTGTGGATATCATTTCCTCTGCAAAGAGAATCTTGGAGTCATGCACTTTATTGTGAAATATTTTGAAGGATTTGGCAGGAAAAGAAGGTGGTTAAAAAATAAAATAAAGGGATGACTGCAGAGAGCTTCAAAATATCTTTTAAGGAATGAACTCCAGTAGGAAATTTTCTTAGCTTTTGACAATTTAGAAGTAATTGTGTTGGCAGGAGAACACCTGCAATTATTTCCTGCAGGGGAATTACAGTGAGGAGATAGCAGAATTCTCAGAGGAGTTGATATCATGTCATCCTGTTATGTCTGAGCTGCAGCCTATCAACAGGAAGGATTCTTGGCTCTGCAAGACTCTTTTCCTAGCTAAGTATAACAGCATCTCTAAAACATTAAATGCTAAAATAGCATCTAGGAATACATGCTCCTTCTTCCACATGTTGTTTTATGACAGGCTAGCAACTTTTCACTTGTTTGCACTCAAGTTTTTTAGAACTGCTCTGGTTTAGTGGTTTGTAAGCTGATGTGTTTAGTTTTATTTTGCAGTTCGTAGAATCGTAGAATCAGTCAGGGTTGGAAGGGACCACAAGGATCAGCCAGTTCCAAACCCTCTGCCATGCCCAGGGACACCCTACCCTAGAGCAGGCTGCACACAGCCTCAGCCAGCCTGGCCTCAAACACCTCCAGCCATGGGACCTCAACCACCTCCCTGGGCAACCCCTGCCAGCCTCTCACCACTCTCCTGCTCAACAACTTCCTTTTCACGTCCAGTCTGACTCTCCCCACCTCCAGCTTAGCTCCATTCCCCCAAGTCCTGTCACTCCCTGAGAGCCTAAAAAGTCCCATCCCAGGATTTTTGTAGCCCACTTCAGATCCTTGAAGGCCACAAGAAGGTCACCTGGGAGCCTCCTCTGCTCCAGCCTGCACAGCCCCAACTCTTTCAGTCTGTGCTCACAGCAGACTGTTATGTCTGTGCTGCAGCCTTCTGAGTATCCTTGTGGCTCTTCTTTAGACATGCTCCAGCACCTCAACATCCTTCTTTTCATAGGGACTCCAGAACTGGATGCAGTGCTCCAGGTGGGGTCTCAGCAGAGCAGAGTAGAGGGGAAGAATCCCCTCCCTGGCCCTGCTGGCCACACTTCTGCTGCTGTAGCCCAGGCTCTGCTTGGCTTTCTGGGCTGCAAGTGTGCACTGCTGGCTCCTGTTGAGCTTCTCCTCCAGCAGCACCCCCAAGTCCCTCTCCTCAGGGCTGCTCTCCAGCCACTCACTGCCCAGCCTGCATTTGTGCTTGGCATTGCCTCGATCCAGATGCAGGACTTTGCATTTGATCTTGTTGAACCTCCTGAGGTTGGCTTGTGCCCATATCTCCAGCCTGTCCAGGTCCATCTGCATGGCATCCCTGCCCTCTAGTATGTCAGCTTGGCATAGTCAGCAATCTTGCTAAGGGTGCACTCAGTGCCGCTGACCATATTACCAACAAAGATGTTGAACAAGACTGATCCCAGGACTGATCCCTGAGGTACTCCACTTGTCACTGGTTCTTGGTGTATTTCCATGGATATCTCAACATAAGCCCAGTGCTCAGTTCATTTCCTGCATTGATGTATCTTATTTTTTGGATCTACAGGTGGTTTCTCACCTAGAGTGCTGGAAGGAAAGAAGCTCTGTGGGCCCTCAGCATTGCTTCAGCTTGTGAGGACATGGATGCAGCTGAGAGATAAACTACTTCATCTTCATGTGATGGTTTGGGAGTTACCTGTCCCCTACTCTTATGAAATCACCCAGACTAGACTCAGCCAGCTGGAAGGTAAGGAATGAAGCTTTACATTCACAGCTTAGCACAATATACAAGAAGGGATTTACAATCTTTACAGCTATATACAGCAATACACAAGTTATGAGTAATACAGAAACACAACAGTCCTCCCAGAAACCACAGTCCCCAGGAGGAGCTCCCAACCACCCTCTGCCTTCTTTCTACCCCTCTACCTTATCCCAGACTTTGCCTTGTGACCAAGGTGAGTTTGGAGGATCAGCAAAGGAAGTCAGAAGTAGAATTAGTTGGGATACACAGTAAAGGCCCATTCCAGTGCTAGTCACTCTCTTTGTGAAGATGAGGACTAGCTGTGAGGCAATGAGGATTAACAATATTCAGTGCTACATGTTGGAGACAGAGTGGCTGAGAGCAGCCAGGAAGAAAGGGACCTGGGGGTACTGGTAGAGCATAGGCTGAAGATGAGCCAGCAGTGTGCCCAGGTGGCCAAGAGAGCCAATGACATCCTGGCCTGGGTCAGGAACAGTGTGGCCAGTAGGACAATGGAGGTTATTTCTCCCCTGTACTCAGCACTGGTCAGGCCACACCTTGAGTGCTGTGTCCAGTTCTGGGCTCCTCAATTCAAGAGAGATGTTGAGGTGCTGGAAGGTGTCCAGAGAAGGGCAGCAAGGCTGGGGAGGGGCCTGGGACACAAACCCTATGAGGAGAGGCTGAGAGAGCTGGGGGGGTGTAGCCTGGAGAAGAGGAGGCTCAGGGCAGACCTCATTGCTGTCTACAGCTACCTGAAGGGAGGCTGTAGCCAGGTGGGGTTTGGCTCTGCTGCCAGGCAACCAGCAACCGGCAACAAGGGGACACAGTCTCAAGCTGTGCCAGGGGAGGTCTAGGCTGGATGTTGTTAGGAAGTTCTTCACAGAGAGAGTGATTGGCATTGGAATGGGCTGCCCAGGGAGGTAGTGGAGTCACTATCCCTGGAGGTGTTCAGGCAAAGCCTGGCTGAGGCACTTAGTGCCATGGTCTCGTTGACTGGATAGGGCTGGGTGCTAGGCTGGACTGGCTGATCTTGGAGGTCTCTTCCAACCTGGTTCATTCTATGATTCTATGGCATTGGTTCAGTGCAAAGACTTTGAAGATGATCTCTTGGTTCTCTGACCCAAGATGCAGTATCACAGCTCTAACAGTGCAGCTCATCTTGGTGTGGAGGGATGATTATTGTAGCAACATGTTGCTTGGTCATATGTAACATTTGTTACTGACAGAGGTGACCAGGCATGGAAAAAGAGAAGACCATTCTCTTCCTGTGTTCTCTTTTTTTATGCATAATTAAGATCTCAGCAAGGAGAGGTAATATGTATGTGCTCATTGGAGCTGTGCATAGCTTTCCAGGTCCTCTAGGGAACCAGATGACCACTAAACTGCGCTAAATAAAAGCATCCAATACACTTGGCCTGCTTTTATTACAGTAAGTCTCTGTATTCCCAGGAAAACAACTTCCAAAATGATAGTAAATGTAAAATTGTCAACTTTCCTCATCATTCATACAGGCTGTGGCAAGAAAATACAGGTTGTAACCATGATGAACTGAAAACAGCATTACCAAAATAACTGAAATTTACTTGTTACTTGCAAGAGTGCAGCTATTACAGTCTACTCTGATGAGTATAGATGGAGGTGTAGACATGTTTTGAATACACAAAACTGCTTCAAGATCCAGCGTCTTGCAAATACACTCCTGAAAACTGCTTCTCCTTATCTTGATTTCTCTAGTGATGCTACAATGCTTAGAGTGGAGTCATAGAATCATAGAATCAACCAGGTTGGAAGAGACCTCCAAGATTATCCAGGCTAACCTAGCACCCAGTCCTATTCAGACCATGGCACTAAGTGCCTCATCCAGGCTTTTCTTGAACCCCTCCAGGGACAGTGACTCCACCACCTCCCTGGGCAGCCCATTCCAATGCCAATCACTCTCTCTGACAACAACTTCCTCCTAACATCCAGCCTAGACCTCCCCTGGCACAACTTGAGACTGTGTCCCCTTCTTCTGTTACTGGTAGCCTGGCAGAAGAGACCAACCCCACCTGGCTACAGCCTCCCTTCGGGTATTGTAGACAGCAATGAGGTCACCCCTGATGCTCCTCTTCTGCAGGCTGCACACCCCCAGCTCCCTCAGCCTCTCCTCATAGGGTTTGTGTTCCAAAATTCCCTTTTTATTGCTGCCCCCCTTTTCCAAATACCTCTGTTTTCAATACCTGTGTGTCTCTTTTGTGGCTTCCTCATCCTCATCTTGGGGCTTGTGGAAGATACCATAGTACTTGCTGTTAATGGCATCCTCTTTTGATGTGCATTCACAGCCTGGGTTGTCAGCCCTTGGCTCTGTAAGTGGGCTGTTAGACTTCTGTTGCTTCAAATCAAGGCTTATTTACAGTTGTGGGCAAATATCTATAACGTTAAATGCCTGTGACTTGACTACCTGAAATCTTTTTTTGGCAGATATCTGGTGTGAATGAATGCTCTCAGCCTAGTGGCAGGCTTTGGGTTCCTATTTGCACTTATTTATCTGCTGTACCTCTGAAGATAGAAGTGGGAATAGCTCCATGGCCCTCCTCCCTGTGCAGTGGAGAAACTTCTTTTGCTGTTTCTGACTTCTGGGGATAGAGGTACTTGAATTTCTGTTCATGGATGTGTCAGATTTAACTTTCCAAATATGAAACACAGCACAGAGTTCAAATCATGATCTGAAGGTGCAGTGAAAGATAACAAAGTGAAAATCTTCTCTCTGCAGCAGAGATATTTTCTAACATTTCTGAAACAATGGAATCACCATAGATCATCATAGATCATCACCATAGAATCGACCAGGTTGAAAGCAACCTCCAAGATCATCCAGTCCAACCTAGCACCCAGCCCTAGCCAGTCAACTAGACCATGGCACTAAGTGCCCCAGCCAGGCTTTGCTTGAACACCTCCAGGGATGGCAACTCCACCACCTCCCTGGGCAGCCCATTCCAATGCCAATCACTCTCTCTGACAACAACTTCCTCCTAACATCCAGCCTAGACCTCCCCCAACACAACTTGAGACTGTGTCCCCTTGTTCTGTTGCTGGTTGTCTGAGAGAAGAGACCAACCCCACCTGGCTACAATGTCCCTTCAGGTAGTTTTAGACAGCAATGAGGTCAGCCCTGAGCCTCTTCTTTTCTAGGCTGCACACCCACAGTTTCCTCAGCCTCTCCTCATAGGGTTTGTGTTCCAAGATTCCCTTTTTATTGCTACCCCCTTTTCCAAACGTTTTATGTATGCAAATTTCCCCCTTACAACAGAATTCATCATATTTATTTGATAGAGCAATTAGCACAATTTAGCTGATTTTCTCTTTTGAGAACCAAAATTACTTTGACTGTTCTCTTAAATTGTTTTTAGGGGGGTTAAATTTGACATTAGCTGTCACCAAGGTTAAATAAGGGAAACACTGCCTGCTAGTAACACAATGGAAAGCCTTAATGTAAAATCAATATTGTTTTAAAGACAATTTGCTCTAATTACATAGAGATGGTAGCATGACTGATCTCTTAAAAACTAAATGAGCTTTCTGTATATATGAAGAAGTTTTGTAAATGTCTCATTAAAAAAGTGAGCCCTCAGATCAGGCAATTCCAATCAAAAAGCCTCAGTTTGCTTTTGGCTGACTTGGTGACAGCAGAGTTTCTCATTTGCAAAGGGTCAGATTCTTCCTCGGAGCAGTTATTTGTTTATGGGCTTGATTTGGATTTAAATACAAGCTGGTACCATGGAAAAAATGTTACATCAGTGGAGTGGAGTTGCTGTCATGGAATCATAGAATAGAATAGAATCATAGAAGCAACCAGGTTGGAAGAGAGCTCCAAGATCATCCAGGCCAACCTAGCAGCCAGCTCTGTCCAGTCAACCAGACCATGGCACTAAGTGCCCCAGCCAGGCTTGGCTTCAACACCTCCAGACACAGTGACTCCACCACCTCCCTGGGCAGCCCATTCCAATGCCAATCACTCTCTCTGACAACAACTTCCTCCTAACATCCAACCTAGACCTCCCCTGGCACAGCTTGAGACTGTGTTCCCTTGTTCTCTTGGTGGTTGCCTGGGAGAAGAGACCAACCCCACCTGGCTACAATGTCCCTTTAGGTAGTTGTAGACAGCAATGAGGTCACCCCTGAGCCTCCTCTTCTGCAGGCTGCACACCCCCAGCTCCCTCAGCCTCTCCTCGTAGGGTTTGTATTCCAGGCCTCTGACCATCTTTGTTGCCCTTCTCTGGACATGTTCCAGCATCTCTTGAACGCAGGAGCCCAGAACTGGACACAGTACTCAATGCTTGTTGTGTCCCTGATGACTTTCTGGACTGAAGAAGAATGTGAGTATGCACCTTAACATCTTTGGTTTATGAAGATATTTTTTTCCCCATCTAAAGGCTTTCTGGGGTTTGTGCCCAAATATGAAAAGGGGCACTGGAAATGATTTGGTTTATGCAGGTCAGAAAGACAGCATTCAAAGTTGTTTGTATCTCTGTGCAAAAGCTGTCTCTGAAAGACAAAAGGATGTGCAATTGCTCGCAGCATGGGGAGGAGGAACATGCCTGCAATTTGTTGCCTCCAAGCTCTATTTGCATTTGTGACTGAGTTACAATAGCAGATGATTGTGGATGGTATCTTATTAATCAGCCCTTTGATAGTTCCACAAATACACTGGAAATCACTATCAGATTTGTGCATATCACTTGTTGAGTAGATGATAAACAGGCCAGGAGACTGATGAAAACAAAGGATGTGTGGAGGGAGAGTGGGGAGATTTTTTTTGAGTTTGTGGTGAACATCACATCTAAACCTAAGCATCTCTTCAATCTCCCTAGGGTCAGAGGAGGAGAATCAATGGAGAATGCGACTCCAAATCTGTGAAATGAGGTGAAAAGGGCAGCAGTGAAACCAACTGCAAAATCAAATTGCTATAGCGGTTAGAGATCCTGATAACCTGCTAATGCTCCGACAATAAAGCAGCAGATAAGCAGTGCCAGCCCTTCCTGTCTGGTCTTTGTCATCAGGTAAATAAAGAATGGGTCTTATCTCACCGGATATTTAAATTGCTTAGAGGTTCAGGGACAAAACTCCCAACAGGGAAGCAGGTGACATGCACGGTGGCAAACAGTCAGTTGAGACAAGGCTTTGGCAGGGAAAAAAAAGGTTTTGCATGACACCCAGCTGGTTTTATTCCTTAATGCTCCCCAAAGCATTTTCGGTTAATAAGCATTAACATCACTTCATGGTGATGGTGCTGTGACATGCATCTACTTTCCCACTCTCTCAGAAGCACTGGTAACAGAGTCAGCCTGAAACACTGAATGGAGTGATGCCTCCAAAGAGCACAGAAGCACAGAACTCTAGAGGTGGGAAGGGACCTCCAGAGAGGCAAGATCCTCTAGGGCAGTTCACACAGGAATGCATCCAGGCAGGTTTGGGAAGTCTCCAAAGAAGGAGACTCCACAACCTCTCTGGGCAGCCTGCTCCAGGGCTCTGTCACCCTCACTCTAAAGAAGTTTCTCCTCATGTTGAGGTGAAGCCTTCTCTGTTCCAGTTTGTAGCTGTTGCTCCTTGGCTTATTGCTGCTGAGCACTGAAAATAAGATTGGCCACATCCACTTGACCCCCCTCTTCAGATATTGATAGGCATTGATCAGATCTGCTCTCAGTTTTCTCTTCTCCAGACTAAGCAGCCCCAGGGCTCTCAGGCTCTCATTGTAGGGGAGATGCTCAAGTCCCCCAGTCATCCTCATGGCTCTCTGCAGGACAGCAGGTCCCTGTCTTTCCTGCGCTAGGGAGCCCAAAATTGGACACAGTATTCCATGTGTGTTCTCCCCAGGGCAGAGCAGAGGGGGAGAAGAACCTCCCTAGACCTGCTGGCCACACTTTTCCTGATGCACCCCAGGATGCCATTGGCTCTCTTGGCTACAAGGGCACATTGCTGGCCCAAAGATATCTGTTAACTCTTTCACCCTTCACTGTAGAGCTGTAATGGATGCAGCCAAAGGGCAGATGGATCTGACCCTGTTCTGATGGCTGAATTTGATGACCTCAGGGATAATTAATCCTCAGATGGAAATTAGATCTCTAAAACACCTTATTTTGCTGTGACACCTCAAGATTGTCTCTTTTAGGACCATTAAAATAACTGCAGTCTCTTATTAACTCCACATCTTCAGGTTCAGCTCCATCTGCTTTGGCACACACTCTGGGTGACCTTGGACATTGCCTTAATCTCTCTGCACATTGTCCTTTTTTCCCCTCTTTTGTCAGTTTTGACTCTATTGTCTCTAGAGCAGAGGAGCCTGTTGCTTATCACTGTGTGAGGATATTACTGTTATGCACAGTTAATTAGGATGTGAACTTATTAAGAATAAATGGCTCATGCTGGTGGAAATTAAGCATTTAATAACTCTTCCCTGTTTAAAAATGCATTCCCTAGCCAGTTATTTTCATAGAAGTTTAAGGCTAAAGGGCATAGGGTTGAAGCTGTAGCTGGGGGAACAAGAATGGCAGCTGATGGGCTTTTCAGCAGGTCACTGCAATAGGATGGGACTGTGCCCTTGTAAGATAAAGCCTAGAAGTTTTAGCACTTGGCCTAGAATTTAAGCAGTATCTATCTCAGCCATTAATGTGAAGTTACTGTGGTCATAAAAGTCAAACAGTGCTTTTTGGTTCACCTCTCACCCTAGCAAAGCAGTGGTTCAGTGGATCATCACCACCTCTTCAGTCATCAGCAAAAGCTGCTGACCATGTCCTGGGCTGCATCAGAACTGTGGCCAGCAGGGCAAGGGAGAGGATTCTGCCCCTTGGCTCTGCTCTCCTGAGACCCCACCTGGAGTCCTGTGTACAGTTCTGCAGCCCCCCACACAAGTAGGACATGGAACTGTTGGAGCGAGTCCAGAGGAGGCCACTGAGATGCTGGGAGGGCTGCAGCAGCTCTGCTATGAGGACAGGCTGCAAGAGCTGGGGCTCTGCAGCATGGAGAAGAGAAGACTTCCAGGAGACCTTGTAGTGGTCTTTCAGTATCAGAAGGGGGCTACAGGAAGGATGGGGAGTGACTACTTACAAAGGCTTGTCATAGCAGGACAAGGGGTAATGGGTTTGAACTGGCAGAGGGGAGATTCAAACCAGATGTTAGGAAAGGGTTCTTTGCAGCGAGGCTGGTGAGACACTGGCACAGGCTGCCCAGGGAGACTGTGGCTGCTCCCTCCCTGGAGGTGTTCAAGGCCAGGTTGGATGAGACTTTGAGTGACCTGTTCTAGTGGGAGGTGTCCTTGCCTATGGTGAGGGGTTGGATCTGGATGATCTTTGAGGTTCCTCCCAACCCAAACCTTTCCATGATTCTCTTTTAGCCATCTTTCCCTGAACTTCTGACAAGTCTTGACCTGGGTTGTTTATCTGACTGGCTGCTTTTTGTGTTTTCCTGAACCCATTTCCACAGAGACAGGAAGGAAGCTGAGAACACAAGTGTTTTTCACAGGTGTACACTGTGGATGGAGGTGAGGGAGCATCACTGTATCTGAAGCTTTGCTGAGTGAACCTTTTAGTGCCTGGATTGTCCCCTTGTGCCCTTCTTTCTTTCCCTATTGTACAATATACTGATTTGCAATCATTGACCAGAAAAATGGCATAGATTTGAACTAAATGTCAATCTCACAGCAGCATTCAGGTTAGAAAAGACCCTTGGGATCACCAAGTCCAGCTGATAGGGTTCACCCCTAAACCATATCCCCAAGCACCACATCCAAACGGCTTTTAAACACACCCAAGGTCAGTGACTCAGCCACCTCCCTGGGCAGCTGATTCCAATGCCTGACCACTCTTGCTGGGGGGAAAAAAAACTTTGCCTCGATATTTGATGAAGTGAATGTGCAGAGAAGTGGCATTTCCAGCAGGTTCTAGTGCAGGGAATGCTACTTCTCAGTGATGCTTGCAGCCTGTTACTATCTTTATGAGCAGAAGCATGAGAAATGGTTTAAACCATTCCTGGTCTTCCTCTGGCATTGCAATGCATGCTTGAAAATAATCCACCCTCTGAGCTGACCCACATACAAGTTTTCTTTGCCTTTGATTAATGCATCCAGCAAATCTTAACTCTTAATAACTTTCTGCTGCCAGTAGCTGCTGGCCTGCCAATGCCCTCACATGCATGACTGAGGAGGCAATTGTCTGCTCTGCAACTGTAATTCAGCCACCCTTGTTTGTTGGTGTGGGGTTTTTCTGGGGGCGGGGGGGGGGGGGTTTAATGTACTTTCTGCAATGCAGCTGTGTCTTGCTGGCAGGCAGAAGTGTCTGTAAGCTACTTTCCCCCCCACCCCTCCCTGTTGTTGAAGTATTCATTCTGCATCTGGCATCCCTGCAACGGGGACTGTCCAATTTGTGACTGGGCACAGTTCCATCTGAGCAGACGGGGAGGAGTGGAGACAGACAAAAGATCATATGGAGTGGTCTGCTGAAAAAGTGTGGTGGTGGACCTGCTTGAGTGGCATAGAGTCTTCTCTGGGTTGTTTGGTTTTTTTAGGTCTGGGGGTTTTATTGAATCAGAAAATCCTGAATTCCCTTACAGGGCAGGCATCAACAAAACTGACAGCAAAGGCTGCACCCTGAAAACTGGCTTGGAAGCCTGAGTTTCACTTCCCCTCTCAGCCTGCAATTCCATGTTCAGGGGACTGAAACAAAACTCTCTGCTTTCTGCATTTTGTTTCTATGCCTGTGTCTGAAGTTCATTCAGAAGAACTCTTTGCAGTGGTCATGACACAGAGGCCATATGGAGAACTGATGTCAAACTCTGTCATCTTCAAACACAGGGGCAAGATTTCAAGTTTGTAAGCTGGTTACACAAGTTGGTTAGATTGAAGGCTAAGAGGGAACTTAGAAACCAACTCCTGCCTCTGCTTATGTTATTACCAGATAATCTGGGTCCAGAGCTGCAAAGAATCTTCTATCCAGGGCTGCCTTTCCTCCTTTCTTTTACAGTATTTCCCAAAACCTTTTCTGCTTTATGTAGCAGTGTTAAGTGCCATGGGGTAGAGAAGGTTTAAAAAAAATAACCCAACTTCTATTTCCTTGCCTTTTTTTCCCCCTTTCCTTGCTTTTCTTTTCAGTGCTAGCCAGCTCCAGCTCCTCTTCCCTTTGCCCTTCACTTGGCAAGCACAATTTAATCAGATTTATTGAGAGATAGGAAAGTAGAAATTGAGAGAGAAACAGAGAGAAGAGAAGCAATTTGGCATGAATGCCAGTTCTTGGTGCACCTCAAAACCAACAGGAGCACATTTTGGAGGGCTTGAATTTTCTTATGTAGTCCTGTGGATTACTCTAAATGGCACTGAGTAATGTTTCATAGAGTCATAGAATCAACCAGCTTGGAAGAGAACTGCAAGCTCATCCAGTCCAACCTAGAATCATAGAATCAACCAGGTTGGAAGAGTCCTCCAAGATCATCCAGGCCAACCTATCCTCCAGCCCTATCCAGTCTGGAGTATGTCCAGAGGAGGACAACAAAGGGTCTGTAGAACAAGTTTTATGAGGAGTGGCTGAGAGAACTGGAGTTGCTTAGTCTGGAGGTGAGGAGGCTGAGGGGAGACTTCATTGCTCTCTACAGCTCCCTGAAAGGAGGTTGAAATGAGGTGGGGATTGGCCTCTTCTCCTCAGTATCAGGATCACAGGATGTCAGGGGTTGGAAGGGAGCCAAAGAGATCATTGAGTCCAACCGCCCTGCCAGAGCAGGACCATACAATCTAGCTCGGGTCACACAGGAACACATCCAGATGGGCCTTGAAAGTCTCCCAAGAAGGAGACTTCACAGCCTCTCTGGGGAGCACAATGAGAGAAAATTGCCTGAAATTGTGCCAGGGAAGGTTCAGATTGGATATTAGGGAAAATCTCTTTACCAAAAGAGTGATCAAGGATTGGAACAGGCTGCCCAGGGTGGTGGTGGAGTCACTGTCCTTGGAGATGCTCAAGAAACCTGTGGACATGGCACTTTGGGAGATGGTTTAATGGCCATGGTGGTCTTAGGTTGACAGTTGGACTTAATGATCTTTGAGGTCTTTTCCAACCAAAACAATTCAGTGGTTCTATGATCTAAGTATAGAGCTTACATTTCCAACAAGAATACATCAGAGCCAGTTGCATTCATCTGTTCTCTAAACCTGACCACTCTGTCCAAATTGTGTCCCTTGTCACTCTATCTGATGAGTGATAAATGTAACAGGTTGGGTTTTTTTTTTTTTCCCTCTTTTGTTCAGCAAGGCTGCTGACAAAAATGACCTGCCTTGGTAAAAGAGAATTTATTCCCACATGAAATCCTCTTTGTAAGATGGATAGGAGACTTTGGTGCTGGTAATTTGAAACTCCAGCCCCTGGTTCATACCAGGTCAGGAGGCAATCTCTTTTTCCATACTCTAAAATTACTTTTCTTGCAATTAAACTTAAGCTTTTTATTTCAGCAGGTTAATTTAGAGCACAGTCTTTAAAGTAAAACAGACCAGGTCTCAGCAGAGCTGTCAATGCTATTCCCTTCCTTCCTACCAAAGGTGAATTTTGGCAGCTATGGAAGTGTTGACTCATTATGTTCCTTAAATGCGGCTGATTGTAAAATCCAAGGGGCTGTGCCTCTTCTGCCCTTCCTCTCTGTCTCACTCTTTCTCTGTTTCTTTCTTTTCCCTTCCTCTCTCTCTCTCTCCTTTCCTCTCTCTCTTTCTCTCCCTTTCTCTCTCCATTTCTCTTTCTTGCTCTTTCTCTCTTTCTCTCTCTTTCTCTCCCTTCTTCTCTCTCCCTTCCTTTCTCTTTTTCTCTCTCCTTCCCTTCCTGTCTTCATCTTTCTCTTTCCCTTCCCCCTTTCTCTCTCTCCCTTCCTCTTTCTCTCTGCCTTTATCTTTCTCTCTCCCTTCCTCTCTCTTTTTTTTCTCTCTCTCTCCCTCTCCCTCCCTCTCTCTTTTTCTTTCTCTCCCTTCCTCTCTTTCTTTCCCTTTCCCTTTCTCCCTTTCTCTCTCCCCCTCTTTCTCTCTGCCTTTCTCTCTCCCCCTTCCTCTTTCTCTCTGCCTTTCTCTCCCTTTCTCTCTCTCTCCCTTTCTCTTTCTCTCTGCCTTTCCCTTTCTCTTTCCCTTTCCCCCTTTCTCTCTCTGCCTTCCTATTTCTCTCTCTCTCTCCCTTTCTCTCTCCCTTTCTCTCTCCCTTTCTCTCTCCCTTTCTCTCTCCCTTTCTCTCTCCCTTTCTCTCTCCCTTTCTCTCTCCCTTTCTCCCTCCCTTTCTCCCTCCCTTTCTCCCTCCCTTTCTCCCTCCCTTTCTCCCTCCCTTTCTCCCTCCCTTTCTCCCTCCCTTTCTCCCTCCCTTTCTCCCTCCCTTTCTCCCTCCCTTTCTCCCTCCCTTTCTCCCTCCCTTTCTCCCTCCCTTTCTCCCTCCCTTTCTCCCTCCCTTTCTCCCTCCCTTTCTCTCTCCCCCTTCCTCTTTCTCTCTCTGCCTTTCTCTCTCTGCCTTTCTCTCTCTGCCTTTCTCTCTCTCCCTTTCTCTCTCTGCCTTTCTCTCTCTCCCTTCCTCTCTCTCCCTTCCTCTCTCTCCCTTCCTCTCTCTCCCTTCCTCTCTCTCCCTTCCTCTCTCTCCCTTCCTCTCTCTCCCTTCCTCTCTCTCCCTTCCTCTCTCTCCCTTCCTCTCTCTCCCTTCCTCTCTCTCCCTTCCTCTCTCTCTCTCTTTCTTTCATCTCTAGTTTTTCCACTAAGTTGCTTGAGGTCTTTTTGCCTTTCTCCAGGGAAGAAAAAAAAATTAAAAAAGAAAAACCCCATATCTGGAATATATCATTCTGGATTAGAAACATAACCTGCAAATAAAGCCAACTTGAAGCTTTTCAGGCAGTCTGACAGAGTGGAATCCACACTCTGCTGAAATCAAATCTGCCATCCACTTCACTGGGAATCAGTCTCCATTTCAGATGTTTAAGCTGAGCATCTGACTTCTGCAGGTGTGATTTTTGAATGCTTGGAGCTGAGATGGTCAAAGTTTCAAAGAGTTTTGGTCATATTTTCATCTGGCTGAGAAAAGAATTTGCCCTTCTTAATGGAATGTAGGGAAATAGTCTAAATGTGGATACTGACCTTTAGCTTCATATTTTTTCTCCTTTTAAATGGCCTTTGGGCAGTCACAAAAGGCAGTGGAATAGCTTCTCTTTCACAGAGGCAGAAGCTGGAGACTCATCTTCTTTTCACTGGGAGAGGGCTTTTTGGCTGTCTAGGCTGGCAACTTTGCTGAGCTCCTGAGCCTTTCATCTTAATGTCATTACACAGCTCTGCAATTGTCACTTTTAATGTTGACTGACTGTGTTTTGATATTTGGGACTCTGGTGATTTCTTGGCTTTCGAAACAGCTTACGTCAGAACTGATATGTGGAGGCCATTAGTGTTGATTCAAAACCTTGGCAATACACAGCAGAGCAAACATAACTGACTTCAGATTTGCACTTTATCATCTGTCTTCGCTGCTGCAGCCCTCTCCATCAGTGAGCATGTAAGCAGTAAACTTCAAGCAAGATGTGTTTCTGTTATATATGTCCCAGGCACATTTTTCTTCCTTCCTCCATCTTTCCATCAGTTCCATCCACATATTTTCCAGGTTGCTTTCAGACTGTGTAGGTAAAAAGAGATTTCAAGAATCCATTTGTGTTGAACTGACTAGGAAATGTGCAAAAGTTTGGCAGCTGTCATTTGGAATGTTGGGAGTTCCTTGTGAGTGTTGCAATCAACAAGGGAACAGTGGCCTCTTCTCCCAGGTAACCAGCAATAGAACAAGGGGACACAGTCTCAAGTTGTGCCAGGGTAGGTATAGGCTGGATGTTAGGAGGAAGTTCTTCACAGAGAGAGTGATTTCCCATTGGAATGGGCTGCCCAGGGAGGTGGTGGAGGCACCGTCCCTGGGGGTCATCAAGAAAAGACTGGATGAGGCACTTAGTGCCATGGTCTAGTCGATTGGATAGGGCTGGGTGCTAGGTTGGAGTGGATGATCTTGGAGGTCTCTTCCAACCTGGTTGATTCTATGATTCTATGATTCTAATTCATTGATATGAGATATGGTTTTCCAAAATTAATACTGTCTCACACACACACCCCAAATTACTAATTGTAATAATAATTGGTTCTTCTGCAATGGTCACAGCATCACAGAATTTCTTAGATTGACAAACACCTTCAAGCTCCTCGAGTCCAATCATTAGTTTCACACTGACAAGTCCTTGACTCAACCAAATCCCTCAGCACAACATCCAATCACTGTGAATTGCTAGGGTTGCAAAGGACCACCAGCATCAGCCAGTCCAACCTTCATCCCAGCAGCCTTCATCACTAGACCATAGCCTGAAGTGCCACAACCACTTCTCTTTTAAACACCTCCAGGGATGGCAGCTCCACCACCTCCCTGGGCAGCCTGCTCAGTAAAGAACTTCCTCCCAACATCCAACCTAAACCTCCCCTGCTGCAACTTGAGGCCATTTCCTCTTATCCTGTCATTAGCAATTCAGGAGAAGAGACCAGCTCCAGCCTCACTGCAACCTCCTTTTAGGTAGTTGTAGAGGGCAATAAGGTCCCCTCTCAGCCTCCTCTTCTCCAGACTAAACACCCCCAGCTCCCTCATCCGCTCCTCATAGCTCATGTTTGCCAGACCTCTCCCCATCCTCACTGCCCTTCTCTGCACCTGCTCCAGCACCTCAATGTCCCTCCTATACTATGATGACTAAAACTGGTCATGG
This sequence comes from Pogoniulus pusillus, assembly GCF_015220805.1. Taxonomy (NCBI): domain Eukaryota; kingdom Metazoa; phylum Chordata; class Aves; order Piciformes; family Lybiidae; genus Pogoniulus; species Pogoniulus pusillus. The sequence continues at coordinate 3,469,716 of NC_087278.1, forward strand.
AAACATTATACAGAGGACTAATGGGATGCTTGTGGAACGATGCTGCCTTCACAGTGGCAGGGAAGAGCCAAACCTGCTGATGTCTTCCCAATTCGGGAGGCAGTCAGGGAGCTGGCTGCTGATATGGTCTGAGAGAGGCTGATAGGTGTTTAAGGCCAGGCTGGATGAGGCTCTGGCCAGTCTGATCTAGGCTAGGGTGTCCCTGCCCGTGGCAGGGGGATTGGAACTGGATGATCCTTGTGGTCCCTTCCAACCCTGACTATTCTATGATTCGGATGCCACCGGTGGCTCTCTCAAAGGACCCCAGGGCTTGCAAAGCCTGCAAGTGTGCAGAGAACAGTACAAAAGCAGGAAGAACCATCCAAAAGCAGGGATGGAGTAAACCCAAACTCCATATAAAAGATAGGAGCCATCCAAAAGCGGGGATGATCCAGTTGCAGCAGGAACCAGTCCTGTCGGCACTCTGCCAGGAGCTCTTTCAAGACAGAGAACTCTCAAGGCAGAAACCCTCGAGGTGGGAACCTTTTTGCCTTCTCCCTTGCTCTATTGATCCTTTTCTAGACAAAATGTCCATTTACCATTTTATACTGGCTGTGAAACCCCAGCCAACCCCCAGCCCAACTCCAGCACAGGCTTCCACATGGGTCAGCCTATGTGTAGAAAGATGCCTTTTACTGTTCCCCCTTCAAACCCATGGGGAGAAGAAAGGAATTTGGGGTACCCTGAGACAATAAGGAAGTAAAAATCTAGAGGAAGGTAGAGGAAAGAAGAGGAGGCTCAGGGGTGATCTTATTACTGTCTACAACTACCTGAAGGGGCATTGTAGCCAGGTGGGGGGTGGCCTCTGCTGCCAGGCAAGCAGCAACAGAACAAGGGGGCACAGTCTCAAGTTGTGCCAGGGTAGGTATAGGCTGGATGTTAGGAGGAAGTTCTTCACAGAGAGAGTGATTGGCATTGGAATGGGCTGCCCAGGGAGGTGGTGGAGTCACCATCCCTGGAGGTGTTGAAGCCAAGCCTGGCTGAGGCACTTAGTGCCATGGTCTGGTTGACTGGCTAGGGCTGGGTGCTAGGTTGGACTGGATGACCTTAGAGGTCTCTTCCAACATGATTGATTCTATGAAAGATGGAGTCATTTCCTAAATAGCCCCCAAATCCAACCCTTCCTTTAGAGGTCAGGGGCAAAGATCTTGCTCATTTAAACAGAAACAAGTTCTGAACTCCTCACTTTTAGTGCCTTCCACATGATTTCGTTAACATACATCTAATACTTTGGTCTGGCTACTAACAGCAGCTTTAACAATACAACTTCTCCATTCTAATCTAACTTTTATGTGCAATAAAAAGGAGCTGGAGATTATTTACTGTTACTTATAAATAAAACTCTTATGTTTCACCTTTTTAATCAGAGTTTGCCATGCAGTGGTGATGCCTTTGAAAGCACACCAGCTCCACAAACAGTAAGTGGTAATCATAAAAGCACTTTCAGATTGCAATTGTTCCCATTCTCACAATTTATAGCCTTAAGAATTGCAGTGTAGCTCAGGGAAGATTCTGAGCACCCTTTAAGCCTAGCCAGGTTCCTCCTGCATATTACTTGTATTTATTTTAAGGTATAGCTGTTATCCAGGGCTTTACTTCCTTGAACACTACTTTCTAGGTAATGAAAAGAGTGTCCATTTACCTTTGCCCATTTACAGAGGATAACATAAGCAGAACAAACCCTGATGCAAAACATGTTTTGATTAAATAAGTCAAGGCTGCATTTTGTTTGGGAAGTTGGTGTAAAGCAGATTGTTTTCCACTTCAGATGAGTGCATCTCAACATTCCCTACTTGCATTGTCCCCTTCTTTTTGGGACATACAAAAGCAATTAAATTGTTGCAGGTTGTACTTTTTCTGTAAGGCAGATAGCATGCACTAATTCCTGTTTCTCTTTGCAGGGTCTGCTTTTGCTTGCCACATGCTCTCTTGATTCTTAGTGTCCCATAGAGGAAGATAGGAGGAAGTTGTTGGCAGAGAGAGTGGTTGGCATTGGAATTGGCTGCCCAGGGAGGTGGTGGAGTCACCATCCCTGGAGGTGTGCAAGAGAAGACTGGATGGGGCACTCAGTGCCATGGTCTGGTTGACTGCCTAGGGCTGGGTGCTAGGTTGGAGTGGATGATCTTGGAGGTCTCTTCCAACCTGGTTGATTCTATGACTCTATGATTCTTTGAGCCTCACCATGCACATGAACTCAGAGGAGGAAACAAGGTAAAATATATTGTTTCCTTCTATCATGGCTATCAACTTTCACTGGCTTCCTCAGGCACCTGAGATTTTGCATTCTTCATTTTACACCCCAGGCCACTGATTGAAAAAGAAAGGAGATGCAGTTGCCTCTAAAAGAAAGAATTTATGATCTTCCTCTTAAAAAGCAAAGTCTTTTTAATAAGAACTCAGAAGCACCCAGATTGTGGTACCCTAACTAAATGGCAGGTTTAACAATACTAACATCACTTTCTTTTTTTTTGCTGCATTTCAGGTATCTCAGAGGCTTTACAAATATCTTCTCTAGCAGTTTTGACCATTTTGACCCTCTGGCTCTGCATAAGGAAAACTTTGCAGCTTTGAGCTAGACTCTGTGCCTGGCTGGGGAATAGCTTCAAGCCTTCCCTTGCTTGCTGGAGAAGCAAGACTTATACAAGTGCCTTTAAGCCAAGCTGGCTGACTTTGCACTGGAACACCAATGGAGCACACAAAAAGCAGCATGTGTGTGAGTCTTCCACTGGAATTAGCAGCCTACAGCATCCCTTGGCAATGATGCTCAGCGTTGGCTGTGTCCACAGCAAATGTGCTTTGAGAAACTCACTAGTCTGAGACCCAGCAGCCAAAGTGGGACTGTACCAGGAGGATGCTCTAACAAAACTCCATCCAGGAGGGAAACCTGTAAGTACCTAGGCAGAAGTTTTCTAGTACCCTGACCTTCCATCCTTGACATCATTGCTTCTATGGTGGTGGCCTGAAGGTGAAACATAGAAAGTCTCACCTCAACATGAGGAGAAACTTCTTTATAGTGAGGGTGACAGAGCATTGCAACAGGCTGCCCAGAAAGATTGTGAAGTCTCCTTCTCTGGAGACTTTCAGAACCCACCTGGATGTGTTCCTGTGTGAACTACCCTGGGTGATCCTGCCTTAGCAGAGAGGTTGGACTCAATGATCTGTGGTGGTCCCTTGCAACCTTTAAAGTTCTGTGATTCTGTGGTTGTGAATCTGTCATTCTGTGTGTGTCATGCCTTAAAGCACACTAAAAGCATCGGTGGGAGAAGCAGTAGATGCCACCAGAAGGTAAGTTTTCCTGCAGAGCCAGGAGGAGGAAATGGGTGCACGTAGGGGCGGTGACTGAGAGCAATTCAATCAGACACTTGAAACAGCACTGTTGATATCCAGCTGGTATCATGCGACACGCCTGCAAAGGTTAATCAATTTGAATGTTAATCTGATTCTTATTTTCCAACCAATACCCTTCAAATATATGGGGTGCACTTGTCATCATCCAGGATTAACAACGTGACAAGGGTGAACTTTTAAAAGCAAGGCACTTTGTAGTTATTGGAGAGCGGAAAAAGGTCACAGCGCCTTGTACAAAACAGAACCATGTAGATTTCCAGGCCCATCATTTGCCTGCTTCCCTTGATAATTCCTAAAGAAGCATGGAGAATACAAGGACCAAATTAGGAAGCAGAGGGAGTGTTTTGCTTATGTGTGCAGTGCAAGAGGCAATCAGGTCAAAGGAATTATCCACATAGGGGTGATGCTACTTCTAGTTGGCAGAGTACCAGGATTTAGTGAGTCTCCTAAGAACAAAACCAGGCTGGGTCCACTTCAGTATTCTGCTTGACCTGTTGGAAGGCAGTGAAGGGGAAAAGGAACTGGGGATCCTAGTGGATGGGATGTTCACCATGAGTGACCAGGAGGGCCAATGCCATTCTGGAGTGTATTAAAAGAGGTCTGTCTAGTGGGTCGAGAGAGGTTCTCCTCCCTTTCTATTCTGCCCTAGTGAGGCTGCACTTGGAGTGCTGTGTCTAGTCTAGTTGACTGGATAGGGCTGGGGGATAGGTTGGACTGGATGATCTTGGAGGTCTCTTCCAACCTGGTTCATTCTATGATTCTGGGCCCCCCAGTTCAAGAGGGACATAGAACTGCTAGAGAGAGGCCAGTGCAGAACTGCAAAGATGATGAAAGGAATGGAAGAGCTCTGCTAGGAGGAGAGCCTGAGGGAGCTGGGGCTGTGCTGCTTGGAGAAGAGGAAACTGAGAGGTGACCTCATCGGTGTTTAGCAATATATGAGTGTGAGTGCAGGAGGCTGGAGCCAGGCTCTGCTGGGTGATGCCCAGTGCCAGGACAAGGGGCAATGGATGGAAGTTGAGGCATAGGAAGTTTCATGTAAACATGAGGAGGATTTTTTCCCCTATGAGAGTGGCAGAACACTGGAACAGGCTGCCCAGGGGGGCTGTGGTGTCTCCCTCTCTGGAGATACTCAAAACCTGCCTGGATACTTTCCTGTGTGATCTGCTGTAGGGGATGCTCAGCGCTCTGCAGGGGGGTCAGAATAGATGAGCTTCCAAGGCCCCTTCCAGCCCTTGACATTCTGTGATTCTCTGATTCTCTCTGCTCTTTTGCCTAGAAGTTATTTTTTGGCTGCAAATAACAGCCACAGGGAAAGAGGAAAATTTATCTGTGTCAGTGCTTCCTTGCTAAGTGTAAGGCAAAGGAAAACTCCAGAATTTCCTCTTCTGCTATGGGTTCTGTTGTCCCTGGGGACTGCTGAAACTTTAAATCAGAGTCCTAATTGGCACTCGGATAGCCATGAAACACCAGAATCTTCAAAAGGAGCTTAAAAGAGTAGTTGCTGCCTTTCCCCTGCTCCTTCCTGTGCTATCCACAGCACACACATAACAAGGATTTGGGAGGTAGAGTTATCAGCATTAAATCTTGCTGTGTGACCAGCTCATACTTTGTAAGACTAGACACCCCTGAGCAAGGAGCTGACACCAAAGTCATAAACCTGAAGCAAATTACATTGTGCGAGTTAAGTGATTGGAAGTGTGACATGATTTGCCCTGACTCATCTGCTGGTGTTTTTCCTGCTCTGCAGGTAAGCCTGCAATGCTTTTAAGAGTTGTGTTAGCATTTGTGGCTTTTAAAAGTCGAGGTAGCTTGACAAAAGGCAACGTGTTCATGGGCCCACAGCCTGAGTAGTCAGGAAGGATGAAACAGCAGCTAAAGAGATGAATGCCACTTGTGTGAGTCTGCAGGCGGAGAGGGTCCCCACTGGGCTGAGGTTTGGAGTTTGCCAATTTGGAGCAACTTGGGTTTGACTAACCTCTGTCTTCCCTGCTCCCTCATCTCTCTCCAAACCAGAGCAACTTGGTTTTGACTAACCTCTGCCTCCCCTGCTCCCTCATCTCTTACCAAACCAGAGCAACTTGGTTTTGACTAACCTCTGCCTCCCCTGCTCCCTCATCTCTCACCAAACCAGAGCAACTTGGTTTTGACTAACCTCTGCCTCCCCTGCTCCCTCATCTCTCACCAAACCAGAGCAACTTGGTTTTGACTAACTTCTGCCTTCCTTGCTCCCTCATCTCTTACCAAACCAGAGCAACTTGGTTTTGACTAACCTCTGCCTCCCCTGCTCCCTCTTCTCTTACCAAACCAGAGCAACTTGGTTTTGACTAACCTCTGCCTCCCCTGCTCCCTCTTCTCTTACCAAACCAGAGCAACTTGGTTTTGACTAACCTCTGCCTTCCCTGCTCCATCATCTCTCACCAAACCAGAGCAACTTGGTTTTGACTAACCTCTGCCTTCCCTGCTCCCTCATCTCTTACCAAGTCAGAGCAACTTGGTTGACTAACCTCTGCCTCCACCCACTGGTCTCCCCTCTCTGGTGGATGCTGTACATATTTTGAACCTATTGTATTGTTGCTTTTTTTAACTAGACACCAAACGTGATTCTTTATCAGAAGACTCCTTTTCATCTGTAAGGATCAGGGTAGTAGTGATCAATAGCATTAATGGAAAGCCTTGATGCTCTATACAGTGCTGCTCCCAGAGTTTTTGGATCCACTCTGTTGCCCCATGCTAGCCTGAGGAAGCAGGAACAAGCACAACTGGAGCTCTCAGCATATTTCAGCTTGGCTAGATGCAGGCACCAAGGATAAAAGTTGATGGAAGGCAGATGATAGATTTTTTTGGGTTTTCACTCCAACATTGCCTATTTCTTATCTTCCAGCACCTAGCACAGCTTCATTTCTCCAGGACAGGATTGCTATCCAACTGCTGGAAGCTGCTCTTGCTGACCATGTGCTCTGCTTGGCAGGCAAAGCAGAGCAACATCTGGGTAACCTAACTGATCATCCAGGGCCTGCCTATGTGTGATAAACTGGGACATGACAAGCAACCCAGATGGTGATGTGGTGTGATGTGGAGAGAACAGAGTCCATCTCTCCTTTCCTCTCTCTGTCTCTTCTGATGTTGGAACTTCTAGAACAGTGATGTACCTTTTACATTTGGAAAGTGGGAAGTGCCCATTTTGCAACACAGACATCTCCTGAGTGAAAGCTGCATTTTGATCTAGGGTTCTTTGAGGAACACTTCAGCAGGTCTAATCAGTGCTGTCTTGTGGGGTAGGGAGCAGAGTTAAAACATTGCCCCCTTAGTTTGTTAGTTACTGTGTAGCTGTGCATGCATCTATATGGTATTCAGCAGTAATTTGGGGCATCTATTTCATACCCACATTCCCTATTGTCTACTTCTCAGAAGGAACTGGTGGTCTGACAGAACCTGAAGGGAGGCTGTAGCCAGGTGGGGTTGGGCTCTTCTGCCAGGCAACCAGCAACAGAACAAGGGGACACAGTGTGAAGTTGTGTCAGGGGAGGTCTAGGCTGGCTGTTAGGAGGAAGTTGTTGGCAGAGAGAGTGATTGGCATTGGAATGGGCTGCCCAGGGAGGTGGTGGAGGCACCATCCCTGGAGGTGTTCAAGGAAAGCCTGGATGAGGCACTTAGTGCCATGTTCTAATTGCTTGGCCAGGGCTGGGTGCTAGTTTGGCCTGGATGATCTTGGAGGTCTCTTCCAACCTGGCTGATTCTATGATTTTACTTCCAATCTTTTTTTTTTTTTTTTACTGGAAACTTTAAATCCACACTGCACAGCTTGAATGAAGAGTAACTTTCAATTATTCATCACCCTCATTCCATCAAGAAAAATATATACCTGCTTTCACAGCAGTGCAGTACTTTGAATGAAGCAATAATACAGCAAATATTGCTTTTTGACAAATAGAAGAAACAGCATTTTATAACAGTGTAAAAAGTTTTGCACTGGTGGATGCATTCATTTGCTGGAAACTTTGTGTTTCTTGGCACAAAGTCTGCTGCTTTGTCAGGAGATATCCACTGCAGCCACTGGAACTCTCAATGTTACTCTCATTTTCACAGGTTCATAGACTGGTTTGAGTTAAAAGGGACCTTGATATCCTGTTCCAACCCCACTGCCATAGGCAGCCACACTCTCTGCTAGACCAAGTTGCTCAGGGCCTCATCCAACCTGGCCTTGAGCACCTTCATGGAGGACATATCCATGTTCTCCCTGGGCAACCTCCTCCAATGTTTCACTACTCTTATTGTAAAGAATTCCTTCCTAATATCCAGTCTAAATCTACCCTCTTCAAGCTTCAATCCATTCCCTCTTGTCCTAACACTACAAGCCCTTGTGAAAATTCCTTCCCCTGCCCCTCTTGTAGGTCCCTTTCAGGTGCTGGAAGGCTGCTCAAAGGTCTCCCTGGAGCCTTCTCTACTCCAGGCTGAACAGCCCCAGCTCTCTCAGCCTGTCCCTGTAGGGGAAGTTCTTCTGCCCTCTGATCATCCTCGTGGCCTACTCTGGACCCAGTCCAGCAGTTCAATGTCCAGAAATGGATGCAGTGCTGCAGGTGGTGACTCAACAAGAGCAGAGCAGAGGGAGGGAATGAATGCCCTAAATGTTGTTGGCAGAGTTCTTCACCTTGTACCAACATTATTAGTATAAAAATTCCACAGTTGGGCCAGGGAGGATGAGGGTAGTGAGCTTGGCAAACTAACCCAGGTACCTTTTCAGGAATGCTTGCTTAAACAAGAGGTGCATGAGAAATGTACCTATGAGGAGAGGCTGAGGGAGCTGAGGTTGTTTAGCCTGGAGAAGAGGAGGCTCAGGGCAGAGCTCATTGCTGTCTACAACTACCTGAAGGGAGGCTGTAGCCAGGTGGGGTTAGTCTCTTCTGCCAGGCAAGCAGCAATAGAACAAGGGGACACAGTCTCAAGTCGTGCTGGGGGAAGTATAGGCTGGATGTTAGGAGGAAGTTGTTGTCAGAGAGAGTGATTGGCATTGGAATGGGCTGCCCAGGGAGGTGGTGGAGTCACCATCCCTGGAGGTGTTGAAGCAAAGCCTGGCTGAGGCACTTAGTGCCATGGTCTGGTTGATTGGCTAGGGCTGGGTGCTAGTTTGGCCTGGATGATCTTGGAGGTCTCATTCAACCTGGTTGATCCTGTGAAATGGGAAACATGATAGCACTTATCTGGAATGCAAATGTGGCATTTGTTCAGCTTGATACGAATGCCTCTGCACCAGGCAACAACACCTGAAGTGCCAATTAGGATGCAGCCATGGTTCCAAAAATTCACCCTTTCAATTCAGCTAATATGACATTTATGTGTCGAGTCTTTTCCTTTTCAAAGAGCGACTGTGCTGCAACCTACCTGCACACAAATGCCAGTCTGGCTTGAGTTCTACTTTAACTAAACCCCTGCTATTGTGCCAGGCATCAATATGGAGCTGCTCTGCCTGTAATGTGTTTTATTATGGCTAGAATCTAAAGAGCTGTGCCATATAGGTCAATCAGTGTTAAGAATGACAGCAGTTGTTATCTGCTAGCGAGGACAGCAGTATAACAATAATGTTTATTGCACATCATTTTTCAATGATTTTATGCTATCATTTAGGAGATGAATGAAATGGCTCTCTAGCAGGCATGAATGTAAATAAATTAAACATTAAGAACCAGTGAGTTCTAATCATCTTTCTTTAAGATTGCACTAAATGGTTGCAATCAGCGAAAGAGATGAGAGATTGCGTTAAATTGCTCTCCCAGATACTATATCATGCCAGCTCAACAAGGTTCACATGCATTACAAAACAGCTCAGGTTGAAGGAGCAGCTGGAATGCCTCATAGACATGCATTAGCTGAGAGTAATATACTGGTCATGTACCACTGCTTACAGTCTTTTATGTTAGCATAGAGGGAGCAACAAAGAGAAACCCAAACAAATAAACAAGGCAAAACCTGTACTCTTTTGTTCCTCTTATTAGAGGTTTGTCTTAATATGTGCCATGGTTTAGAAGATCCTGCAGGAGCATAGGGAGTCAGTTGCAGTATTTCCTCTGCTCTTTCATTCAGCCTCTGCTGGTTATGTTTTTTTAAGGATGTTATTGGAAATTCACAGGGCAAAAAAAAAAAATGAAGATGACAGGTTGGAGAATGAGAGGAGGTTTGTTACTGCTACAAGGAGACAGTAAAGGCACTGTGATGTGGGTAGCAGATAGGCAGTATCTGAGAAGCTGTCAACAGAAGATGCCAAGGCTGGCTTTTCAGGAGCTGACCTCTTATTCTGCCGCTACAAACCCACAAATTAAATTGTGTGAGCAGTCAGGTCACCGAGAGGGAGAGACTCCTGTGTGCAGCTGACCTAAGGTACACGCACAAAAGTGAACCTGAAATAGAGGGGGGCTCAGGGTCAGCAAAGACAGATTGGAAACCTGTCACTTCAAGTCTTTAAATCACAGCATGGGGAGCACAATTAGAGCCGTGCCTGTACGTGTCTCCTGCTGCTGGCGGTAGGAGCAGCTTTTCTTCTCATTTCAGGGCAAGAGGGCCCAGAGTCATTTCACTGCTGATGATCAGCTAGTCCCTGGCAGCATGGCCCTGCCTGGGCTGGGTGCTCCAACCACAGCAGCATGGCATTGTCTTGCTTGGGTGCTCCAACCACGGCAGCATGGCACTGTCTTGGTTGGGTGCTCCAACCACGGCAGCATGGCATTGTCTTGGTGGGGTGCTCCAACCACTGCAGCATGGCATTGTCTTGGTTGGGTGCTCCAACCACAGCAGCATGGCATTGTCTTGCTTGGGTGCTCCAACCACGGCAGCATGGCACTGTCTTGGTTGGGTGCTCCAACCACGGCAGCATGGCATTGTCTTGGTGGGGTGCTCCAACCACTGCAGCATGGCATTGTCTTGCTTGGGTGCTCCAACCACTGCAGCATGGCATTGTCTTGCTTGGGTGCTCCAACCATGGCAGCATGGCATTGTCTTGCTTGGGTGCTCCAACCACTGCAGCATGGCATTGCCTTGGTTGGGTGCTCCAACCACTGCAGCATGGCACTGTCTTGGTTGGGTGCTCCAACCACGGCAGCATGGCACTGCCTTGATTGGGTGCTCCAACCACAGCAGCATGGCACTGCCTTGATTGGGTGCTCCAACCACAGCAGCATGGCACTGCCTTGCTTGGGTGCTCCAACCACAGCAGCATGGCACTGCCTTGATTGGGTGCTCCAACCACAACAGCATGGCACTGCCTGGGTTGGGTGCTCCAGAAATGTTCCTTTTTGGGGGGCCAGAGGGGTGTTAAAATCTGACAGTATGTGTTGGTTTTGACACCTTTACCTTGATCCAGAGTTTTAGCAATGACAGTGATTCTGAATCCAGATGACTTGGCACTCAGGTAGATAAAGATGCAAACTGAGGTTTCCTCAGGTGCAGAGAAGTGTGTTCCTATTCCTATATTGCTTGTCTTAGAGTTTATTCCAACCTGTCACCCAGCCCTGTCCAAGCAACCAGACCATGGCACTAAGTGCCTCAGCCAGGATTGGCTTCAACACCTCCAGCCACAGTGACTCCACCACCTCCCTGGGCAGCCCATTCCAATGCCAATCACTCTCTCTGGCAAGAACCTCCTCCTAACACCCAGCCTAGACCTCCCCTGCCACAACTTGAGACTGTGTCCCCTTGTTCTGTTGCTGGTTGCCTGGCAGAAGAGCCCAACCCCACCTGGCAACAGCCTCCCTTCAGGTAGTTGTAGACAGCAATGAGGTCCCCCCCTGAGCCTCCTCTTCTGCAGGCTGCACACCCCCAGCTCCCTGGTTGATTCTATGATTCTTTGATCCCTTCAGTATCTCAATCTGAAGTGCTGTTTGTTACCTAATTGGATGGTGTTTAGTGCTTAGGCATCATATGTCCTCATCACATTAAGAGAAAACAGTAGAGGAAGGAAAAACTTCTATCCACAGATTTTACCCAATCTTTTCAGTGACTATTTAAACTGTACAGCAGTTTTGTGGTGGCCTGGTTTGGTTTTTGTTGTACTGCACATTCATTCAGTAGCTTTTACTCGAGAGCAGACAGGAACCAGACAGGTCATATCCTACACAAATATCAAGAAAATACACTTGAGTCAACATCTGGGTACATAGTTCATAATTTCATTCTCTTCCCAGTCCAATATTTCTTTTCAAGGAGTGACATCTAAATCTCTCCTGAAATGTCTTGAGATTCAATAGAAACAGGCTGCAATCTGATAGTTCTTTCAAGTCACAGTGGGAGACAGAAGGAATGTCTCTGGCATTTTTTGTGGCATTAGTCATCCTTACTGGTGGGCCAAAATGCATGGCAAGGAGCAGCAAGGTTAATGTAGTGCTTCACCAAGTGATTTCAGAACATAGAGTGACTCACCCCACAAAGGAGACAGAATTAACCCTTGTCTTGTAGCTGCAGGGGGGAAAAGAAACAGTAGGTGCACTTTAGTTCTCCCTGTAGCTTGTGCTCACCACAAGCCTCCTTATCGTTGTGTTTCTGCAGCCTCTAGTGGGGTTTAAATCCCAAACTAATCCTAAAACACTCCCAAGAAAAAGGCTTTTTTGAAGCCAATAAGAATTGCCTGTCTAGATTCAGACGTTTCTCAGCATTCAGAGGACTTCTGGCACAGGTGGTGTCTGAGGAGTGAAGACATTGATGGACTACATCAACTGGATGATTACTGCATCCAGTTCTGGGGCCCTTATTACAAGAGGGATGTGGAGATGCTGGAGAGTGTCCAGAGCAGGGCCAGGAGGATGCTCAGAGGCTGCAGCAGCTCTGCTGTGAGCACAGACTGAAAGAGTTGGGGCTGTGCAGGCTGGAGCAGAGGAGGCTCCCAGGGGACCTTCTTGTGGCCTTCCGGGATCTGAAGGGGGCTACAAAAAAGATGGGGAGGGACTTTTTAGGCTCTCATGGAGTGACAGGAGTGGGGGGAATGGAGCAAAGCTGGAGGTGGAGAGATTGAGCCTGGACATGAGGAGGAAGTTGTTGAGCAGGAGAGTGGTGAGAGGCTGGAATGGGTTGCCCAGAGAGGTGGTTGAGGCCCCATGGCTGGAGGTGTTTGAGGCCAGGCTGGCTGAGGCTGTGTGCAGCCTGCTCTAGGGTAGGGTGTCCCTGGGCATGGCAGGGGGGTTGGAACTGGCTGCTCCTTGTGCTCCCTTCCAACCCTGACTGATTCTATGATTCTATGACTACATGGATTGCAAGGAGACATCATTTGTATTTGGTGAGCAGCAACTGCCCTTGTAGCCTACAACAGTTTGCCTGGGTAGTTGGGTTTTAATTGTTTTTCATGTATGAAATAGAATTTTCAGTGCTGCAGAAAGCTTCTGACTCCAATCTGTAAAATGAGAAGTTTTAAGACCCTGCAATTCTCACTCAATCATCATAGAATCATAGAATAAAGCAGGTTGGAAGAGACCTCCAAGATCATCCAGGCCTACCCAGGACCCAGCAGAGGCCAATGGGATGAGATATAACAAGACTAAGTGCAGAGTTGTACACTTTGGTCACAACAACCCCAAGCAGTGCTACAGGCTGGGGACAGAGTAGCTGCAGAACTGCCAGGAGGAAAGGGAACTGGGGGTGCTGGTAGAGAGGAGCTGAAGATGAGCCAGTACTGTGCCCAGGTGGGCAGCAGAGCCAATGGCATCCTGGGCTGGCTCAGGGAGGCTGTAGCCAGGTGGGTTGGTCTCTTCTCCCAGGCAACCAGCACCAAAACAAGGGGACACAGTTGCAAGTTGTGCCAGGGCAGGTCTAGGCTGGATGTTAGGAGGAAGTTGTTGGCAGAGAGAGTGATTGCATTGGAATGGGCTGCCCAGGGAGGTGGTGGAGTCACCATCCCTGGAGGTGTTCAAGAGAAGACTGGATGAGGCACTTAGTGCCGTGGTCTGGTTGACTGGCTAGGGCTGGGGGATAGGTTGGCCTGGATGATCTCTTCCAACCTGGTTCATTCTATGATTTTTTTTTCTACAGTGTACTCTGAATTTTGCAGGGGGAGGTGGAAATGAAGCTAGGTCCTGGTGAGAAAGACAGACCAGCAATGCATCTATATAATGCACTGAAGTGGTGATGGGGAAAAGGCTGTGCCACAGCTTCCAACTGCACACTGCAAAGTCTGTGCTAATAAACCAGGATAATGCCTCCCAAAGGGAATATCCTCCTGTCCAGAAGTGCCAGCTCAACCACATGTATGTGACAGCTCTGTGAGTTGAGACAGAAGAGTTCACAACTTTCTCTTCCTCTTCTCTTTCTGGGGTTAATTTTTCAACCAATTAACCTCGAGGCTGGTTTGCTGTGTGGTGCAGAAACAACAGTGCTGATTGTGCTGAAATGTGTGTGTGTGTGTGTGTGTGTGACTAGGCTGGGAGGTGGCCAGGAGAGCTGGGACTCTCTTTCAGGGTGTTGGCACCAGTCATCCTCCCTTGTGCACTTGCAATTGGCCTGAAGGTCTACAAAAGCAAAATGTCATCACTTTCTCTGTATGTGTATTGCTTATGTTGTTTTAGACTTCCACTTGGCTGCAGATTTTTAATTGCTGTAACTTTGTCTGACAGGGGGAAGAGCTTTTTGTCCCCCAGAGCTGTGGCTCCAAGCACAGATACCATTAGCCCAGCACCACAGCACCTTCTGCCAGTAACTCAGGCTGATAAAAGCACTTTCTGTGGGCACATCTCTGGCCATGCCTAGGTTTCTGAATTTGAAGGTCACACACATGCAGGGGATTTATCTATCCCTGGAGGTGTTCAAGAAAAGCCTGGATGAGGCACTTAGTGCCATGGTCTGGTTGACTGGCTAGGGCTGGGTGCTAGGTTGGCCAGGATGAGCTTGGAGGTCTCTTCCAACCTGGTTGATTCTATGATCCTATGATCATTTCTGTTTCCCACAATTCATCCAAGGACCTCACAAACCCTCATCTTCTAAAGTTTCTCTAACCTCCTGCAGAGTGGTTAGGTATTTCTATGGAGCAGCATAGAATAAAGATAGAGGGGAACTGAGGAAGAAAGAGGGAAAGAGAGAGAGAGAGAGAAGGAAAGAGAAAGAAAGAGGAGAAGGGGAGAGGAGAGAGAGAAAGAAGAAAAGACAGAAAGGAAGAGGAAAAGAGGGGAGAGAAAGAGAGAGAGAAAGAGAGAGAGAAAGAGAGAGAGAAAGAGAGAGAGAAAGAAAGAAAGAAAGAAAGAAAGAAAGAAAGAAAGAAAGAAAGAAAGAAAGAAAGAAAGAAAGAAAGAAAGAAAGAAAGAAAGAAAGAGGAAGAAGGGAAGAAAGAAAGGAAGAAAAGGAAGAAAGAGAGAAAGAGAGAAAGAGAGAAAGAGAGAAAGAGAGGAAGGAAGGAAGGAAGGAAGGAAGGAAGGAAGGAAGGAAGGAAGGAAGGAAGGAAGGAAGGAAGGAAGGAAGGAAGGAAGGAAGGAAGGAAGGAAGGAAGGAAGGAGGGAAGAAGGGAAGGAAGGAAGAAAGGAAGGGAAAGATGGGAAGAAAGAAAAGGGAAGAAGGGATGAAAGAAGGAAAGAAAGAAAGGGAAGAAGGGAAGGAAGGAAGAAAGGAAGGGGAAGATGGGAAGAAAGAAAAGGGAAGAAGGGAAGAAGGGAAGAAGGGAAGAAGGGAAGAAAGAGAGAAAGAGAGAAAGAGAAAGTAGAGTTACTCTACTGGTTTATGGAATGAAGATCATTGCACATAACTACATTACTGGCTAATTGTATATAGGTTATTTTAAAGACAGAACAGATTTCAACAGATTTCAATGCAGGGAATGTGAAATGCACCTGTAAACCCCAGGCTTTGCTAAAGTATTGTAGCAACACTGGGAAATCATGTTGGGTGAGTGTCAGGAAATGTGTTTTGAAGACAACTAATAATGTTAGTAAAGGAATTGAAGTGTTAAGCTGTTAAAGATGCTTCTCTCTATTTCCTGCTGAAGAAGAAAAGATGGAAATTGGAAGCTGCAAAAGTCATCAGCTGGAATTATCTTCCTGCAGATCTAGAAGAAAATAGAAGTCTGCAGGTAAGACCACTTCTAACAGAACTGCAGAGTGAAAAGCTAACTGAACAGGCTATTTTCCTTGCTGGTAAAAATGTTTACTTCCAAAAGAGTTTTATTTCATCATCTCTTGTTCCTGAATTCTCTCTTGATTGAGCAGGTATTTTTCAAGGGCTAAATGAGAATAAACAAGTCTTTTATTTTTCTTTGCTGGTGGTTATCTTTAGTCACCAGTAATATGTGAGCAACAGGGATACAAATGTTCTCAAGTGTTTTTTCTCTTCCATCAGTGAAAAGAATAAGGGAAAGCCTTAAAAGAAAGCAATCAAAATGCTGGAGGACGGATGGCAAATATACATTCTCTACCTCATTGTAGTCATAGTGAGGCTTTCAGTAATGTATTGCTCAATCTACATATAGCTGTGTGTATATATATATATGTATATATATACCCTCTGTCACAGTAGTCAAGGATTCCAAGGATGGAATGTTTTAAAGGGTATATTAATTACTTCTGATATTTGGAATTGTTTAGACAGAGTGAAAGAGTTGTGACAGTAAACACTGGAGGTAAAGGACCTGGGGGTACTGGTAGGTAGTAGCTGAACATGAGGCAGCAGTGTGCCCAGGTGGCCAGGAGAGCCAATGGCATCCTGGCATGGATCAGGAGCAGTGTGGCTGGCAGGACAAGGGAGGTTATTCTGCCCCAGTACTCAGCCCTGGTCAGGCCACACCTTGAGTGCTGTGTCCAGTTCTGGGCTCCTCAATTTAAGAGAGATGTTGAGATACTGCAATGTGTCCAGAGAATGGCACTAAGGCTGGTGAGAGACCTGGAACACAAACCCTATGAGGAGAGGCTGAGGGAGGTGGGGGTGTGCAGCCTGCAGCAGAGGAGAAGGCTCAGGTGTGACCTCACTGCTGCCTACAATTATCCAAAGGGAGACTGTAGCCAGATGGGGATTGGTCTCTTCTGCCAGGCAAGCAGCAGCAGAGCAAGGGGACACACCCTCAAGTTGTGCTGGGAGAGGTATAGTCTGGATGTTAGGAGGAAGTTGTTGTCAGAGAGAGTAATTGGCGTTGGAATGGGCTGCCCAGGGAGGTGGTGGAGTCACTGTGCCTGGAGGTGTTCAAGCAAAGCCTGGATGAGGCACTTAGTGCCATGGTCTAGTTGACTGGCTAGGGCTGGGTGCTAGGTTGGCCTGGATGATCTTGGAGGTCTCTTCCAACCTGCCTGATTCTCTGATTCTAATTTCAGTGAGACCCTTGAGTGGAGCCAAGTTACACAAAGCAGATGAACGGAGGCTGATGCCAGCATCCACTGGGAATGGCAGAGTTGACTTTCCTGATCAGCTTTTGATCAGTAGCAAAAGTGGAGACACCATGAAACATATAAGCAAATTCTTAATGGCTTGACCTTTCAGGAGATGTTATCTGTGTGACTTTTGCCCTTTTCATTGTACCATGTAGTAGTCTTTACTGAAAAAAGATAGAACAGCAACAACAAAAAGAAGTCTAGGACAAACCAAGCAAGCCATGAATTAATTAATGTGAATATGACAAAGCTTAGGAGGATCTCCTGGGAGTGAGGCAGAGACTGGGATTTTGAAGCATCTTCCTTGCATGTAAAGAATGACATTTCTGCATAGTCCTCATCATGGCACATGATGAACTTTGCATCCAGGCTTAATGAGACTGTATGACTTTTGTGTTTGTTTTGGGGGGGTTGTTTGTTTTGTTGGTGTTTTATTGCTGGTTGGGTTTGGTAGGACTTTGTTGTTTGGGTGTTTTTTTTAACAGAATCAGTTAGTGGAAATAGTATCACAGTATCACCAAGGTTGGAAGAGACCTCATAGATCATCAAGTCCAACCCTTTACCACAGAGCTCAAGGCCAGACCATGGCACCAAGTGCCACGTCCAATCCTGCCTTGAACAGCTCCAGGGACGGCGACTCCACCACCTCCCCGGGCAGCCCATTCCAGTATCCAGTAGAGGGAAGAAAGGAGCAAGAAAGAAAGACAAAACCTAACTGTTTAAGAGAGTGTAGTGGAAGCAGGGAATTAACATGGCTGAGTCAGGAAATATAACAACTAGAATTATTTTGTTTTCCTGGAGCCCTGACCCCAAAACTACATACAAAATTCATTTAATTTATTAGCAGATTCAGTTTCATTTAATTTATTAGTAGATTCAGTTTGGCATTTAAAAAAGGGGGCAGCAAAGCTATGGACTAGGGGCCTGGAAAGTTCTGTCTGACTCCCTGTAAATGCTGATTGCAGCAGCAATAAAGTGACCTCTCAAGAGGCAGCATAGGATCACTGCTGGGTCATGTGCAGCTTACAAATGGACACTTGGCACTATAGGATGGAATACAGAATTCTGTAGACTATTTCTCTTTCTTTTTCAGTGATTGGCTCAGGGGAGACCTTATTGCT
Source organism: Pogoniulus pusillus (assembly GCF_015220805.1). Lineage (NCBI taxonomy): Eukaryota > Metazoa > Chordata > Aves > Piciformes > Lybiidae > Pogoniulus > Pogoniulus pusillus. The sequence goes on from NC_087278.1 coordinate 3,487,540, forward strand.
GTCTACAGCTACCTGAGGGGTGGTTGTGGCCAGGAGGAGGTTGCTCTCTTCTCTCAGGTGGCCAGCGCCAGAACGAGAGGACACAGCCTCAGGCTGCACCAGGGGAGATTTAGGCTGGAGGTGAGGAGAAAGTTCTTCACTGAGAGAGTCATTGGACACTGGAATGGGCTGCCCGGGGAGGTGGTGGAGTCACTGTCCCTGGGGCTGTTCAAGGCAGGATTGGACGTGGCACTTGGTGCCATGGTCTGGCCTTGAGCTCTGTGGTAAAGGGTTGGACTTGATGATCTGTGAGGTCTCTTCCAACCCTGATAATACTGTGATACTGTGAGAACTGGGATGCTACACCACCTGAGGTTTCCCTCTGATGCTAAATCACTTTTCTTTTGCTCATGTTTTATTGTTGCAGTTGCTGGTTCCAAATAACCTCTGAAAGTTTACTGTCATGTATGGAACTGTTCCTTCATTAGAGCCTGACAATCCACAGGGACATTTTCATGGAAACTTCTACATCTTGGCCTGTAATTTTTTCTGAGGTTTGGACAATCTTAATGTCAACAACAACAACAAAAAAAAACCACCCAACCCCAAACTGCTGCTACATAATTTTTGTTATTTGCAGAGTTAGCAATGGCTTTGCCCCTAAGCTACCATAAAAACTGTTAGCACTAAGTGTTCACTAACTTCCCAGCTAGGAAACATTTTCTGCCTTCCCCTGTATAGTTTCTTGTGGTTTGAATTATCATTTGTTAAATATATTATGACATACTCCTTACCACAGACCACAGCTTGGAGACCTTTCTGTGGCTAAGTCCCCTAGGAATATCATCAATACATCACTGAAAACGAGACACAGACTTCAATCCCTTTTGCTGTTATTTTATGTCTTCTGAATGATATCTGGTTTGACTTGGATGAGACAAGGTTTATTAGAGTTGCTAAGGGCTGTGATGTGCTGAAGTGGAATTTGGACATTGCTTCCTTTTAGCATGTGTGGCATAAAGCTATTATCCCATCTGGAGGAACAAAAAAGAAAGGGGGGGGGGGGAGGGGAAAGGTATTTATTATTCAAGACAGCTGAGCAAATTGAAAACTCTTGGTTTAGCTGAAAACCTCTCCTGAACTTTCCCAAACAGGAAAATTAATGAAATGTTGCTTAGCTATTTGGCTTTTGCTGCATTTGTATTTTGACATTGATTTGATCTGAAATTTCATCTCTACTAATAGGCAGCAGCATCCTTCGTGTCCGTATTGCCTTGGTGGAGCAGGTCTGCGTGCTCGAGGATTTCATGTTGAAAGAGATTTTTGGTGCAGCTGCTGGCTTCCCTTGGTTGCTCCTGGAGAGTAAGTCCAAGAGAATGGGTCTATTATTGGATGTACATCTGAGTCAGGTGCAGTGACAGCTGGAGATGTTCAGCATTTCTCATTATTGAGCTGTACAAATAAGGAGGTGCTTCTGACTAGCTCATGGAGGCTTTTGGAAAGAAAGAAATTCCCTCACTCTGAGCAGCTCTGTTCAAATCCTACTGCCTCATCCTTCAGGCATTGTCCATCCAAGAATGTAGCCTTGTCATGGAATCATAGAATCCTAGAATCAAGCAGGTTGGAAGAGATCTCCAAGATCAGCCAGGCCAACCTAGCATCCATCCCTGGCCAAGCAACCAGACCATGGCACTAAGTGCCTCATCCAGGCTTTGCTTGAACACCTCCAGGCACAGTGACTCCACCACCTCCCTGGGCAGCCCATTCCAAAGTCAATCACTCTCTCTGCCAACTTCCTACTAACATCCAGCTTAGACCTCCCCCAACACAACTTGAGACTGTGTCCCCTTCTTCTGTTTCTGGTTGCCTTGGAGAAGAGCCCAACTCCACCTGGCTACAACCTCCCTTCAGGGAGCTGTAGACAGCAAGGAGGTCCTCCCTGAGCCTTCTCCTCTTCTCCAGGCTAAACACCCCCAGCTCCCTCAGCCTCTCCTCGTAGGGTTTGTGTTCCAAGCCCTTCACCAGCCTTGTTGCCTTTCTCTGGACACCTTCCAGCACCTCAACATCTCTTAGTTTTTAACCATGCAACACACTGTGAACCTCTTTGGCTGGACATAGACTCTGACTATATATTCACATATATTGTGATACTGTGATACTGTGATATTTAACTATTTCAACTATGCTTAAATAGAAAATGATGATTTTTTTTTTTCCTAATTCTTGTTCCACCAAAAAAAGATATCTGACAGATTTTCATCTGGCCTTTCTCTTTGATTTTCTCTCTTTTTTTTGGTAGATCCTCTTGCTGCATTGTTACTTTCTGTATTTCAGCAGAAGGCATAGCACAGTAATTTGGTCTGCAATGTAGCGAGAGCAGCCATCCATTTCTGAAATGCCCTCCTGGCATTTGGAAGCAGCAGGCATTCTGCAAGAGCAACAGTGTGTGAAAACCTGTAGGAAGGAACATAAATAATGCTTTATCCAGTTGAAATGTGGAAGCCACAGGTTGGTAAATAGGACAGAAGTAGCTAATGTGCTGCAACTTGGACCTTACTCTGTCGCAAAAGCGACTGATTTTTGCCACGTCTGAGATACTCCTGCTACATAGTGTGTGATGGTTTGGCCCCCCCACGCTTAAGAAATAACCCAGACTAGACTCAGTGACTGGAAATTAAAGAATGAAGCTTTGTATTTACAGCTTAACACAATATCCAAGCAGGTATTTACAATCTGTGCAGCTATAGACAGAAATAAACAAGCTAAAAAGTAATACAGAAACACAACAGCCCTCCTAAAAACCAGAGTCCCCAGGAGGGACTCCCAGCCACACTTCCACCCCTCTACCTTATCCCAGACTTTGCCTTATGTGCAAGGTGAGTTTGGAGAATCAGCCAGGGGGGTTAGGAAGCAGAGGGATTAGTTACACAGACAGCAGGTTAGGGAGAGAAGGGAGGCAGCCCAAAAGCTAGAGAGCAACTCTGTTATCTGTATTTGTGTTCTTGTTTTTCTACATCCCAGCAAGCTATGAGTGCAGCAGACATCAGCATTGTTTCCTTTCCACAGCCTGTACTCTAATTCCTCTCACTGCAATATCCCAGCTGGGCTCAAACTAGCAGAGTAGTGTAGCACCTATTTCATAATCTATAGGTGGTGAACGCTCTTTGGTGGTCTCAGAAACTAGCTAATAGATTTACAGGTTTTAAGAGATTAGATGAACTTGCAAACTGCAGTAGAACATCTGACTGGCTGGAGAGCAGCCCTGAGGAGAGGGACTTGGGGGTGCTGGTGGATGAGAAGCTCAACAGGAGCCAGCAGTGTGCACTGGCAGTCCGGAGGGCTAACCAGAGAATGGGCTGCAGCAGCAGAAGTGTGGCCAGCAGGGCCAGGGAGGTGATTCTCTCCCTCTACTCTGATCTGGTCAGACCCCACCTGGAGTATTGCAGCCAATTCTGGAGCCCCCATTGCAAGAGGGCTGTGGAGATGCTGGAGAGTGTCCAGGAGGATGCTCAGAGGCTGCAGCAGCTCTGCTGTGAGCACAGACTGAAAGAGTTGGGGCTGTGCAGGCTGGAGCAGAGGAGGCTCCCAGGTGGCCTTCCAGGATCTGAAGGGGGCTACAAAAAAGCTGGGGAGGGACTTTTGAGGCTGTCAGGGAGTGACAGGAGTGGGGGGAATGGAGCAAAGCTGGAGGTGGGGAGAGTCAGACTGGAGGTGAGGAGGAAGTTGTTGAGCAGGAGAGTGGTGAGAGGCTGGAATGGGTTGCCCAGGGAGGTGGTTGAGGCCCCATGTCTGGAGGTGTTTGAGGCCAGGCTGGCTGAGGCTGTGTTCAGCCTGCTCTAGGGTAGGGTGTCCCTGGGCATGGCAGGGGGGTTGGAACTGGATGATCCTTGTGGTCTCTTCCAACCCTGACTGATTCTGCAATTCTACCTTCAGCATTATTCCCTCTCCCCCTCTCTCTTGGGCCTTTTGAACTGCCTGCTGAAGAATATATATCTTATTTCTTCTTAATGACAAATAAGTGATGTGCATTTGTATTAACTTCTGTTTATTCTGGCACCAAAGGAAGCAAATGAGTGGCACCGAGTCTATAACCTTTGCCAAACAGTGTAGCCTGATCTGCTGCAATCTCACAGCACAAAGCTGATAAAGGTGTTTATGGATACTTGCCAAGCCTTAAAACTTAACAGTAGAGAATTAAGCCCTTCCTCCACCCCCCCCACCCCCACTCTGTGTGTGTGTGCTGTGGAATAATTTGTCTTGTAATTTAGCTTTAATTCACATTTTCACAATTAATTAAACATCAGCCTAATCATTATACACATAAAGCATTTAAATTGATGTATGAAGAATGATGGGGAATGAATAATGCTTTGAGGATCCATTTCAAATTAGTTGTTTGATGAATGAATATTCCACAAGGGCATTTGTGTGATGACCTCTGTTGATGACTTAAGGAAAGGCATGTCTCTTTAGATAATGTGAAGACAAAGTGAGGGAGAGTTATCTCTGCAAGTAAGCAGTGTAGAATTACAAGGATTAATCTCCACAAAGCATATTACTTCTTTGCATTGCTTGTAAGAGATAACATAGAACTGTAAGTTCAGTAAATAAGGTGGGCATTTGAAGATGCTGCTTAGAGGCTGGCTGTATATGCTGATCATCCTCCTCTGGTTGCTGAGGACCACAGTGGAGAGCCCATTAGGGTCCTTGACAGTACCTGACCTTTCAATTTCTTGCATGCAACAGAAGGAAAATGCTTCACACTGTCACTCCCACGCTTCCCATTGCTTTGACAGTTACAGAGATGAGAACCCAATATTTTGCCTACTAACTTGGCTTAATAGATTGGATTTCCAGCTGGTTTACTTCAGCAGTGTATAAAATGTATGTGTAAAAGCAGTGGCAATCTTACATATCAGAAATACAGTGCACTTTGTCACCTGGAAGAGTTTCCATGGTGCAGGGCTCCTGCCCTAGCTCAGCAACCACTGAGCTGTTGACTGTTTGAGGCAGGATACAGCACTGGAGGGGCAAAGCACATCATAGAATCACAGAACCACCGTGGTTGGAAGAGACCTCTAAGAGCATCACCTCCAGCAGCAGCATTTATACAAGAAAAATCAGAATCAACCAGGTTGGAAGAGACCTCCAACATCATCCAGGCCAACCTAGCACCCAGCCCTGGCCAATCAAGTAGACCATGGCACTAAGTGCCCCAGCCAGGCTTGGCTGCAACACCTCCAGCCACAGAGACTCCACCACCTCCCTGGGCAGCCCATTCCAATGCCAATCACTCTCTCTGCCAACAACTTCCTCCTAACATCCAGCCTAGATCTCCCCTGGCACAACTTGAGACTCTGTCCCCTTCTTCTGTTGCTAGTTGCCTGGCAGAAGAGCCCAACCCCACCTGGCTACAGCCTCCCTTCAGTAGTTGTAGAGAGCAATGAGCTCTGCCCTGAGCCTCCTCTTCTGCAGACTGCACACCCCCAGCTCTCTCAGCCTCTTCTCATAGGACATGCTCTCCAAACCCCTAAGTAATGGCAAAGGCAATGCCATCTCTTGATTCGTGCTGAACACCTAATGCCATCAAGTGTAATGTGTGGCCTGCCAGGTGGCACTGATTAAATTGAAAGTCCAAGCCAAATAAAATAGCTTTAAAACTTTCAGTGTAATTAGTTCAATTTTGGTGATCCCCACAGTCTGAAAGACCAGAACAGATTGCTCAGAGATGTGGTTGAGTCCCCATCCCTGAAAACTTTCAAGGTCAAACTTGATGAGGAGCAGCCTGATGTAGGTGGATATGTCCCTGCTCATTGGAGGGGATTTGAGGCATAGGAGGTTCCATGTGAACATGAGGAAGAATATTTTTCCCCTGTGAGGGTGACAGAGCACTGGAGCAGGCTGCCCAGGGAGGCTGTGGAGTCTCCCTCTCTGCAGAGATTCAAGAACCATCTGGATGTGTTCCTGTATGGTCTGTTCTAGTTGATCCTGCTCTGGCATGGGGGCTGGTCCAGATGATCTTTGGAGGTCTCTTCCAGCCTCTGACATTCTATGGTTCTATGATCGTCTTTGAGGCCCCCTTCCAAGCTGATGCATTCTGTGATTCTGTCTACAGGGGGGAAAACAAATCTAGGAAAGGACTAAAGAATCTTCTCCTTCAAGGAAAGAGAAAGTGTGTGGTCTGTTCTCAGCCCTCAGCTGGTATAAATCAGTGTCCTCCCTTGACTTCACTGCTTTGTCACATTATGTATTAGCCTTTGCTTGTGGTACAGCTGTCTACAACTACCTGAGGGGAGGTTGTGGCCAGGGGAGATTGCTCTCTTCTCTCAGGTGACCAGCACCAGAACAAGAGGACACAGCCTCAGGCTGCACCAGGGGAGATTTAGGCTTGAGGTGAGGAGAAAGTTCTTCCCTGAGAGAGTCATTGGACACTGGAATGGGCTGCCCGGGGAGGTGGTGGAGTCGCCGTCCCTGGGGCTGTTCAAGGCAGGATTGGACGTGGCACTTGGTGCCATGGTCTAGCCTTGAGCTCTGTGTTAAAGGGTTGGACTTGATGATCTGTGAGGTCTCTTCCAGCCTTGGTGATACTGTGAAGTGCAAAGGCAGTTGGTTATCTAGAAGAGCCTTGTGAACAACAAATGCTGGAGCATGTGTGTGTGTGTGCATGCATAGATTAGAAGCTGTCCCTGGCACAGTGAAAATACCATTGCACCAGAGAAGAGGGTTTTTTGTAACATCACAGTACTTCCTCCTCCATAAAAAGCCCCAAATAACAGCTGAGTGTTTTTAAAGCCCCATGGTAGAAGATCAATTGAAAGATCAATTGGAAGTTTTCAGCTCTGATGCCCCCATGTGAGTTGCTCTCTTGCTCTCCCCAGGAGAGAGAGCTCCAGCAGGAGCGACTGCAGGAACCAGCCAGCAGCCTGGAGTAACAACAGCCTGGCATTAATACACTCTCCCTGAAGGCTAAAACTCTTCTGCACTTTCTTTGGCACAGTTTTTTGGGTGTGGGTTTTTTTTTTCTTTTACTTTAATCCTCTACAGCCTTCTCCTCATTAGTGTCCTGGAAAGAAATAGCCTTTCCCTGAAACTAAAATGTTGAATCTCTACTTCTAAGTGCATACTGTTCCACCCTTACATTTTTCAGTGGTGAAAACTGGTTGTTACATCTACAACTGAACCCTTCAAAACCCTGAGCTTGCTGAAAGAAAAAGGGATCAATTCTGAATCTGTACAAAAAAATAAAACCCCAACAAGAATAAGGAAAAAAATAAAAAAGGAAAAAGAATAAAGGTAAAAAAAAAAAAAACTGAGAGGAAAGTATTTGATGACAAAGTATCCAGCCCTGCAAACACGTCTGGAAGAGAGAGCTGCTGACTTTATTCCTGATGGCACAATTCAAAGAGCTTTTAGAGCAATAAAATCACTCATTTGGCAATCTTGAGGGGTGGTTGTTGCAATGTAAAAGTCTGGGTGATGGACCTTGAGTTTGCTTTCCTGAGGCTCCTTAAAGGAGCCAAGCTGTCACTTATATTTCATTGTCTTGGTTTTCCAAACTTACCTGTGTATCCAAAGAGCTGAGTGATTCACTACCTGCATGCAGGGCCAGGTATGATCTACTACTGCACTTTGCAGCCCTTGGTACAAACAGGCCTTTAGCTTTTCAGGCATATGGATTCCAAAAGTTCTCATCCAAACTTTTCATTTTGTGTTTCTGGGTTTAACCAAGGGAATACTTAAAATGAAATTCAACAAAGCAGTAACTTTATTCATAGAATCAACTAGGTTGAAAGAGGCCTTGAAGATCATGCAAGCTAACCTAGCACCCAGCCCTGTCCATGCAACCAGACCGTGGCACTAAGTGCCTCAGCCAGGCTTGGCTCCAACACCTCCAGGGACAGTGACTCCACCACCTCCCTGGGCAGCCCATTCCAATGCCAATCACTCTCTCTGACAGTAACTTCCTCCTAACATCCAGCCTAGACCTCCCCTGACACAACTTGAGACTGTGTCCTCCTGTTCTGTTGCTGGTTGCCTGGAAGAAGAGGCCAACCCCCACCTGGCTACAGCCTCCCTTCAGGTAGTTGTAGACAGCAATGAGCTCTGCCCTGAGCCTCCTCTTCTCCAGGCTATTCTGCCTGGTTTCCTTTAAAAACTAAGTGGACCATAAGGTATGTAAGGTACCTGTCTCTCAGAAGAGAATAAACTGTAGCTCTCATGGCAGCTCAAGGAAAGATTAATGTTGAACTGTCCTGAGACAAGATATTTTAATTGTATTTAGCAAACTAAATTAGTTCTGCATGGATCAATCCAACCCAAGCCGATCTGTTTCATTTTCATTTTGCTTGTCAAAAACTGAAAGGCGACAGAAAATTTTCACTTCTCTCAAATGTGCTTTCTATTAAGTCAAAGTCTGGTCCCCAAATTCACTCTAATTTCCCAGAGACTCAAATACAATTGATTGAACCAATAACAATTTATAGGATGCCCTTCCCTCTACCCCCTTCTTTCCCAAAGAAAAGGAATCAGATGGAGAGAGAGGAAAGGTAAAGCAGACCCAAAGAAATCATCTCACTGCCATTTGGAAGCTAAAAGAAGAAAAGATAAACAACAAATAAAAGGTATATGAGGTAGGGAAGTTACAAAGGTATAGGGAAGGGAAAACAAGATACAAAACATGTAAATATACAACCAGATTTGACAGCAATGGGTTTGGTCTGCCTCGTGGGTGATGGCCACGTGGGGAAACAAAGAGTGGCAGGAAACAGGAATGGTGATAGGGGAGGGAAGGAAAGGAAGGAGGGAAAAGGAAGGAAGGATGGGGAAGTCTCCCTGCTTTTATGGATCTTAGACAGAAACGGGGAGTGGGCTAAACCACCATCACCTGGTAGTGTGCAGACCCACCCTGGGGAGGGTTCAAGACCACCTGGGGTCAGGTTCAAGACTATTCCCCCAGGAGGGTTAACCCTGTACAGAAAGTTCCAGCTGACAAGTAATATTTGCTTTCTCTTATTAGTGGTCAGAAGCCAACTTTCTTCAAAGTTGCTATTTGCAAACCCCTTTTGCTGGACAGAAGACATGCCCAGATCAAAGCTGCCTCTGAGCTGACGAGTTTCATCAGGGAGAGGTGCCTCTCTAGCTCATCAAAACTCACACACTCTAAAGCCAGGCAAACAGCTCAGAATAAACACTGTCTAATGATCTGGGGCAGGTGTGGGGTCTTGGCCATGCTGCCATCAGCGTGGCCAGCTTTACTCAGCTTGGACAGTAGGTTAATCCTGCTTGCTTCTGTCTGCAGTAAAATGAGCTCTTTTAAGGAACCACAAGCCAGCAAATTCAACAGCAGAAAGGAGAAAGAGGGCATTACAGAGTCATTTTGTGAGGAGCAGTAGCTGCAGCTCGCTGGTAAGAGCCATTCCAGACCTTATGCTTGTAATTGGCACTCTAAGATGCTTTTGGTTTTTTATGTTTCCAAGTGAGCCATTCAGCCCAACGTTAATTTCGTTCAATGGCAGTAAAGGTGAAATTGCTCTAAAAATAATCCTCTTCCTTTGCATCAAGATCTGATCCCTAAGTAAACAGGCTTTAATTAATGGCAGAGAGGATCCTGTTAGCTAGCAACACTCCCTTCCTCTCTGGAGCTCCGCTAAATTCATGGAGCTTTTAAAATGAGACCTGAGACACAGCACTACTGTTCCTCTTTCATCCTACCACCCAACACCCCTCTCTGTGGTGAGGTGCAATGGTTTTGAGCAGTACAGTACAAAAATAGCACCTGAGCAGCTGTACTGGATGAGTCTGCTGTGCTGTTAGAGAGAGAAGAAAATCTTCCTGTTTGCTTTGTGGAGGTTCATACAGTGATGGCATTTTAATGTCTATTTAAACCTCTCATCTTTTTGTGTGACCACCCTGAGAGGTGATAATCTCCAGCAAATGCGGTGCACACACCATCCTTGGCTTCGACTGGGAGTTATCTCACCAGAAGTCAGGGAGCAGGATTGTTTGGGTGACTCACAGGTTAGGTAAAACAGTGCTGGGTTATCTCTGTCTTGCCTAAACAGCTGCTGAGACTGGAGGGAAGGGAAGGGAAGGGAAGGGAAGGGAAGGGAAGGGAAGGGAAGGGAAGGGAAGGGAAGGGAAGGGAAGGGAAGGGAAGGGAAGGGAAGGGAAGGGAAGGGAAGGGAAGGGAAGGGAAGGGAATCAACCAGGTTGGAAGAGACCTCCAAGCTCATCCAGTCCAACTTAGCATCCAGCCCTATCCAGTCAACCAGACCATGGCACTAAGTGCCTCATCCAGGCTTTGCTTGAACACCTCCAGGGATGGTGACTCCACCACCTCCCTGGGCAGCCCATTCCAATGCCAATCACTCTCTCTGCCAACAGCTTCCTCCTAACATCCAGCCTAGACCTGTCCTGGCACAGCTTGAGACTGTGTCCCCTTGTTCTGTTGCTGGGTGCCTGGGAGAAGAGGCCAACTCCCCATGTAGCTACAGCCTCCCTTCAGGTAGTTGCAGACAGCAGTGAGGTCACCCCTGAGCCTCCTCTTCTCTAGGCTAAACAACCCCAGCTCCTTCAGCCTCTCCTCATAGGGTTTGTGTTCCAGGCCCCTCACCAGCTTTGTCACCCTTCTCTGGACAAGTTCCAGCACCTCAACATCTCTCTTGAATTGAGGTGCCCAGAACTGGACACAGGAAGGGTCATCACAGCCCTCAAAATTGTCTGGCAACAACTTGCTCCCAGCCCCAAGCTATCCTACCTTCAGCCCTCTTCCCCTCCCATGTGGCTGCAAGTAGAGTAGTGCAGACTCTGGGTGCTTCTGAGCTGCTCCTCACCACTTACAGCTCTTTCAAATTAGCTCCCTGTGCTGGTAATATTTCTAACCTTCCTGCTAGAACACTGTGATGGTTTGGGTGTTCCCTGTCCCCCCAACACCTTGGAGATCACCCAGCCTAGCCTCAGCCAGCTCTGGATATTTGAATGAAGCTCGTATTTACAGCTTAGCAGAATATACAAGCAGATATTTACAGTATATACAGTTATATACAGAAGTATACAAGGTAAAAGGCAATACAGAAACACAACAGCCCTCCCAGAAACCTGAGTCCCCAGGAGGGGCTCCCAACCACCCTTCCACCTTCTCCCACCCATCTCAACCTTTCCCCTGTCCCAAGGAAGATTGGAGGTTCGTCCAGGGGGTTAGGAAGCAAAGTTGATTAACCAGAGAGATGGCAGAGGGGCTAGAGAGAAGTGCAGCTCAGCCAATTCCCCTAGAAGTACCTTATCCATGTTTGGATTCTTGTTCTTATACATCTCAGCAAGCCTATGAGTGCAGTAGACATCACCATTGTTTTCCTTTCACAGCCTGTAATCTAATCCTTCTCACCAAAACATTCTGGCTGGCTTCAAACTACCACAGACACTGCTTGGTGCATGCAACTGGCTTGTAAGATGTCACTGGAAGAATCTTATCTGTCAACACTGACAGAACCAAGCCATGCAAGCTCCCCTCCTCTGCAGAGAAAGGGCTTAGGGGGCTGCTGCATCCCTCCAGATTTCTACACCCCCTCTCTGTTACCTCTGAAAGGGCACCTCTTGGCCAAGCCATGTGCATTACCTGCTGGCAAGACACCCTGTGTCAGAATGATGCCTAATGATCTTTCAGAGTAATTTCCAAATGTCCTTGTGGCATCTCTCAGAGAGGCAGACAAACAGTGGCTTTGCTATATTTAACTGGGCTTCGTGAGAGGTTTGGTTTGCTGCTAGATCAAGTCAGTAAAGAAACATTTGCTGGCAGTTATGACCTCTTTGATGCCATTGACCAAAAGGAAGGACAGCTATTTCTGCTGGCTTCCCTGGGCAGCTGCTGGAGCTCCTTCCTCTGCACAGAGTGAGAGAGGTATTAGTGGTAAGTGAAGCTGAAGCCTTTACTCATAGAGAAATTGCTTGCTGAGAAGCATGAGGAAGGAGATGGAACTTCAGCTGAAAGACAGGATGGTGAAAATCAAAGGGACGTTGTAGCCAGGTGGGGTTGGTCTCTTCTCCCAGGCAACCAGCAACAGAACAAGGGGACACAGTCTCAAGTTGTGCCAGGGGAAATATAGGCTGGATGTGAGGAGGAAGTTGTTGGCAGAGTGATTGGCATTGGAATGGGCTGCCCAGGGAGGTGGTGGAGGCACCGTCCCTGGACATGGTCAAGAAAAGACTGGGTGAGGCACTCAGTGCCATGGTCTGGTTGGTTGGCCAGGGCTGGGTGCTAGGTCGGGCTGGCTGATCTTGGAGGTCTCTTCCAACCTGGTTGATTCTATGATTCTAAATAGGTGATGGGCAGGATGCAGTGGACACAGCATGCTGACCAGCTTTCAGGTGGCCACACCAATGCCAGCAGTAGGTGCCTCTACTGCTGGCTCTCACACTGTGTTTCATGCCTGTCTCCTCATCCCACAGTCCCACAAAGGCACAGTTTTGCTTTTCGCAGGCAGGCAGTGAAGCAGACTGGGAAGTAAACACTTGTTTATTTTCTTCCATAGGTTATTTTTCAGTTGGATCAAGTTTCTCCTGGCCAGATGGACACAAATGCAGCAGCAAGGTCGTGATGCTTCCCAGCTGAGAGGAAGCCTTGGGACAGGCTGGCTGGAAGGGGCAGCGACTGGCCAGAGCAGATCTGTGACCAAATGCCAGACCACAGCTTCAGTCCAGGTAGTATCATGGAAATTCTCTATTCATTTAACACGCACAAACCTGCAAGGTAAAAATTCTTCCACTTTGCCAACTGTATTTCTAGAAAGGAACCCCTATTTTTTGTCAAAGAGCTCATAGAGTCAAAGCAACATGAGCTCATAGCTTTGGCTCTCCTCTCTCTTCTTCCAGCAAGGAATCAACATGGTTGCTGCAAAACGATAGCCCCATGGCAACTGGGTGTTTGTAAAAGTGTTTTGTGATGATTCTTGCCTGCTTTGGTGATGAAGAATAAGAAAGAGATGGTTCTTGCCTTCCTTGACTATTAGGAAGAGATGTGTCCACCACGCTCTGATTGCTGGGAGCTGCAGGCAGGCTCCTGAGCTGGTCCCTGCAGTGCCACAGGCTGCATCCTCTTGTTCCAGAGTTCTAGGAACTGGAACAGAGTCAAGGGACTGGGCAGAGGTCAAGCTAGAGGGAAAAACTTAGAATCATAGAATGAATCATAGAATGTTAGGGGCTGGAAGGGACCTTGAAAGATCATCTAGTCCAGCCCCCCTGCTAGAGCAGCATCACCCAGAGCAGATCACACTGGAACACATCCAAACAGTTCTTGAATATCTCCAGAGAGGAAGGCTCCACAACTCCCCTGGGCAGCCTGTTCCAGTGCTCTGTCACCCTCACAGGGAAAAACATTCTTCCTCATGTTTCCATGGCACCACAGTCTCAAGTTGTGCCAGGGTAGGTATAGGCTGGATATTAGGAAGAAGTTCTTCACAGAGAGAGTGATTTCCCATTGGAATGGGCTGCCCAGGGAGGTGGTGGAGGCACCGTCCCTGGGGGTCTTCAAGAAAAGCCTGGCTGAGGCACTCAGTGCCATGGTCTGGTTGATTGGCTAGGGCTGGGTGCTAGGTTGGCCTGGATGATGTTGGAGGTCTCTTCCAACCTGGTTGATTCTATGATTCTATGATTCTATGCCTCAGCTTCCACCCACTGCCCCTTGTCCTGTCACTGGGCATCACCCAGCAGAGCCTGGCTCCAGCCTCCGGCACTCACCCTGCACATATTGATAAACATAAATGAGGCTCTGCTGCCTGCTCCCTGGGATAGGACAAGGAGTAATGAGTGTAAATTGCAGCACAGCAGGTTCCAGCTCAACACAAGGGGCAACTTTTTACTGGAAGAGTCCCAGAGCCCTGGCACAGGCTCCCCAGAGAGGTTGTGGAGCCTCCTTCTCTGGAGCCTTTCCAGGCCTGTCTGGATGTGCTCCTGTGTGAGCTGTGTTAGACTGTGTGGTGCTGCTCTGGCAGGGGGTTGGACTGGATGATCTCCTTGGGTCCCTTCCAACACCCTGTGGTCCTGTGATCCTTAGTCTCCTCCTCTCCAAGCTAACAAGCCCCAGCACCCTCTGTCTCCTCATAAGGAAGATGTTCAACTTCCTTAATCATTTTTGTGGCTCTGCTTAAGATCTCCTCATTGCCAGGCCAGGCCAAAAATCATAAACTGGGCTTGTCCACAGCAAAATCTAACTACTGGAAACTAAGTATTGCAGTAATGGCTGCTGAACAGAGGTCAGGCCAGGGGCCTGTGAGGAAAAGCTGAGCTCTCCTTATTCCTAGGCCAGGCCAGAAATCATGACACTAACAGACACTAACATTTTAAACTGAAGTAGTGTCTTTAACAGTACCAAAACTGGTACTGCTAATGTACCAGACATGTCGAGGTGCTGGAAGGTGTTTGGAGAAGGGCATCAAGGCTGGGGAGGGGCCTGGAGCACAGCCCTGTGAGGAGAGGCTGAGGGAGCTGGGGGTGTGCAGCCTGCAGCAGAGGAGGCTCAGGGCAGAGCTCATTGCTGCCTGCAGCTGCCTGCAGGGAGGCTGTAGCCAGGTGGGGTTGGGCTCTGCTGCCAGGCAAGCAGCAACAGAAGAAGGGGACACAGTCTCAAGTTGTGCCAGGGGAGGTCTAGGCTGGATGTTAGGAGGAAGTTGTTGGCAGAGAGAGTGATTGGCATTGGAATGGGCTGCCCAGGGAGGTGGTGGAGTTGCTGTCCCTGAAGGTGTTCAAGCAAAGTCTGGATGAGGCACTTAATGCCATGGTCTGGTTGATTGGCCAGGGCTGGTTGCTAGGTTGGCCTGGATGATCTTGGAGGCCTCTTCCAACCTGCTTGATTCTATGAAAGTTGCCTGTTCAATTTACAGGGGAGAATTACTGCACTACCTAAGATAAAACTTGTAGTTCAGTGATGCTGTCAGCTTAGGCCATCTTCCAGATGAGGTATGTATGGTAGCAGTAAGAAAGATGATTACTGCAGGTTAATTGCATAACAAGTGACATTGGAGGTCTCTTCCAACCTGGTTGATTCTATGATTCTGTGATTCTATGATTCTATGATTCTATGAACTGGCCTTGTCCAAAGCAAAACCTAACTACTAAAAACTAAGTATTGCAGCAATGATTGCCTGACAGAAGTCAGGCCAGGGGGCTGTGAGGAAAACCTCAGGTGTCCTTATTCCTAGGCCACACCTTGAGTACTGTGTCCAGTTCTGGGCCCACCAATTCAAGAGAGATATTGAGGTGATGGAAGGTGTCCAGAGAAGGGCAACAAAGCTGGTGAAGGGCCTGGAACACAAACCCTATGAGGAGAGGCTGAGGGAGCTGGGGGTGTGCAGCCTGCAGAAGAGGAGGCTCAGGGGTGACCTCACTGCTGTTGACAACTACCTGAAGAGAGGCTGTAGCCAGGTGGGGGTTGGCCTCTTCTCCCAGGTAGTCAGCAATAGAATAAGGGGACACAGCCTCAAGTTGTGCCGGGGTAGGTCTAGGCTGGATGTTAGGAGGAAGTTGTTATCAGAGAGAGTGATTGGCATTGGAATGGGCTGCCCAGGGAGGTGGTGGAGGCACCATCCCTGGAGGTGTTCAAGAAAAGCCTGGATGAGGCACTTAGTGCCATGGTCTGGTTGATTGGCTAGGGCTGGGTGCTAGGTTGGCCTGGATGATCTTGGAGGTCTCTTCCAACCTGGTTGATTCTATGATTCTCTTTCCCAGGCCTGAAATCATAAACTGGGCTTGTGTAAAGCAAAAAAAGAAGTAACTATTAACCCCCCCCAACCCACAAAAAGAGCTCTTTTCCACTTTGTACAGGAGACTGCAGAGGAGCTGAAAGGGATGATTCACAGATGGCATAATCAGCACATGGCAACAGAAAGCAAAACCGAGGCTTTACTATCAGAGATATAATCAAGACTTGGCCTACTTGTTGCACATTTCATTTTTATAGGCAGAAGTTATGGGTTTATGTACTGGAACTCTCTTTATAACAGCTTATCAAAAGTGCTTCCCATGAACATATGTTCTCCCAGGGTTGTGTTTTCTGAGCACGCCGAACGATTTAGTAATGCCAGCTAATGATGCAAAATGGCAATTTTAGTGGCTAAATGAATCATACTTAGATAAGGGAAATCTGAAGCAGTCCAATTTATGCAACAAAAAAAATTGCTAAATGACCTATCCAACACATCTCTGAGGAGAAGTTAACACAGGGTGATAGATGGAAGAGGGGAAAATATAGCTGTGTTTTCTTCCTTACAAATGAAGGGGGTTTGAAAGAGAACTTTAATGTGCACCAGCAACTCTTTTCTTTGTGCTTGTTATCTTTAAAGGGATTCATGTAAGCCTTTGAAGATGAATTATTTCCTTCCTCCTTGCATATGATCAGCTGAAACACTGGTTTGTTGTCATTTGGTTTCTTCTTCTTCCTGTGACTCCTGTGTCTTTTTTCTCTTTCTTCTTTCTCATTAGATATTAATAAACAGGGGGGGGGGGAACAGAGAAATATGTTATGTGCCTAGGCAAACAAATGCTCTAGTGCATATTTTACTCTACTTTGTACACCTATCAACTGAGGTGATTTCCTAACCCACTCCCCCCCCCCCAAAAAAAACAACCCCAGAGTTTTTCAAGTCTACTTAGAACATGTGCAACAATTTCTTACACAGTTGTGGACATGCCAGAGTTGATTAACAAATGCATTCATATTTGTGCAACTAAAATCAAATTACCATAAAAGCTACAGGAAATAAAAATGGAATTAACTGGGTCCCACAGCACAATTTATATCAGAAAATTGCTTGGACTATCCATCTGCTTTGTGGTTTTGCTTAGGTCTTTACCCCAAAGAGGTGATGCTTTGTGTTCTTGCTTAGGTCTTTATCCCAAAGATGAGATGCTTTGTGTTTTTGCTTAGGTCTTTATCCCAAAGAGGTGGTGCTTTGTGTTTTTCCTTAGGTCTTTATCCCAAAGAGATGATGCTTTGTCTTTTTCCTTGGGTCTTTACCCCAAAGAGGTGATACTTTGTGTTTTTGCTTAGTTCTTATCCTAAAGAGGCGATGCTTTGTGTTTTTCCTCAGGTCTTTACCCCAAAGAGGTGATGCTTTGTGTTTTTGCTTAGGTCTTTATCCCAAAGAGGAGATGCTTTGTGTTTTTGTTTAGGTCTTTATCCCAAAGAGGTGATGCTTTGTGGTTTTGCTTAGGTCTTCATCCCAAAGATGAGATGCTTTGTGTTTTTGTTTAGGTCTTTATCCCAAAGAGGTGATGCTTTGTGGTTTTCCTTAGGACTTTATCCCACAGAGGAGATGCTTTGTGTTTTTCCGCAGGTCTTTACCCCAAAGAGGAGGTGCTTTGTGTATTTGCTTATGTCTTTATCCCAAAGAGGTGATGCTTTGTGGTTTTCCTTAGGTCTTTACCCCAAAGAGGAGATGCTTTGTCTTTTTCCTTAAGTCTTTACCCCAAAGAGGTGTTGCTTTGTGGTTTTCCTTAGGTCTTTACCCCAAAGAGGAGATGCTTTGTCCTTTTCCTTAGGTCTTTACCCCAAAGAGGTGATGCTTTGTGTTTTTACTTAGGTCTTTATCCAAAAGAGGTGATCTACTTGCTTGCTCAGGAAAACAAGGGAAAAAGGAAGGGGACACCAAACCAAATGGAAAATCTTGTTGACATAACACAAGGCAAGCTGTCCAGAAAAGTTTTACTCCTGAGACACTAATCAGTAAGGATGTTCATGCTACGTGAATTTTGCTCAGTCTTCCAGTATTGTAGCTTGTATTTCTAAACCTGATGCTGGGGGGGAAGTGCTTTATTAAGGCAAGGTGTGCTATTTACTGCAGCACTGGGTAGAATTTTATGCTGCAAAACACTTCTTACCTTTTAAATAAATTTTATCCCTGGTGACAAGTTAATAGATATCACACTAGGCTTATTTGTTATGAATTGATTTATGTTGGTAGCAGACAGAAACGGTAGCCCTCTTATTCTGAGAGAAAATTAAGATTGGGATGTGGAGGATGAAGTAGAGGAGGGGAGGGAAATGAATTTTATAGGGTTTTTAATTAGAAAAAATATTATAGCAGCAGAAGCATACAGAGAGTGAAGCATTGGTTTGCTGTGCAGCAGAAAGATTGATAAGTTCTGCCTAGGATTTGTGGCAAAAGCCTGCTGTAAATTGCTATAAACAGCAAATAGAAGTTACAGGCAGGAACAAGTTTGGGTGTTTTTTTCCATGCAGCTGATCTGTACAATCAGGATTTTAAAATTATTATTATTATTATTATTATTTCTATTTTTTAAGCTACTTCATATACTCCTTTCTAAAGAATTCCCAGCAGTCCATGAGGGTAAGTTGTCCTTAGTGACTGGATAGAATCATAGAATCACAGAATCAACCAGGTTGGAAGACACCTCCAACATCATTCAGTCCGACCTAGCACCCAGCCCAGGCCAATCAACCAGTCCATGGCACTAAGTGCCTCAGCCAGGCTTGGCTTCAACACCTCCAGGCATGGCAACTCCACCACCTCCCTGGGCAGCCCATTCCAATGCCAATCACTCTCTCTGACAACAACTTCCTCCTAACATCCAGCCTAGACCTCCTGTGGCACAACTTGAGACTGTGTCCCCTTCTTCTGGTGCTGCTTGCCTGGCAGCAGAGCCCAACCCCACCTGGCTACAGCCTTCCTTCAGGGCTGGGAGGTAGTTTGGACTGGATGATCTTGGAGGTCTCTTCCAATCTGGTTGATTCTATGACTCTATGAATGAGAAAAATGGAATATTTAGAGTTGATCTTGACCTATTTTAACTATCTTTGTGCTTTGTGCCAAGTGTGAAGTTTAGGACCAGCAGCACCTAGAATGTGTCTCCTCAATAGGTTGGGAGCATACTCAGAGACTTAACTCAAGTGTAAAGGAACATTATAGGGAGGCATGATAACTAATAGAAGATTACATACTCTGATCAAATTACTGCAACAGCAGAGAACATAATGCAAGGGAATTAATTTAGAGAAAAATTGGCTTTAAAATGTTCTCCAGCAACAGTAATTTAAGCTTTTCATTGCTTTGAAGAAATGCTATTACATGAAACTCAGAACATGATTTAAAGGCATTCAAAACCTATAGAGGCTAAAATGATTTCCAAACCACAGCCATACCATTTCTTTTGGTGTCAGTAAGGAGAGTGGTGGAAAGGTGGAGGTCTGCATCAGGATAAGGTGCATGTACTTGCTGCATCCAGGATGGAAAACAGATGTAATAAGCCTTGGACCTAGGCATGTCAAACAGCACTGTCAAATATTAAATCTGACTGCCAGATGAGCAAACAAATGCCAGCAAATAGCTCTATGACAGGAAAATTAACCAAATTCATTCATTTCAGGGACTTCAAATCTCCTGTTGTTTTTTTCTTCACTTTTTTTTTCCTCTCAAGGTTGCAGCTTTCACAGTTTCAGCCAAGCCAGATGCTTGTTTTGCTCTCCATGTGATACTCTAGAGTGTGTTACATTTACTGTCCTAGTCTTTTTACTTTGGCCCTGAGGAAAAGACATCACAAATGGGAGGTAATTGCCCTGGACTATTACATGTCCTGGCTTGCCCCACCCTTCTGCTGATGCGGGAAGCAAGGGCAGGAGGAAAACAAAGGCTTGGGCCATTATGTCCCCTCTCAAAGGTACCCACAGGTGTTTAGGTACTTGCTGGTGTCTTGCCCAAAGAAGGGTGAGCAAGCCCTGGTTTCACCTAATATGGCCAGTTTGGCAAGTGCCGTTCTGATTGGTGAATCTCTGTGACCAAAGGAGCCATAACACTCAGGCAAGTAATGTAAAGTGAGCTAAATTGCAAGCACTTGTGCTGCCTCTGCCTGTTTGCTCCTGCCTCACTGTGTGCTGCTTCTGCCTTGCTGTCTCTGCCTCACAGAGCTGCCTCTGCCTCGCTCCTCTTGGACAATGTGTTCTGCTCTGCCTCGTGCTTCAGACCAGCTCAGCCCTGGTGTTTTGGGCTTGGACTACTTGGAAACTGAAGTGCCTCAGGTTTCCCAGGAGAAGGCATTTAAGTACCTCACGATGTGGCAGGAAGTGCCACCAACATGGTGCTCTCTGCACAGCTGCAAGAGATCCTGCCTGCACCTCTGCAAACCTTCCTGCCAAGAGGAACCAGGATCAGGTCAGAGATTGTCTGCCTCTTTCTCAGCACCTTGGGAAGATCCAGAAGCCTCTCAAGGGCAGAGCAGTTCCAACACTACTGTAAAGGAGCAAAGGACTATCACCACAGTGAGTAGCACAGACTTTCCTTAGGGCTCCAGGCTGCCTGTTTATTAGTGGGGCAGAGCCATTTTGTGGCTAAAATTCTCCAATTTTCTGCTTCTCCTAAATGAATGAATTGCCCAGGAACATCCTTGGGAAGAATTTCCCCACTGAATTCAAACCCAAATGTAACTCATTTGTATATAGTTGTGGGCAGAGCTTTCCAGGAATCAAATTAACTACTTATTTTATAATTCCTGCTTTGTTAACTGCCTCAACTAAATCAATCATGTAGAGGATCACATTCTGAGGTAATGCTTGATATGGGAAAAGGGATAGAGAACATAGAGTGTAGAAACCTAGTTAAATCATTAGCTATGTGAGCACTGATATAGAGCATCATCAATCAGATAAACATAAAGGAAGTGGATTAAGTTTGAGAGGGTCTTGAAACACTCTCATGGAGAAGAAGAACAATGTATTCAAAGACGAGAACATTGCAGACTCCAGCCAACAATGTGACACACAACTGATGCCAGGTGGACGAAAGGTAGAGAGGTCAGAGTGAGGAATCATAGAACCAACCAGGTTGGAAGAGATCTCCAATGTCATCCAGTCCAACCTAGCATCCAGTCAACCAGACCACGGCACTAAGTGCCTCATCCAGGCTTTGCTTCAACACCTCCCTGGGCAGCCCATTCCAATGCCAATCACTCTCTCTGACAACAACTTCCTCCTAACATCCAGCCTAGACCTCCCCCAACACAACTTGAGACTGTGTCCCCTTGTTCTGTTGCTGATTGCCTGGCAGAAGAGACCAACCCCACCTGGCTACAACCTCCCTTCAGGTAGTTGTAGACAGCAACGAGCTCTGCTCTGAGCCTCCTCTTCTGCAGGCTGCACACCCCCAGCTCCCTCAGCCTCTCCTCACAGGGCTGTGCTCCAGGCCTCTCACCAGCCTTGTTGCCCTTCTCTGGACACCTTCCAGTACCTCAACATCTCTCTTGATTTGAGGAGCTCAGAACTGGACACAGCACTCAAGGTGTGGCCTGAGCAGTGCTGAGTACAGGGCCAGAATACCCTCCCTATTTTGGATGAAAAGCAAATCCTGGACCTGGTAAATACTGGAAAAATAGTCATGGAATCATAGCATGGCTCAAGTTGGAAGGGACCTTAAAGACCATCTAGTTCCAACCCCTGCTGCCAAGGGCAGGGACACCTCCCACCTGCTCCCATGTCCAGATTGCTCAAAGCCTCATCCAGCTTGGTCTTAAGCACTCCCAGGCATGAGTCATTCACAACTCCAGGCAACCTATTCCAGTGTCTCACCACCCTCATAGTTGGAACTTCTTCCTAATGCCTAATCTAAAGTAATAAGAAGTAAGATTGCAATTTTTATTCTCTCTCTTTTTTTTTTTTTTCCCTACTCTGAAACTATACAAGTGACATTACAACATATCAGGGTGTTCTTTGACAAATAATTTTCGCTTCACATCGAATATTTGCACATTAATAACGGGAGGATGTTGTCATTTTCAGTGTGCTTTTGCTTTCATGAATGCTGGGTGATTATTCATAACGAGCAGCCAGGGTCTTTGAAAGTGCTGTAGACTGTGCAAGTAAGATAAAAAACAAAACAAACAAAGGAATATTTTGGTAGTGACTGCAAATTAAAGACCTCATTAATCAGCTAGATTCCATTTAAATATCAGTGTTAGAAACTTCACTATGCTACCATGATATGGTTAACCCCTTAAAGCTGCACCCCTCACAGTCATCCCCTAGACCTTGTGTGACAGAATGGCACAGAGAAGGCATACCCTGAGTTAACCAAATGCGAGCTCAAGAGTGGAGCTGAAGTCTCCTGGATGCGTTTTCAGACTCTCACTGCATTCACTAACAGCCCTGATGGGAAAAACAGGCTCCCTTCCCAAAACATTTGCATGGGTTATGAAACTGCTGATTCCCCAGTAAAGGCAATTTATGAAGCCAGTGCTGATGGATTTTTGTGTGTGTGTTATAAAGTTAGCTCAGTAATGCTGACTGCATTTGCCTTTTCCTGCATGGGGTGTGTGTATTAACATCCCCTTTTATAACTCCCATTATATAACATCCATAATCCCATTTTATAACAACTGGGGTTTGTGTTTGAAGCATAACAGAAATCTGCCACTTTTCTCTGAGGAAGCATCTGCAGCTGTCCAGGCTTAAAGTTGAGATGCATGCAGCATTTATTAGCCATTCAGTTCCTGTTAATTCTGAGATGGTAGATTTGAGGACCATATACCAGAAACACCATAAGTGAAAAGCAAAGCAGCCTCAAACTGTGTGGCTTTCAACTTGGTTAAATCAGGAGCAAACCCCCACCAAGTTTCTTACTGGCAAATGACTACAGGATGCCAGTAGAGATATTGCTTTCTGCACCTTCTTTTTATTTTAGTTTTATGAAAGTAAGTCTGCTAGAAGCATGAAAAAGTCCTAAAAACTTCCCCATTTTTCTCAGCTTGGAATGTTACAGATGTGTATGTTATCCTCATCTCTTTTTTTTTTCCCCTGAACCATGCTGAGCCTCACTGATTTCTGGCCTGGATCAGGAACAGTGTGGCCAGTAGGACAAGGAAGCTTATCACTCCCCTGTACTCAGCACTGGTCAGGCCACACCTTGAGTGCTGTGTCCAGTACTGGCCCCCTCCATTCAAGAGAGATGTTGAGGTACTAGAAGGTGTCCAGAGAAGGGCAACAAAGCTGGGGAGGGGCTGGAGTACAGCCCTGTGAGGAGAGGCTGAGGGAGCTGGGGGTGTGTGCAGCCTGGAGCAGAGGAGGCTCAGGGCAGAGCTCATTGCTGTCTGCAACTACCTGCAGGGAGGCTGTAGCCAGGTGGGGTTGGGCTCTGCTGCCAGGACAGCAGCAACAGAAGAAGGGGACAGAGTCTCAAGTTGTGTTGGGGGAGGTCTAGGCTGGATGTTAGGAGGAAGTTGTTGTCAGAGAGAGTGATTGGCATTGGAATGGGCTGCCCAGGGAGGTGGTGGAGTCACTGTCCCTGGAGGTGTTGAAGCCAAGCCTGGCTGAGGCACTTAGTGCCATGGTCTGGTTGATTGTCTAGGGCTGGGTGCTAAGTTGGACTGGATGATGTTGGAAGTGTCTTCCAAGCTGGTTGAATCTATGATTTAAAGGTTGGATTTTACCAGCCACTGCAACCCTACAAGAAATTTACCAGACAGCCGAGAGCTTGGAGATCATTGAGCTCCTATCTTGGTTAATACTGTTTAGGGATCACAGGTTCACAGGATGTCAGGAGTTGGAAGGGACACAAAGAGAGTCCAACCCCCCTGCCACAGCAGTACCATCCAATCTAGCTCAGGTCACACAGCAGCACATCCAGACGGGCCTTGACAGTCTCCACAGAAGGAGACTCCACAACCTCTCTGGGCAGCCTGTGCCAGTGCTCTGGGACCCTTACAGTAAAAAGTTCCCCCTTGTGTTGAGCTGGAACCTCCTGTGCTGCAGCTTACACCCATTGCTCCTTGTCCTATCCCAGGGAGCAGTGAGCAGAGCCTGTCCCCCACCCCCTTCCTGACCCCCAGTCCTCAGAGATTTAGAAACATTAATTAAATCCCCTCTCATCCTTCTCTTCTCCAGACTAAGCAGCCCCAGGTCCCGCAGCCTCTTCTCATCCAGCAGTGCTCCAGTCCCCTCATCATCCTCGTAGCCCTCTGCTGGACCTTCTCCAGCAGATCCCTGTCCCTCTTAAGCTGGGGAGCCCAAAACTGAACACAGCTTTCTAAAGAAAATGAGACTTGGAACAGTACCAAGGCTAAAGAAACTTTTGCTGCAGCCACTGCCAACCCCATCATACTGGGTTAGACTCTGATCCAGCTGAGCAAAGCTGTGACTTCCCTAAAGACCTGTCTGGTTTTGACTACTAAAAATGAACATGGTCCTTATGTGATAGGACAGGATATGCACCTCATACATGCTGGTATCAGCTTTCTACTCCTGTGTGATCCTGAGGTGCTGTTTGTAAGTTAGGTTCTCCTCAGATCTTGAAGAGAAGATTACTGGGCTCCACAGCTGAGAAAACGATGGACAGAAAAGTCCATGGCTCCAAGGCAACCCATAAACAGCCCCTCTTGCAGAGGAATGGGTGAAAGCTGAGACAAACACTATCCTCACATCCTGCCTGAGGGAGCACCCTTCCCTGCATCACCCACACAGTGTCATTTCCTCCTCTTCAATAGCCTCCCACATTATGAGACAACAGAAGTGTCCGTGCAGACAGGCAACTTGTGTTTGATTTATTGTTGCTGATGCTGACACAAGTAATAAATTCAAAGGAAGATGAAAATTGCCTAGCAAGAATGATTCAAATAACACCTGCCTGCCTGGACAAAGGAGCACTGATTTGCTTCTCCTCCGCTGACAACATATTCACTGACCTTTACAGGGGTGGGGGGAACTGCACACATGCCAATAGTTAAGAAATGAATGGGGCTCTTTTTTCTTTGTAGCTCATCTCTAAACAAACAGAAAGGCAAGAGCAGGATCTGTGCCCTGGCATACATTGTTTGGTAAAAAATAGAGAGATTAGCTCTTCTACCAACAAAAGGTAGAAACCCTACTGAAAGAGCCAGGTTCTTCTCAGTGATGCACCATGCCAGGACAAGGGGCAATGGGTGGAAGCTGAAGCATAGGAAGTTTCATTTAAACCTAAGGAGGAATTTTTTCCCTGTGAGGGTGACAGAGCACTGGAACAGGCTGCCCGGGGGGGGTTGTGGAGTCTCCCTCTCTGGAGAGACCCAAGCACTGTCTGGATGCATTCCAGTGTGATCTGCTCTAGGTGATCCTGCTCTGGCAGGGGATGAACTGCCCAGGGGGATTGTGGAGTCTCCCTCCAGCAGCTCTAAACTATCCTTCCACCTCCTTTCCACCCCTCTACTTTATCCCAGACTTTGCCTTACATGCAAGGTGAGTTTGGAGAATTGGCATGGGGGGTTAGGAAGCAGAAGGATTAGTTACACAGACAGCAGGATAGGGAGAGAAGGGAGGCAGCCAGAGCCAGAGAGCAACTCTGTTATCTATACTTATGTTCTTGCTTTTATACATCTCAGCAAGCCTATGAATGCAGTAGACATCAGCATTGTTTCCTTTTCACAGCCTAGAATCTAATTCTTCTCACCAAAATATTCCAGCTAGCTTCAAACTAGCACAATCTCCCTCTTTCAAAACATTCAAAACCCACCTGGATGTGTTCCTGTACAACCTGGTATAGGATATCCTGCTCTGGTAGGGGATGGGGGTTGGACTGGATGAGCTTTCAAGGTCCCTTCCAGCCCCTGACATTCTGTGAATGAATAAAAACTTCAAGGGGTGTTAGGATTATGTTGGAAATGCAGCAGCTCTGGAATGTTGCTGAAGATTTTGGAGTGAGGTGGTGAATAAGCAATTTTTGTAACAGTCAGTGCTAGCAGGAGAACACCACTAAGAGCTGTCTCCATGGGAAGTGTGAGCTGCCATTCTCCCAGCTGAATAAAATAAAGCTTGGAAGTCCAAGGGCAATTTGCATTTTAAACCCACTGTGGAGCTCATTGAGCACAGCTGAAGTAGTGTTCTGCCTGTTTGCCTGCCTTCTGGCTTTTCAAGGCAGGAATTAGTTGTTGGAAGTGTAGAGTCTTACTCCTGGGAAGAAACAACCCCAGAGATCAGGAGAGGTTGGGGACTGAGATGTTGGAAGGAGGTAAAGGGGAAAAAGATCTGGGGGTCCTAGCTCATGGGATGGTGACCATGAGCCAGCAATGTGCTCTGGTGGCCGGGAGGGCAATGACATTCTAGGGCGGATTAGAAGGGCTGTGGTTAGTAGGTCAAGAGAGGCTCTCCTGCCCCTCTACTCTGCCCTGCTGAGGCCACATCTGGAGTACTGTGTCCAGTTCTACAGGGACATGGAACTGCTTGAGAGAGTCCAGAACAGAGCCACAAAGATGCTGAAGGGAATGGAACAGATCTGTTATGAGGAGAACCTGAGGGAGCTGGGGCTGTGCTGCTGGGAGAAGAGAAGACTGAGAGGTGACCTCAGCAGTGGTTATCAGCTGTGCTGCTGGGAGGAGACTGAGAGGTGACCTCAGCAATGGTTATCAGCTGTGCTGCTGGGAGGAGACTGAGAGGTGACCTCAGCAATGGCTATCACTATGTGCAGGGTGAGTGCCAGGAGGCTGGAGCCAGGCTCTGCTCAATGATGACTGATGCCAGGACAAGGGGCAATGGGTGGAAGTTGAAGCATAGATAGGAAGTTTCATGTGAACATGAGGAGGATTTTTTTTCCCAGTGACAGGACACTGGAACAGGCTGCCCAGGGGGGCTGTGGAGTCTCCCTCTCTGGAGGTATCAAAACCTGCCTACATGTGTTCCAGTGTGATCTGCTCTAGGTGATCCTGCTCTGGCAGGAGAGTTGGACTGGATGAGCTTTTGAGGTCCTTTTCAGCCCCTGACATTCTGTGTTTCTGTGAAATGTTGTATCTCTTTCTGCCTCATAACAGCTTGAGATACTCATAAATACATGTGTATATATATATATGGAAGTACTCTTCCTTCTTCTAAAAGCACTCTTTCATCATCCAGAAGCCTGCAGGGATGGTGGTATCTTCAAGCCAGAGATTCAAAACTTCAGTTGAGAAGGACTTGAGGAACCTTCCTTCACTGAAACCACTTTGAGTGAAAGCCTGGACCAAAAGGCTGGTGGAGATCCCTTTCACCTCCTTTGTCCTGTGAGTGCCTGAAGCTCTTTGTGCTTCTTTGTCAGTTGATGTATGTGTTGCTTTAAGAGTCATGTGATTTTTGAGGGAGTTAAAGGTCTAAGAGAGGATGCAAAGAAGGGGTTAGAAGAGAAATCAAAGGCACTGATTTGCATTCGGGCTGCAAACTTTCCCAGTACACTTCTACCCCCTTTTATAATGAGGACCAAAGTGTGTAATGGATCCTTTCCAAGAGAATGAGTGCTGTGTAAAAGGTGTAGGATATGTGAAGCAGTCTTCAGAATGGCAGTGTTGTTGGAGAGTGCTGGATGTTGGTGGGGGTTGGACTAGACGATCTTTCAAGGCCCCTTCCAGCCTCTGACATTCTGTGATCTTTGGGACTGGTCTTACAGAGAGCTCAGTGAATGAGCAGCAATGACCAGCTCTGAAGTGGTCTTCTGAGGATTGAGATAACCAGCATGTCACACAGCCTCCTTATGAGGCTGAACTACTTTCTGCTGTGTCCCAGGGCAGCAGGCAAAAGCAAGCAGCAAAATCACCAAGATTTATTTATGCTTCCCTTCTCAGCCACACCAGGACTGCTACCTTTGAGTGAATGATATGCTTTAGCCATTAAAAAGGTCATCTAGGAATTTTATTTCCTCTTACACAGACCCTGTCTTTACTGGGGGCATCTTTTTCCTTCCTAGATTTGTAAAAGATGGCTATTTAAATGCAGAGTGATGTTTGGCTATCTTCTTGCTGCTTCTTTATTTGTCCTCCAGGATGTGGGTCAACAGAGCTACAAGCATTTAAGCCATTAGCAGGAAGTAAGTTTTAAAACAAATGGCAGTGTATTGGCTCAAGGTGCAAACAGAAGCACAGAGACATTTGGTATGGCTGATACCCATCACCTAGGCTGAGGCAATGTCAAGCACAAATGCAGGCTGGGCAGTGAGTGGCTGGGGAGCAGCCCTGAGGAGAGGGACTTGGGGGTGCTGATGGAAAAGAAGCTCAACAGGAGCCAGCAGTGTGCACTTGAAGCCCAGAAAGCCAACCAGAGCCTGGGCTGCAGCAGAAGTGTGGCCAGCAGGGCCAGGGAGGGCATTCTCTCCCTCTACTCTGCTCTGCTG
The DNA here is from genome assembly GCF_015220805.1 of Pogoniulus pusillus. Classification (NCBI taxonomy): domain Eukaryota; kingdom Metazoa; phylum Chordata; class Aves; order Piciformes; family Lybiidae; genus Pogoniulus; species Pogoniulus pusillus. Next base: position 3,515,613 of record NC_087278.1, read on the forward strand.
AGACCCCACCTGGAGTACTGCATCCAGTTCTGGAGCCACTGGGACAAGAGGGATGTGGAGATGCTGGAGAGTGTCCAGAGCAGGGCCAGGAGGATGCTCAGAGGCTGCAGCAGCTCTGCTGTGAGCACAGCCTGAAAGAGTTGGGAATGTGCAGGCTGGAGAAGAGGAGGCTCCCAGGGGACCTTCTTATGGCCTTCCAGGATCTGAAGGGGGCTCCAGAAAAGCTGGGGAGGGACTTTTCAGGCTACCAGGGAGTGACAGGATCAGGGCAAATGGAGCAAAGCTGGAGATGGGGAGATTGAGCCTGGACATGAGGAGGAAGTTGTTGAGCATGAGAGTGGTGAGAGGCTGGAATGGGTTGCCCAGGGAGGTGGTTGAGGCCCCATGGTTGGAGGTGTTTGAGGCCAGGCTGGCTGAGGCTGTGTGCAGCCTGCTCTAGGGTAGGGTGTCCCTGGGCATGGCAGGGGGGTTGGAACTGGCTGCTCCTTGTGTTCCCTTCCAACCCTGCCTGATTCTATGATACTAAGCAAAGCTCAAAACGTTTTGCACTATTTTAAAGCCAGATAAGCTCTGTCCCTGTTGCTTTCAGTTGTGGGAACTGGAGAAGACTGGGGCACCAAACTGATAAGAAATGGGTTGCCAAAATCTCCTCTCCCAGTAGGGCTGGAGTCTCTTCACACGGCTACAGCTCCCCACCAGGCACTTGCTTTCCTTCACTGTGCACTTGAAAGTGACCAGACCTGGAGCTTGATGGACTGCTCAGTAGATGAGTATCAAAGTTCTTCTTTATCACAATTTACACTGAGCTATTTGATCAGCTTCCATTATTGCTGCCTCCTGTGATGACAGATAACTCATAACATTTGAGTCACCCAATATTCCTTCCCAAATTAAGTAAAAAGAGGAACAGAGCTTAAAATATTTATAATGAAAGCCTGCATATCAAGTTAGAGATAACCTCACTTCTGAGATGGAGCTTGATACCCTCATTTTTCTTGTGCAATTCTGGACACTTTGGTATGAGTCTGACACAGGTCATAGCCCATGGGTTTCTGTACAGGAGGCTGATAACACTCTTAAGTTGTGGCTGTGGCACCAAGAGATAGGAATATCTGTTAAAGTGTGAGTAATAGACAGAAATGTTTTCTACAACGACCAAATATTACTTTTCATCAGCCCTCCAAAAAGTTTCAACCTGCCCTAATTTTCTCCATTGAATCTAATAGACCTGGATTAAACTACAGGGGGAGATGAGAACATAAATTTGATTCCTTTCATTCCATGTAATATTAGGGTTTGTATTCTTTCAAGCTGTAATAACCTCTAGACTTCAGCAAAATTGAAAACCTTTAAATAGCCTTTCACAACCTTTCAGTGCAGTAATGAAGTTTTAAGTGCTCACTGGGGATTTTCAGTTCAGGAAAAATCCAAGCAGCAGTAGATATTAAAATCTAATGTTTACTTTGACTCTTTTGCAGCCTAATGGGTTTTGGGGTTGTGTGGGTTTTTTTGGTTGGTTGGGTTGGGTTTTTCTGACACTGTAATTTTTTAAAGGTTGGGTTTCATAGAAGCAACCAGCTTGGAAGAGATCTCCAAGATCATCCAGCCCAACCTAGTACCCATCCCTATCCAGTCAACCAGACCATGGCACTAAGTGCCCCAGCCAGGCTTTGGCTTCAACACCTCCAGGGACAGTGACTCCACCACCTCCCTGGGCAGCCCATTCCAATGCCAATCACTCTCTCTGACAACAACTTCCTCCTAACATCCAGCCTAGACCTCCCCTGACACAACTTCACACTGTGTCCCCTTGTTCTGTTGCTGCTTGCCTGGCAGAAGAGCCCAACCCCACCTGGCTACAGCCTCCCTGCAGGCAGCTGCAGGCAGCAATGAGCTCTGCCCTGAGCCTCCTCTGCTGCAGGCTGCACACCCCCAGCTCCCTCAGCCTCTCCTCACAGGGCTGTGCTCCAGGCCCCTCCCCAGCCTTGCTGCCCTTCTCTGGACACCTTCCAGCACCTCAACATCTCTCCTGAATTGAGGAGCCCAGAACTGGACACAACACTCCAGGGGTGGCCTGAGGGGTGTTGAGTACCAGGAATCTTTCTTCTTTAAGGTCTCTGTTGGGAGTCTTTGCTTTGCTGGAGCAAAAAATACCCCAAACAAACAAACCACAACAACTAGAACAGAGAAAAGAGAAACTTCTTAAGACCTGAGTAGAACACAAGCAGGTTTCCCAAAAAAAAAAAAATCTAATTAAATAAAAGTATGTTTTTAAAATTTTAAATTTTTAAAAAATCAAATTAAAAAATCAAATTTTAAAAATAAAATTCAAAATCAAATTAAAAATCAAATCTAAAAATCAAAGTAAAAATCAAATTTAAAAAACCAGATTTTAAATATCAAATTAAAAATCAAATGTAAAAATTAAATTAAAAATATTTTTAAAAAATAATATTTGAATGTCAGATTACAAAATCAAATATTAAAAATCAAATTTAAAATTAAATATTAAAAATAAAATTTAAAAATAACATTTAAAAATAAAATTTAAAAATATCAAATTTTAAAAATCAAATTTAAAATAAAAATTTTAAAATAATTAAAAATATAATTACAAACTCAGATATTAAAAATGAAATTTAAAAATCAAATAAAAATAAAATTTACAAATCGAATTTTAAAATATCAAATTAAAAATGAAATTTAAAAATCAAATGAAAAATAAAAAATCAAATTTAAGAATCAAATTAAAAAGGTCAATTTTTAAAATCAAATTAAAAATCAAATTAAAAATCAAATTAAATAAAAATCAAATTAAAAAAGCAAATTTTAAAGATCAAATTAAAAATCAAATTAAAAATAAAATTAAAGAAAAATCAAATTAAAAAAGCAAATGTTAGATTGAATTAAAAATCAAATTAAAAAAAGATAAATTGAAAATCAAATTAAAAATCATATTAAAAATCAAATTAAATAAAAATCAAATTAAAAAAGCAAATGTTAAAGATCGAATTAAAAATCAAATTAAAAATCAAATTTGAAAAAGATAAATTGAAAATCAAATTAAAAATCAAATTAAAAATCAAATTAAATAAAAATCAAATTGAAAAAGCAAATTTTAAAGATCGAATTAAAAATCAAATTGAAAATCAAACTAAAAATCAAATTAAAAATCAAATTAAAAATCTAATTAGTAAAAGATAAAATTGAAAAGCACATTTAAAAATCAGGTTAAAAATCAGATTAAAAATCAAATTTAAGAGAAATCAAATTTAAAAAGCAAACTTTAAAAATCAATTTAAAACCTCTCCAGTCTAAAAAATCAAATGAACACAATCCAATTAAAGAAAATCAAAAAGCTCCTACACACACACACACACAAAACCCCTCCTGATTTAACCACCCCAGGAGGTAAAAAGCCAAATTAAGGCTGCGGGTTCCCTGCGTGCACGTAATTACAAGGCTGTGAGTCACTGGAGTCAGCAGGGTTGCTCATCTACCTAAGAGGAAGCCCAGAGAGGCTGTTTGGCTGCACTCAGCGTCGGGGGGAGCAGCTAACTCGGGGGTTATTTATTTATGAAGCTGTTGCTCAAGGGGGTAGCAGTGGGGAGAGCAAATTGCAGGGTGAATTTAGGCTGATTAAAGAAGCGCGGTATGGGCAGGCAGGCATTGCTGAGACACAGTGTGGCACTGGAAGGCTTCTGGCTTTGTGGCACTGCTAAATTAGCAGAGGAAAGAGGATCCGAATTTCATTGAGACAATAAGAGTGGAAATCCCAGAGGGATGTTTTTTCCTTGGCTGTAGCCCTCCAGGTGCAATGTTTTATACATATGCTTTTCTATTGTGCATACAAACAGCTATTAGGAGTTGCTGGGTGCGTGCAGGAATGTGATGGGAGCTTTGCTTCCTGTTAGAATAATGCATTCAGGTGGCATTTAGGTTTCCTTGGTTTGTAGTTTTTCATCTTCTTCTTCAATTATGAAATAAAACCAGAAGGTAACACAGAAATAAGGGCTCAAGGAAAGTATCTGCAAGTCCTGTCCCTGGCAAGATAAAAGTCCAGAGACAGAACTGCAGCATAGACACACGTGAGGATGTTTTACTATGTCAGTGTTGGGACCTGTTCCTTTTCATTTACATCTGTTTATGTACTTAAGAGATATTCATAAACAAACCCTTGCTCTCCTACATGTTTGTTTTCTTAATGAGAATTTCGTTTTCTCTAGCTAATTTGGACTCATCAGTGTGTGCTTAGCTTCAACAGCACATTTATTTCTCTTGGTTAAGCATAATGCTGTCAGGGTAACTGCTGATGCGGTGTCCCAAGCCATGTGCTGAAATCTCTGCTGTAGGGTCTGTCTCTGAGACCAATGCATGGTTCTCCTGTCCCTCTACTCTGTCCTGCTGAGGCTGCATCTGGAGTACTGTGTCCAGTTCTGGGCCCTCCAGTTCAAGAAGGACATGGAACTGCTTGAGAGAGTCCCGCAGAGAGCCATAAAGATGCTGAAGGGAATGGAACATCTCTGTTATGAGGAGGCTGTGAGGGAGCTGGGGCTGTGCTGCTGGAGGAGACTGAGAGGTGACCTCATCAAAGTTATCAAAGTGTGCAGGGGAGTGCCAGGAGGCTGGAGCCAGGCTCTGCTGGGTGATGCCCAGTGCCAGCACAAGAGGAAGCTGAGACATAGGAAGTTTCATTTAAGCATGAGAAAGAATTTGTTTCCCTGTGAGGGTGACAGAACCCTGGAACAGGCTGCTCAGGGGGGCTGTGGAGTCTCCCTCTCTGGAGATATTCAAACCCCATCTGGCTGTGTTGCTGTGTGATCTGCTCTGGGTGCTCCTGCTCTGGCAGGGGGGTTGGACTGGCCGAGCTTTGGAGGTACCTTCCAGCCTCTGACATTCTGTGATTCTGTGATATTGAGTTGCTGAAGCATGTCCAGAGAAGGATAACAATGCTGGGGAAGGGTCTGGAGCACAAGTTTGATGAGGAGCAGCTGATGGAGTTGGGATTCCTTAATCTGGAGAAGAGGAGGCTGAGAGAAGACTTCATTGCTCTCTGCAGTTACTTCAAATGTGGTCAGTGCCAGGTGGGGTTAATCATCTTCTCCCTAGCATCTGGTGACAGATGAGAGAAAAGGGCCTGAAATTGCACTAGTGGAGATTTGGATCAGATATTAGGGAATTTATTTTTCTAAAGGAGTGGTCAGGGATTGGAACAGACTGTCCAGGGAGGTGGTGGGGTCCCCATACCCACTGGTGTTCAAGAAAAAGGTGGACATGGCACTCAGGTTTAACAGCCATGGCGATGTTAGGCTGAAGGTTGAATTCCATGATCTTAAAGGCCTTTTCCAAGCAAACAGTTCTATGGTTCTGTGACGTTCCACAGACTGCTCATCCACCACTATCATGAAGAACAGACTATTCTTCTATCTTTAAAGAAGCCTCTCTTTTTTTGGTACTTGTTACTGTCTCTGTCAGCCTCGTGAAGTGTTCCATTGCATAATATTCCCATTTCTCTTTCCAGATCTTCTCCAGTGGTGTGCACTTTTGTTTGGTTCTCTCAAAACTCAGCACAGCACTTCTTCAGTGAAGGATGGTTAGTTTATAGTGTCTCTCTATGCTACTTGACCTCTTGTGACAGCATTTTTGAAACAGCAGGGCTTTGGTTATTCACATTAGTAGAGGGTATGCTGTTAAAGTTTTTCACTCTCTTTTATCATGCAGATGGCTACTGGAAATATCAGGGCCAGCAGACTGAGGTGCAGTGTAGAATCATAGAATCAACCAGGTTGGAAGAGAACTCCAAGGTCATCCAGTCTGAACTAGCACCCAGCCCTGGCCAATCATAGAATCAACCAGGTTGGAAGAGACCTCCAAGATCATCCAGTCCGAACTAGCACCCAGCCCTATCCAATCATAGAATCAACCAGGTTGGAAGAGACCTCCAAGATCATCCAGTCCGAACTAGCACCCAGCCTTATCCAATCATAGAATCAACCAGGTTGGAAGAGACCTCCAAGATCTCCAGTCCAACCTATCACTGGCTTCCCTTCAGCACAGACAGGCTAATTTTCTTTCAGAATGGCCCTTTTCCGTGAATGAAAAGGTACAGATTAACAACTTCAATGCCTTGCTTAATATAGCTCATATAAAATGAAAGAATCATAGCATTACAGAATCATAGAATTGAATCAAGCAGGTTGGAAGAGACCTCCAAGCTCAGGCAGTTCAACCTAGCACCCAGCCCTGCCCAATCAACCACACCATGGCACTAAGTGCCCCATCCACTCTTCTTGTACACCTCCAGGGATGGTGACTCCACCACCTCCCTGGGCAGCCCATTCCAGTGCCAATCACTCTCTCTGCCAACAACTTCTTCCTAATATCCATCCTGTGCCTCCCCAAGCACACTGCAAAGCCCTTCTTAATGCAATACTCTATCTAAACTGTTTTCCAGCAGTTATACCCAGCCTGAAACAAATTCTCCCTGAACAGTTTTCTCTAGCTTTGTCCTGAGATGTTGCCAAAAGCCTTACTGAGGAGAAGGTTTGTGACATCTACTGCAGCTTCCATATCAACTTGTCATTGTCCTGTCACAGGAAGAATTTAGATTGCATCGATGTGATTGTTCCTGACAAATCAACTCAGACTGTTGTTTATCTTGTTCCCTTTTCAGGGCTTATGAAAAAGTCCTTCATTTAATTGTTTGTTCCAGTGCTTTTAGGTGATTTGGAGTCAGGTTGGCAACTCTCTGGATGAAGTATAAGCTTCTGTTGGCTCTGCCCAGTTTTCTAATGTCTCACAAGTCACAGATGAATCCTCAAATATACTGAGTAATGATTGTGGCATTGCCTCAGCCAGATCTTTAAGTACAAAAGTAATAAGGCTAATTATTTTTTAACCTCTTATTTGTATAAGCCTCACTCCACTGTCACTGGCATTGCTGGCTGCCATACTGGGGCTGGCCTCTCTGCTAAAGACAGAGACAAAAGAAACCCAAGATCATAGAATCAGTCAGGGTTGGAAGGGAACACAAGGAGCAGCCACTTCCAACCCCCCTGCCATGCCCAGGGACACCCTACCCTAGAGCAGGCTGCACACAGCCTCAGCCAGCCTGGCCTCAAACACCTCCAGCCATGGGGCCTCAACCACCTCCCTGGGCAACCCATTCCAGCCTCTCACCACTCTCCTGCTCAACAACTTCCTCCTCACCTCCAGTTTGATCTCTCCAGCTTTGCTCCATTCCCCCCAGTCCTGTCAATCCCTGGTATCCTGAAAAGTCCCTCCCCAGCTTTTTTGTAGCCCCCTTCAGATCCTGGAAGGCCACAAGAAGGTCACCTGGAAGCCTCCTCTGCTCCATACTGCACAGCTCCAACTCTTTCAGTCTGTGCTCACAGAAAAGATGCTGCAGCCTCTGAGCATCCTCCTGGCCCTGCTCTGGACACACTCCAGCATCTCCACATCCTGATTGTAGTGGAGGCTCCAGAACTGGATGCAGTACTCCAGGTGGGGGTCTCAGTAGAGTGGAGTAGAGGGGGAGAATCACCTCCCTGGCCCTGCTGGCCACACTTCTCCTACTGCAGAGAATCATAGAATCAAGCAGATTGGAAGAGACCTCCAAGATCATCCAGGCCAACCTAGCACCCAGCCCTAGCCAGTCAACTAGACCATGGCACTAAGTGCCCCAGCCAGGCTTTGCTTCAACACCTCCAGGGAACAGTGACTCCACCACTTCCCTGGGCAGCCCATTCCAATGCCAATCACTCTCTCTGACAACAACTTCCTCCTAACATCCAGCTTACACTTCCCCCAGCACACCTTGAGACTGTGTCCCCTTGTTCTGTTGCTGCTTGCCTGTGAGAGGAGACCAACCCCCACCTGGCTGAAGCTTCCCTTCAGGTAGTTGTAGACAGCAATAAGGTCTTTAATTCTTTTGTGAGCATATCTCTGGCATCTTCTGCTATTTCTGTAAGCCTCTCTGTAAGCTGACATAATTTTTCCTCCTATGTGGCTCCAAGCATTCCTGGATGGTGAAAAGATTATTGTTTTCTGAACTCTCTCTGCTATTTTCTCCTTTTTACAGCTTGCACTTGTGTCCTTAGAATGCTCCTGCTGTCGAACTGCCATTTCTCCTTAGCTCTTTCACTCTTTCAGCTTGGTTCCTGGAGAGATGACCAATTGATTTTCCAGGTTATCAATATTTTGAAGTCCATTGGTTTCTGCTTTGCTGTTCCCTCTCCATAATGATGGCTCACTTGAGCTGTTTTCTATATTCAGGTTGTCAAGTGACTCATGCCATTAGTTAGACTCAAATATAGAAATACTTTGTTTCTGGAGGTTTCTTTGCCATCTCTATAGAGTAGTTATTACCAGAGCATCTGAAGGAAAGCAGGATTCTGTGCCCTGGTATATCCAGTTTCCATTAGCTGCTTGCATAGCTGAAATGCTTGAGCACCACCAAGTCATTTCATTTAAGTGATGCTGCTTATTGCTCATAAAAGCCTCTTCCACCAGTTCACTCTGTTTTGGTGTGCTTTAATAGATTCTTCACCACAACTATTTCCCCTTAATAAATACTTAAGAGCTCTTCAGCTGCTATAAAGGCCCCTGCATTCTGGGATTTCAGAGCAAATAAATCTCCTTAATATTTGAAATATCACTCCTGAGTTTTTCATCTACCTATCTATCCTTCCTGAGCAAGTTTTGCATCAGCTCTTATGCAAGTTCTGAAATGTGATTGGGTTGACCAAGCAATGGTTTTGATCAGGAATGAAGACTTCACTCTTGATTATTCCACAGCCTCATGTATTGGCATGCAGATCTCTAAGACAATTGCTGAATTTGATCCATTATTCTCTTCCTTGTCTCTTTCTGATCCTATTTTGAATAGGGCTATACTCACAACACATTATAGCCTCACCAGGTAACTCCCGTTCATATGCATCCATGCTATCTTGCTTGCTTGCTCACCCCTCCCTTTCAGTCCCAAACACAGCTGGCATAGGCTTTACTGGCTCACATGCAAAGATTGACCTCTGGTGGATTAAAGGGGCTACTGGTGCGACCCATTTGGGCTAACCCTGCATCTCCTGTTTAGCTATATACTTCGGAGCTGAGTTCCTTAGGAGTGGCAGGAGAGACCCTACTTGGTGCTTTTTGCCTCTTTTTGACTTAGAGTCTGATGGCTACACAGGTGATTTGTCAAGGTCTCTCTGCTTCATTTGTCTTCAAGCATAAAACAGAGAGTTTTAGATGTGTTTTATTTATAAGCACAGTCCAGGGATGGAAGTGCTGCCACTGGGAAACCAGGAGAAAATCACTTCTCTGCAGCTGCATTGGATGTCCATCTGCGCTGCCCATTCGTCATCTTAAAAGTGGTGGTTACTTGTGGAAGAGCTTGTGAGTACCTCTCTGGAAGTCAGAACATGGACTTGAGTTTGCTCTGTGTGCTCGGAAATTTACTTTCTTTGCAATGTCTTCTTTCTGGTCATGTACTGCAGGAGAGGAGAAGGTTTGGAGGAGACCTTGGAGTGGCCTTCCAGTATCTGAAGGGGGCTACAGCAGGGCTAGGGAGGGACTATTGACAAGGTCTTGTAATGACAGGACAAGGGGTAATGGGTTTAAACTCGCAGAGGGGAGATTCAACTAGATGTTAGGAAAGGGTTCTTTGCAGTGAGGGTGGTGAGACATTGGCACAGGTTGCCCAGGAAGGTTGTGGGGCACAGAATCACAGAATGTGATCAGATTCTGTGCTCCACAACCTCCCTGGAGGTGTTCAAGGCCAGGTTGGATGAGGCCTTGAGCAACCTGTTCTAGTGGGAGGTGTCCCTGCCTATGGCAGGGGGTTGGAACTGGATGATCTTTGAGATCCCTTCCAACCTAAACCATTCTATGATCCTAAACTGTGTCACAGGGTTAAGTATCCAGCAGATACTTTCAGACTGCAGGCGTAGCCAACTAAAACATATCACTGCAGCACACCAAATCCTGCATTATAACAGGGCACACGAGTCACAAAATCACTTCAGGATTTCCATCCTTCCATAGAATGCTGCTTCTGCATGCTTCAAGCAAGTACACTTTGACACAGCCATAATCACAGCCCAAGTATGGCTCTAACAGGAAAAATGAATAGAACATTATCATGCTGCTGGATAGCAAAAGAAGTGAGCTCATCTTTCCTGCAAGTGCATTCCCCAAACTAGAGATAAAAGCAGTGATTTAATTTCTGCAACAGATACAGAAGCAGTTGGAACTGGATGATCTTTGAGATCCCTTCCAACCTAAACCATTCTATGATTTTTGTTTGGGCAGCATATGCAGCCCAAGCAAGCACTGTGCTTCACTCTGAGCTACACTGTGTGTTGTCAAATTACCTGTGACATCAGTGGTCCAGCATTCACCCTCTTCATCTTCTTCACTCGTCAACCCAGCTGCAGCAGGGCAGCAATCGTGTGTCCAGCACAGTGTAAATCAGCAGGAGTATTCTGAGGGTTTTTTATGCCTTGCATCTTTGTTTTCATAGGCATTTTAATTTCCACAAAACCACAACTGTGGGCAGTGAGTTCTCTTGCTTGCACTTCAAAACTTGGTGTACATTTGTTTCCAGGATGAATAGAAAGAGAATAAAGAACTCAGAGCAAAACCATTTACTTGAAAAATTTAGGGACCACTTGAGTTGCTGTATTGCTGATGTGTCCCTGTGATGCTTTGGGTGTTAGCCACCCCCCAGCTCTTATGAAATCACCCAGACTAGACTCAGACAAGCTGGAAATTAAGAATGAAGCTTTATATTTACAGCTTAGCACAATGTACAAGCAGATATTTACAATATCTTCAGCTACAGACAGAAATATACAAGTTTAAAAGTAACACAGAAGCACAATACCTCTCCCAGAAACCAGAGTTCCCAGGAGGAGCTCCCAACCACCCTTCCACCTCCTTTCCATTCCTCTGTCTTATCCCAGAGTTTGCCTTATGATCAAAGTGAGTTTGGAGGATTGGCCAGGGGGATTAGGGGAATAGTTACACAGACAGCAGGCTAGGGAGAAAAGTGCAAGCAGCCAGAGATACACAGCAACTGTGTTATTTATCTTTGTGTTCCTGTGTTTATACATCTCAGCAAGCCTATGAGTGCAGTAGCCATCACCACTGTTTCCTTTTCACAGCCTATCATCTAATTCCTCTCACTAAAATACTCCAGCTAGGCTCAAACTAGCACAGTCCTTAAGGGCTGCCAAGGAGAAATGCCCAACCCAGGGTGAGCCCAAAGAGGTTCCTGTCCCTGAACTGCACATATGGAATTGGGGTCCTCTAGGGATGCAGGCTACCAGAAAGCCCAGTGGAAGGGGAAGTCATGGGGATGGAGGAGGGGGTTGATGCTCACTCAGATGACCCATGGTGAGAGCAGTCCTTGCAAAGAGAGAGGAGAGGAATCCAGGAACTTCTTTTCTCCTACTGACTTTTTGAACCAAGTAGCATTCCTCCCTCACATGCTCACTACCTTTGGAGAGATTCTACTTCTTGTTATTGGGATCTTGGTGGTTTGTTGTTGTTTTTTTCTGTGGAGGGAGGTTGGTTGGTTTGTTTATTTCTTTTTAATTATTTTTCCCCTGAAAAATTAGTGCCATTGTTATTATTATTGGATGCTGAGAAGCATATTCAGCTGCAGGAGCTGAGTGGAGATGAAACTGCTGCTGCTCTTCTTTTATCTTTATCTTCCTGCTTTTAGAGACTTGCTTTTAAAATTGTGTGTAAATACATTTCACATGCTCCTGTGAAAAACTCAGTTAGTTAAGAACCACACAAACTGCTTTTGTACTACAGATTCAGGCCAGATAAATAAGGGGAAATTCCAGATCTGGGGAGTGGTGGTAGGGGAGACCGAATTGCAGGCAGTAAATGTTGCCGAATCCTACACATTTTAAACGGGGGGGGGGGGGGGAAGAATCTTTTTTAAGCCCTTTTCTTTTGGTAGTGCATTGTGTTGGACAGTTGCTGATGGACAAGACTACAAAGCCATGGGGAAATTCTTCAAAGGTCTGGCACAATCTGGAGCCTTGGTGTGCTTTGATGAATCGAATCGCATAGAGCTGGCGGTAATTACAGTACCAGTTTCTCAGCAAAGTTGGTATTCAAAGAAAGTGACAAGCTTGACAACTTCATTAACAGCACTGACATTAAACAACATTGACTGGAGCTTACTGTTAAATGAAAATTTATATCTATACATATATTAGAACTCATTAGAATTGGTGTATATATATACAAAAGAAGCCTCTGCTTCGAGTACATTTAAATCAAACTCAACTGCTTGTCTATGCTAAATCTGTCCTTGTGTGTTTGGGTTTTTTTTTTTCTCCCTGTTGTTTCTGCATCCTCTACTGTAAGTAAAAGCCAGGGAAATATTGCTGCTGCAACCTTCTGAGCACAGTGACAGAGGGAGGTTTGCAGAGAGACATTGTATTTTGTTTGTGATAGATTAGCGGCAAAATTTGTCTTCGGCACTGGTATGCAACCTGCCACTCATGGCCCTTTGAAAGACAGGAGTTAACTTTCATCTGCTGAAAGCTCACAGCCAGGGAGAGAGGCTGCTTTAATGCCACGTTTATTATCTTGTTGGGGAATAGGGGGGCACAACAAAAGCCAAAACACAACCTTGTAAAGAGGCATCTGCGACAAAGGAGAGCTCTGGGTTTTCAAAAGGTAATTCATTACCGTTGCTCAAAGCACGACTAGGTGCCCACGGAAGGAAGGGCTGCATCCCTTATTGCCTCCTACAAAGTGAGGTGGTCTGGTTAATCTTTTATAGCTCCTACAACTATCTATCCTCTTTTCTTCCTCCTTTCTTCCTCCTTTCTTCCTCTTTTCTTCCTCCTTGCTTCTCTCTCTGCTTCTCCCTCTGCTTCTCCCTCTGCTTCTCCCTCTGCTTCTCCCTCTGCTTCTCCCTCTGCTTCTCCCTCTGCTTCTCCCTCTGCTTCTCCCTCTGCCTTTCCCCCTTTCCCCCTTTCCCCCTTTCCCCCTTTCCCCCTTTCCCCCTTTCCCCCTTTCCCCCTTTCCCCCTTTCCCCCTTTCCCCCTTTCCCCCTTTCCCCCTTTCCCCCTTTCCCCCTTTCCCCCTTTCCCCCTTTCCCCCTTTCCCCCTTTCCCCCTTTCTCCCTCTTTCTTTCTCTGTCTCTTCCTTCCTAAACCACAGCTACTGGCATCCTTTGGTTGAAGCTATTGACATTGAATTAGGTTATAACTGTCCATTTACATTTCTGCTTCTGAGGTTGCACCAAAACAGGATTGAAACCACAATATGTTTGCTGCATTTCCCTTTTCCTTGTATTAGACCATTAGAGATACGTAGCTCTTTCTGGGGCAAGCAATGGCTTTGGCATTTCCACTCATTTAGCAGGTTACCATTTGATGCATAGGGACTTTTTCGAGGCATTGGGCAATTTATTAGCTTAAGTGTGTGATGGATTTTTTGTTTTATCACATTTAGTAGCACATTAAAACAGCGTTTTGAAGTTCAAAAACAAATGTGCTGGTGTTTTCAAACTGAAATTTGTCAAAGAGCTTGCTTTGCACTTCCCTTCAGTGCTCTTTGTAGCTGCCCAGCAAACACTGACTCTTCAGCTACTGGATCTGAGCATGTGTGGGAAGAGAAATCTGAACTCAAACCCCATTGTGTTTATAATACCCTGGAAGTGTTTAAGGCCAGGCTGGATGAGGCTCTGGCCAGTCTAATCTAGGCTAGGGTGTCCCTGCCTATGGCAGGGAGGGTTGGAACTGGATGATCCTTGTGGTGTCTTCCAACCCTGACTGATTCTATGATCTATAATCAGCCATTTGGGTGGGCTGCTGGAATGGAGCTGTCAGAGAGTCCAAAAGGAACAATAGCATAACGACTTGGTTAGGATGGACAACATTATAGGATCATTTCTTCCTTATGCTCCTCAGCTAGGCTTAGGAAAGATTTTTTCCCTGAATTGCAGTACTATGAAGAGCTGCATTTTTTCCCTGAATTGCAGTACTATGAAGTCTGCCCTGGTTCTGTTTCAATAACAAGACAGCATGGACTCTTTTTCTTCTTCTGTATCAGAGCATGGCACACACCCAGTAAATGCTTGAGTGAAATTTCTCCTGCCTTTGTGCACTTATTTCCTCTGCCTGCTGACAGGAGATCCCTCAAGACCAGCACTAAGCTCCTCTTCATTAGAACCCAGTTTTCAATTTCAATTTTAATTAAAAGGGGCGACCAGGATATTTACCATTCCCTGTCATTTCTGCATGCCACTAATCAACAACCAGAATACTTCTTGAGTTTATTTCTTTTTTTAAAAAAAATAAGTGGTTTTGGGTTTGTTTGTTTGTTTTTTCTGCATAAGGTTTATTGCTGGCAGTTGAAACTGTTCTGGTTCATCCCATAGGGTTTCAGTTTTTGAATGGGCTTCAGGCTTGCAAAGGGAGATTATTCTTTCACTCTTTTAATGTAAGGTCACCTAGAACCTAGACTCTTCCCTTAACTTAGAGGTTTGTTACAGTTAAGGTTAGGGTTGAACTGCATCTATGTGCAATCCTAGATGCATTTTTAGCACCTTATTGTCCCATTATGCTATGTTATGTTACGTTAGGTTATGTTACTGGCAATGTGCACTTGCAACCCAAAAGGCCAAACTGAATCCAGGGCTGCATCAAAAGAAGCATGGCCAGCAGGTGAAAAGAGATGAGTTTACCCTTGTACAGTGTTCTGATGAGATGACACCTGCAGTGGTCCAGAGGAGGACCACAAGATTTATTAGAGGACTGGAACACCTCTTCTATGAAGACAGGCTGGGAGAGTTGGGGGACATTCAGTTTGGTGATGGTGCTGGGGGACATTAATGAAGCCTTTCAATACTTTGTGGAACTTATCATGGAATCAACCAGATTGGAAGAGACCAGTCCAACCTATCCCCCAGCCCTAGCCAGTCAACCAGACCATGGCACTAAGTGCCTTATCCAGTCTTTTCTTCAACGCCTCCAGGGATGGTGACTCCACCACCTCCCTGGGCAGCCCATTCCAATGCCAATCACTCTCTCTGACAACAACTTCCTCCTAACATCCAGCCTAGACCTGCCCTGGCACAACTTGAGACTGTGTCCCCTTGTTCTGTTGCTGCTTGCCTGGCAGAAGAAACCAACCCCACCTGGCTACAACCTCCCTGCAGGTAGCTGTATACAGCAATGAGCTCTGCCCTGAGCCTCCTTTCTGCAGGCTGCACACCCCCAGCTCCCTCAGCCTCTCCTCTTAGGGTTTGTGTTCCAGACCTCTCACCAGCTTTGTTGCCCTTCTCTGGACATGTTCCAACACCTCAGTATCTCTCTGGAATTATGTAGCCCAGAACTGGACACAGCACTCAAGGTGTGGCCTGAGCAGTGCTGAGTACAGGGGATGTGGACAAGCTTCATAATAGGACCAGCAGCAACGTGGCAAGGGAGGCTGATATTAGACTGAAAGAGGACAGATTCAGACTAGATACATGGAGTCAAGGTGGTGAGACAGTGGAATAGGTTGCCCAGAGACATGGCACAAGCCCCATCCATAGAACCATTGAAGGCCAGGTTAGATGGCACTCTGAGCAACCTGATCTAATTAAATATGCCCCTGCTCACTGCAGAGGGGTTGGATTAGATGACCTTTAAAGATGTCTAAGAATGCAAGGCATTCTATGATTCTCCTGACCACTCTATGATTTCTGCAGGTTTCTTATCTTCCCCTGCTCTATTTTTGCAGGCTCCTTCTCTGTGCAAGGAGGGGGATATTCTGAGTGGCCCCAGGGTGACATTGTGGCAGCATTTTTCCTTACCCTGGCCATTTTTCAAAGCTGTTGCCTATTTGTCACTTAGCATATGTGGAAGTTGCACTCAGGTAATGGAACCAATAGGTTTATAGCATGTAAAAGACTCTCTTGCATTTCAACAATGCATTTGACTATGCTGGCATTTATTTCAAGTGCATAAATTTCCCAGATTGATGACTACACTTTTCTGTAGATATTTCATCCTGCTGGAAGATTGCAGTGTTTTCCCAAAAGAAAATGCATCCCTCATGCAGCCAAAGTTAAGAGAAGGTTGCTGTGATTTTTAAACTGGAGATTCAGGACAGTGTTTGCTTTCTTATTTGTTTAAAAGAGGACTTAGGTGCCAGTGCTTCAGTGTACTGCTCTTTGAAAGTGAATGGGCAAATAATTCCTCAATTCAAAGATGTTGAGATATTGTAATGTGTCCAGAGAAGGTTGATGAAGCTGGTGAGAGGTCTGGAACACAAACCCTATGAGGAGAGGCTGAGGGAGCTGGGGGTGTGCAGCCTGCAGAACAGAAGGCTCAGGACAGACCTCATTGCTGAAGGGAGGCTGTAGCCAAGTGGGGTTGGGCTCTGCTGCCAGGCAACCAGCAACAGAAAAAGGGGACAGAGTCTCAAGCTGTGCCAGGGCAGGTCTAGGCTGGATGTTAGGAGGAAGTTGTTGTCAGAGAGAGTGATTGGCATTGGAATGAGCTGCCCAGGGAGGTGGTGGAGTCACTGTCCCTGGAGGTGCTCAAGCAAAGCCTGGCTGAGGCACTTAGTGCCATGGTCTGATTGATTGGCTAGGGCTGGGTGCTAGGTTGGCCTGGATGATGTTGGAGGTCTTTTCCAACCTGATTGATTCTATGAACAGGCTCCTGGATTCTATGAACATACCCTGAATGCCTGAAAGGATTCCTTCTGCACAGCCAGATTTGTCTGCTGACATTTTGTGTTTCCTTATCTTCAGCAAGGCCAAGCTTTACAAGCCTGAAAGCAGCTCCCATTGATTTTTTTTTT
The DNA here is from genome assembly GCF_015220805.1 of Pogoniulus pusillus. Classification (NCBI taxonomy): domain Eukaryota; kingdom Metazoa; phylum Chordata; class Aves; order Piciformes; family Lybiidae; genus Pogoniulus; species Pogoniulus pusillus. Next base: position 3,532,440 of record NC_087278.1, read on the forward strand.
CCCTGAAAGTCCTTAATCAAGTATCCAAGAAAGAAATTTGACTCTAAATAGGGATTGCTAGGGCAAGGGAGGTTTGTCTGGGCAAGCTGCTTCTGAAGGAAGCATGCTCCGTTCTCACCTCACTTGAAAGACAGTTGATGAAAGGAAGAGAAGGAACAGCTCGTCAAAAGGAAAACAAAAAGGTTCTAAACTGCAGGTAAAACCAATATATCTTTTGATAAAGCTAATGTTGCTTTGTGTTCAGAGCAGAGGTCAGCTCGCCAGGAGTTATGCTCTTTGTGCAGTGATTTCCTACCTCCTGCCATCAAAGCCTCACAAGCAGCGTGTTGAATAAACTACCACTGGAAAGGAAAGAAACCAGCCCTGGAGGTAAGAGATGGTGAAGAGCTGTTGCACTGCTTTTCACAGGGAGAAGGATGCAGACTGTGAAAAGAGAGGTGATGAAGGCAGAGATGGTTGAGAGTAAGGTGGCCACTGCAGTGCCTTGCCTTCGAGCACAAGCAGCACACCTTTGGAACACAGGTCTGGTGTTTGAGCATCATAAAAGCTCCAAACATCATTGCCCCAGAGGGAAAGTAAAAGAAGTGTTTGCACTTGGACTTTGTGCAGGGTTCTACACTTTGGCTACAACAACCCTGAGCAGTGCTACAGGATGGCGAACAGAGTGGCTGAGAGCAACCAGGAAGAAAGGGTCCTGGGGGTACTGGTAGATAGTAGCTGAAGATGAGCCAGCAGTGTGCCCAGGTGGGCAGGAGAGTCAATGGCATCCTGGGCTGGCTCAGGAGCAGTGTGGGCAGCAGCACAAGGGAGGTTCTTCTGCCCCTGTGCTCAGCACTGCTCAGGCCACACCTTGAGTGCTGTGTCCAGTTCTGGGCTCCTCAATTCAAGAGAGATGTTGAGGTGCTGGAAGGTGTCCAGAGAAGGGCAGCAAGGCTGGGGAGGGGCCTGGAGCACAGCCCTGTGAGGAGAGGCTGAGGGAGCTGGGGGTGTGCAGCCTGCAGCAGAGGAGGCTCAGGGCAGAGCTCATTGCAGAAGGGAGGCTGTAGCCAGGTGGGGTTGGTCTCTTCTGCTAGGCAGGCAGCCACAGAACAAGGGGACACAGTCTCAAGCTGGGCCAGGGCAGGTCTAGGCTGGATGTTAGGAGGAAGTTGTTGTCAGAGAGAGTGATTGGCATTGGAATGGGCTGCCCAGGGAGGTGGTGGAGTCACCATCCCTGGAGGTGTTGAATTTAAGCCTGGTTGGGGCACTTAGTGCCATGGTCTAGTTGATTGGCTAGGGCTGGGTGCTAGGTTGGCCTGGATGATCTTGGAGGTCTCTTCCAACCTGGCTGATTCTATGACTCCATGATTTGGTGCAGAGCAAGGGTGAGGGGTACCCAGTCCTAGCCTGTAGCAGCCTCTGGTGGATGTCCTGCCTCAGGAGGCTGAGCCTTGCTCCCTACCTCTAGGTAGCACTGTTTGGAGGGTGACCCACTGCTTTGGTGGGTACCCTCCCTGCAACGTGGAGAAGAGGAGTGACTTCCTGAAGGCATGGAATGTCTGGCACTCCACTAGAAGCAGCCATAATATACTTCCAGTCATATCCCAACTCCATCTATGCAGTTCCCTCTTGCCCATTTCTATTTTTAATGGTTGCTTCCTGCTTGTTTGGGACTTTTTTCCTTCTTTTATTTACTTAGTTGTTTGTTTGCTTGCTTTTAACCCACATTCCTAACAAGAGTAGGCTGTGGAATTATAATTATTATGATAATGATAATAAGAGTATTAATAATAACTATTATTAGTTATAAGGATAAATAACAAATTTATAATGATAAATAATAAAGATATGTATAAATAGAACTTTATAAAATTGAAATAAATAATCTGCATTTATCAATCATAAATAATATACATCCCATTTCTATGATTATATGTCACACATATTATTAATAATAATATTCATTAATAAAAACACGAATAAAATTTTACATTGTGATATGAGATATAATAATTAATGCTAATAATTCATTGTTAATAACAATGTTACTAAAACGTTCATATTATGATATGAAGTATAATAATTAATATTAATAATTATAACAATGATACTTATTTGTTACTAAAATAATATTATATTAATTGTAATAATAGTTAATAATTGTATCAATGATCATAATTGGTGAATGTAACATTAATAAATTGGTAACAATGTTATTATATCAAATGAAATAGTAGTTGCTAATTATAATAATGATAATAATTCAATAGAACATTAATACAAATTAGTAACATTATATTGATTATAATAATAGCTAATAACTGTACCAATGATCATAATTCTTTAATAAAACATTAATAAATTGGTAACAACGTTATTATATTACGTGTAATAGTAATTAGTAATCATAATAATGTTAATAATTCGTTGATGGAACATTAATAAAATCAATAACATTTTATTAATTATAATAATAGTTAATAATTACATAAATGATCAGAATTCCTAATAAAACATTAATGAATTGGTAATAATGTTATTCTATTAAATGTAATAGTAGCTGCTAATTATAATAATTATAACAAATAATTAATAGAACATTGATAAAAATTAGTAACATTATATTGATTATAATAATAATTAAGTGTTGTACCAATTATCATAATTCTTTAATAAAACATTAATAGGTTGGTAACAACGTTATTATATTACGTGTAATAGTAATTAGTAATCATAATAATGTTAATTCGTTGATGGAACATTAATAAAATCAATAACATTTTATTAATTATAATAATAGTTAATAATTACATAAATGATCAGAATTCCTAATAAAACATTAATGAATTGGTAATAACGTTATTCTATTAAATGTAATAGTAGTTGCTAATTGTAATAATTATAACAAATAATTAATAGAACATTGATAAAAATTAGTAACATTATATTGATTATAATAACAGCTAATAACTGTACCAATGATCATAATTCTTTAATAAAACATTAATAAATTGGTAACAACGTTATCATATTACATGTAATAGCAATTAGTAATCATAATAATGTTAATAATTCGTTGATGGAACATTAATAAAATCAATAACATTTTATTAATTATAATAATAGTTAATAATTACATAAATGATCAGAATTCCTAATAAAACATTAATGAATTGGTAATAATGTTATTCTATTAAATGTAATAGTAGTTGCTAATTATAATAATTATAACAAATAATTAATAGAACATTGATAAAAATTAGTAACATTATATTGATTATAATAATAATTAATTGTTGTACCAATGATCATAATTCTTTAATAAAACATTAATAGGTTGGCAACAACATTATTATATTAGATACATTAGTAATTACTTATCACAGTATCATCAGGGTTGGAAGAGACCTCACAGATCCTCAAGTCCAACCCTTTACCACAGAGCTCAAGGCTAGACCATGGCACCATTATTATAATAATGATAATAATTCATTAACAGAACCTTACTAATGTTAATATCGTTATAATAATTATAATAATAGTTAATAATGGTACCAATTATAATAATTCTTTAATACAAATTAATTAATTGGTAATAACATTATTATATTAAATGTCATCGTGATTATTAATTATAATAGCGATAATAATTCGTTAATAAAATGTTAATAATGTGATTATATGACATGTAATATTAAGTAATAATGACAATAATGCTAATAACAAATAACCACCATATTTCTGAGTCAATTTTCTGCCTGGTAATGCAGCATTCAATAAGTTAATAGCTCCGTTTCAAGCAAGTCCTTTGCTTTCCCCATTAGAGGTGTAAGAAGTGGCTACCATTTAGCATGCTCCTATTCAAAAGAGGCTGTTTACCTATTTTGGTTTTTTTTAGTACAACCCAGGGAAAGTGATTAAAAGTCAAACCAAAGTGGAATATTTCTTATTTGCCCATCTGTGAGTTACATTTGTTTATTAGTCGCATCCCTGGACAGAGTGGGAAATAAGTTTGCTTTCATTAACTTAAGCAGCTCTCTGTTTGCTATCCAAACACGAAGGCTGATTATTTGCAGCCTAACTCTTCAGAAGACACAGATCTGTTTGGGCAGGTGTGCAGATAGCTTAGCAGAGGATTATTTCAGGGGGTGAGGTGAAGTTGTGTTTGGGGGGAGGACTTTGGGTTGCTTTTGTGTCTGTTATGCTTTAATTTCCTGATGTAACTGCCTTCAAAAAAGACATGGCAAAAGCCCTATAAAAAGAGTGCCTGAAGTTCCTCCTTGCTCTCTGCAGGTAAATTGGAAACAATGAATTCCCTGTGCCTTTTGCTCCTGCCCTGCGTGACAGCGCCATAGCTTTGATGCTAGGTTTCCAGTAGGTAACCTTGTTACTTTGATGAAATGTCTCTGAGAGATGGGTTCACGCTAGAGACTTCGCTGCTCTCGCTGTCATGAAAGGGGAACGTGAAAAGGAAGGAGCAGAATGTGAGCTGCTTGCTCTTCGGGCTGAGGGCAGCCTCTGCTGCGCTCCAGAGCCTGCAGATCCCCTGCGTAACCCGAACAGAAAGCGTTTGCTCCTTAACTACTTCTGCTTTGCAGATTGTTTTGTTGTATTTTACTTTATATGCTATTTTGTATTCCTTCCCTCTGCCTTCTCTCCCTCTCCTTCTCCCCCTCCCTCCCTCCCTCCCTCCCTCCCTCCCTCCCTCCCTCCTTCCCTCCCTCCCTCCCTCCTTCCCTCCCTTCCTTCCTCCTTCCCTCCCTCCCTCCCTCCCTCCCTCCCTCCCTCCCTTCCTTTCTTCCTCCCTCCCTTCCTTTCTTCCTCCCTCCCTTCCTTTCTTCCTCCCTCCCTCCCTTTCTTCCTCCCTCCCTCCCTTTCTTCCTCCCTCCCTCCCTTTCTTCCTCCCTCCCTCCCTTTCTTCCTCCCTTCCTCCCTTTCTTCCTCCCTTCCTCCCTTTCTTCCTCCCTTCCTCCCTTTCTTCCTCCCTTCCTCCCTTTCTTCCTCCCTTCCTCCCTTTCTTCCTCCCTCCCTCCCTTTCTTCTTCCCTCCCTCCCTTTCTTCCTCCCTTCTTCCCTTTCTTCTTCCCTCCCTCTTTTCCTCTCTTCTTCTCTCCCTCCCTCCTTTCTTCCCTTCCTCCTCCCCTCCCTTATTTCCTGACTTCCATTCCTTCCTCCATCCCTCCCTCCCTCCATTCTTGCCTTTCTTCCTGACCTCCTGCAGCCTTCCTCCTTCCCTCCCTCCCTCCTTCCCTCCCTCCCTCCTTCCCTCCCTCCTTCCCTCCCTCCTTCCCTCCCTCCTTCCCTCCCTCCTTCCCTCCCTCCTTCCCTCCCTCCTTCCCTCCCTCCTTCCCTCCCTCCTTCCCTCCCTCCCTCCCTCCCTCCCTCCCTCCCTCCCTCCCTCCCTCCCTCCCTCCCTCCCTCCTTCCCTCCCCTTCTTCCCTCCCCTTCTCTCTTCTTTCCTTCCCTCCCCTTCTCTCTTCTTTCCTTCTCTCTTCTTTCCTTCCCTCCCCTTCTCTCTTCTTTCCTTCTCTCTTCTTTCCTTCCCTCCCCTTCTCTCTTCTTTCCTTCCCTCCCCTTCTCTCTTCTTTCCTTCCCTCTCCTAGTTCATTTCAGAGCTGTGTCCAGCATCCCCATAACTAGAGCCAGGCACATCACCACTTTCCACAGGCCACTGCCACTCTCTTCATTGGAGGAAGAAAAGCTCCCGGTATGGCTTCTCCTGGGAGCCTACCAATCCTCAGCAGCAAGGGCTGGAAGTCTGTTGTCAGCTCTAGTATCTATTGCAAGGAGAGCTGCTATTTCCTTCCCTGGCTTGTGGCAACTCAATCAGCTTTTCCTTTTAGCAGCCAACCTTGGTGCTCAGCTACGGAAAAGCAAAGATTTCATCCAAGCTGAACTGTTCCTGCTAAATCACTTTCTTTTTGAGACCATTTCCTTGAGGTTTGCCATTATATTCAGGAGATATTTAGCAACCTTTTCTCTTGTTTCCATCTGTAACTTTAGAACCTCCAACTAGTGAAACAGCTTCACACCTAAATAAGTAGTTCAGCTTCACTGGGGAGTAAGCTACGGAGACTTGCAAGTGCTGACAGTTTTGCTGAGATAGTTTCATGGCTCTCTAGCACAAAGTGATGAGCAAACAAAATATCAACTCTTGATTAAAAAGAAAGCCACTTACTTAACATTCTTGCTTTTAATATCAATTTAGCCTTCAAGTAGCCAGTGGTGAAAGCAGACGCAACACCGCGTGTCTTCTGGTCTGCATTAAGCCCTTGAATGCTTTCATTTAAATCTGGAGCTGAAGTTTGACCTAATTTAAAGTTTTGCAGCCTTTTAATTATAAATTGGAAGTGTTCCAATGGCTGCTGTTAGATCAGATATACTTTGAATATTAGTTCCAGGTTTTTGGTTCCTGTCTCACAAGATCTGTCTTTCCAACCCGTGGGTGATGAGAGTAAAATCTCTGCCTGTCCTCACTGGCAATCTGAAAGGTCATTTCCAGACTTAGGAAGTGATAGTTTCCAGCAACACAATCAGAGATGTCAGCTTGCCAAAATCAGCTCATTCTGCTGGTGGCAGAGGGCATTTAACTTGAAGGCATCTATTTCATACTCACATTCCCTGTGGTCTACTTCCTCTCAGAAGGAACTGCTGGACTGACAGAACCTGCAGGGAGGCTGTAGCCAGGTGGGGTTGGTCTCTTCTCCCAAGCACCCAGCAAGAGAACAAGGGGACACAGTCTCAAGTTGTGCCATGGGAGGTCTAGGCTGGATGTTAGGAGGAAGTTGTTAGCAGAGAGAGTGATTGGCATTGGAATGGGCTGCTCAGGGAGGTGGTGGAGTCACTGTCCCTGTAGATCATAGAATCATAGAATCAATGTTCAAGCAAAGCCTGGCTGGGGCACTTGGTGCCATGGTCTGGTTGATTGGCTAGGGCTGGGGAATAGGTTGGCCTGGATGATCTTGGAGATCTCTTCCAACCTGCTTGATTCTATGATTCTATGATTCTATGAAGGGACCCTCAAAGGTCAAAGGTATGAGCAGGGACATCCCCACATAGATTAAGTTGCTCAGGCCCCTATCAAGGGTATCATCAAGTTTTGATAATGAATATAAGTTCCTAGTCTATATAAAAGTAATATCTCTCTATGTAAATACCTAAGAAAAGAGAAGTCTCCCTCTCTGGAGACTTTCAAAACCTTGTGTGAACTACCCTGGGTGATCCTACCTTGGCAGAGGGTTTGGACTTGATAATCTCTGGAGGTCCCTTCCAACCTCGGAGTTTCCATGGTATAACCAATATGTTTGATTTCTTATTCATGCTATGCCATATACTACAGGTGAAACTCCAGTATGATGTGTTCTTTAAAAATGGAAAGCAAGCATGAGTTGTCAGGAGGATTTAAGACCACACAAAGTAAAACTAATCTATCACAGAGAAGAATTAAGGTTTGGCTGGAGTGGATACTAGCATGCTAGCATCAGAGCTTAAGCACTGGCAGCTCAGTGTGTTCCCATCTGTCAGAGGAGCTGCCCTAATTGCCCCTGTGTGCAAGGTGAGCCTGGCTAACTGGGAGGTGAAGTGGGCTAGCACAAACCTCAATAAACAGAGTGAGGTTAATGCAGTTAGAATGAAGTTTCAGCCACTGTGGTTTGGCTTGTCACTGGGGAAGGCTCTACCAAATCAAAACTGGGGTTTGGTCACTCAGCTGAGAGGTGCTCTACTATTATGTAGTGTAATTCGACCTCACTCACTTGAAAGCTTGTCTCTGTTGTTGCCTCTGGGGTTAGATGGAAAGCGTCCTTGGAAGTGTTTAAACATCCCTGGAGGTGCTTAAAAGATGTTTGGATGAAGTGCTTAGGACCATGGTTTAACAGTTTTGTACAGGGAGGTGCTGGGTTGTGGTTGGATGTGATGATCTTAAGGTGTTTTCCAGCCTGCTGCTTCTATGGTTTTATGCAGCAAGTCTCCTGCCTCTGAATGTGGCTGATTGTGGTTGCTGTGATGATCATAGTAGTATCATAGTATCATCAGGGTTGGAAGAGACCTCACAGATCATCGAGTCCAATCCTTTAGCACAGAGCTCAAGGCTAGACCATGGCACCAAGTGCCACGTCCAATCCTGCCTTGAACAGCTCCAGGGACAGCGACTCCACCACCTCCCCGGGCAGCCCATTCCAGTGTCCAATGACTCTCTCAGTGAAGAACTTTCTCCTCACCTCCAGCCTAAATCTCCCCTGGCACAGCCTGAGGCTGTGTCCTCTCGTTCTGGTGCTGGCCACCTGAGAGAAGAGAGCAACCTCCTCCTGGCCACAACCACCCCTCAGGTAGTTGTAGACAACAATAAGGTCACCCCTGAGCCTCCTCTTCTCCAGGCTAACCAATCCCAGCTCCCTCAGCCTCTCCTCATAGGGCTTGTGCTCAAGGCTGGTTGTGGTTGGATGTGATGATCTTAAGGTCTTTTTTCAACCAGGTGATTCTAGGATTTTATGCAGCAAGTCTCCTGCCCTGTGAATGCTGAACAAGACCTGTGTGTGGAGCACTGTGGTTTCTTACAGCCACCTTGTCTGTATAAGGTTTCTTTGACCTCACATTTTGTTTTCTTTTACTAGAATTGGGTTTTGGTTTGGTTTTTAGAAAGGTTTAGGTTTGAAGGGACCCCAAAGCTCATCCAGTTCCAACCCCCTGCCAGAGGCAGGGACACCTCCCACTAGAACAGGTCACTCAAGGTTTCATCTGACCTGGCCTTGAACACCTCCAGGGAGGGAGCAGCCACAACCTACCTGGGCAACCTGTGCCAGTGTCTCACCACCCTCACTGCAAACAACTTCTTCCTAACATCCAGTTTAAATCTCCCCTCTGCCAGTTTAAAGCCATTACTCCTTGTCCTGTCATTACAAGACCTTGTCAATAGTCCCTCCCCAGCCCCCCTGTCCTCCTGTAGGCCCTTTTAGATACTGGAAGGCCACTACAAGGTCTCCTCAAAGCCTTTTCTTCTCCAGGCTGCAGAGACCCAACTCTTGCAGCCTGCCCTCTTAGCAGAACTACTGCAGCCCTCTCAGCATCTTGGTGGCCTCCTCTGGACTGCCTCAAACACTTCCATGTCCTTCTTGTGTTGGGGCTCCAGAACTGCACCCAGGAATGCAGGTGGCATCTCAGGAGAGCAGAGCCAAGGGGCAGAGTCCCCTCCCTTGCCCTGCTGGCAGCACTTCTCTTGCTGCAGCCCAGGACCACTTGTTTTTAGACAATCAAGAATATGTTTCTTGGTGCTTTTCTCTGGGCAAATCTAGAGAAGGTTTTCCAGGAGGAGAACCATTCTAGAAAGCCACTGGAAAAACAAAACAAACCAGGTCTCTTGCATGAGCCAAGCCAGGAACTGGGATTTCCACTCTATTTAACCAAGCTATGATCTTTGCATATCAGAAATCACATCCCAGTGGAGACTTTATTGGGCATACTGAGTGTGCCTGATAGCCCATTATGGTTGGCAATATGACCTTTTAAATGAGAATTATTTGAGGAGGCTCTTTGTTGCTGGACATGAAAAGTGCTGTCTTCAAAATGGGCCTTTCAACCAAGGAAATAAAGGGCTCAGTTCTTCACTGTGAGAATTGGAAGCTCTCCAAGGAAGATTATTTTAAAGTTTCTATCACTTTTACAGTGTGTTCTCACTCACAGATCAGATTAAATGCTATGTTTTCTTGCTTCTATAGTCACTGATGGGAAATGTTTAACAAACAGCCTACCACAGAAATTTACCCTACCCCCCCAAAAATAATGTTCAGGAGGGTAAAAAGACAGTTTTAAGCCAGATGAACAGTAGCTCATCAAAGCAAAAGCATTTCCTCCCATTTATTTTTACCAGCAGTTTGGATGTGAAGTTGTGAGGTCCAGACCAAGCTTGAATTTGGTTCATTTTGTCCTCTCTCTTTTTTAGACAAGAAAATAAGAACAAAGCCATTAATGTCTGCAGTTCATGGCTTGGGTTTGGGTTTTTTTCCAGCTTATAATGACATACCAGGAGACTCATAAGGACTAGAAATAAATGTCTGCAATAACCTTCTTCTTTTAGTTCTTAGCAGACAGTTGTACAATCAGATTTGACTTTTTACTTCAATTGATGTATGGAAAAAAAAAAAAAAAAGAAACCCAAACCCAAACCCCAACTTGGATAAAACATTGAAGATTCTAAAATCAATCAAGCATCTTCCCAACATGAAACCCTCAGTTCAGATCCACCTGATGCTGTGAATGATAAAAGCAGGAGCAATTTCCCTCTCTTGTAGCAGTTCAGGAAGGAAAAAAACTCACATTGTCAATGTGCAATGAGATTCTGGTAGCTCTGTTCTGAAGCTGTGATGCTACAGAAGTAGCAATTTGTTAACCTGAGTTTTATTTCATTATTATTACTAATTTTTGTTGTTGTTTAAAACACAGCTGATGCTTTTGGTTTGCTTTGCAGTCTGAGGTATGAAAATGATGATGATGATGATGATGATGATGATGATGATGATGATGATGATGATGATGAAAAGGAGTTGCCTCTTAAAGGTGGAACTGTAGTCTACAACTAGCTGAAGGGAGGCTGTAGCCAGGTGGGGTTGGTCTCTTCTGCCAGGCAACCAGCAATAGAACAAGGGGACACAGCCTCAAGTTGTGCCAGGGGAGGTCTAGGCTGGATGTTAGGAGGATGTGGGAAAGATACAAATCACACCAGGGAAACTGGTCAGCTGAACTACCAGGGGACTAGGTCTGAGGAAGAATTAAGTTACTCTCTTTATTACATATGTCATGAAGATTGGTCTGTTCTCCCAGGCACCCAGCAACAGAACAAGGGGACACAGTCTCAAGCTGTGCCAGGGAAGGTCTAGGCTGGATGTTAGGAGGAAGTTGTTGGCAGAGAGAGTGATTGGCATTGGAATGGGCTGCCCAGGGAGGTGGTGGAGTTGCCATCCCTGGAGGTGTTCAAGAAAAGCCTGGATGAGGCACTCAGTGCCATGGTCTGGTTGATTGGCCAGGGCTGGGTGCTAGGTTGGCCTGGATGATCTTGGAGGTCTCTTCCAGCCTGCTTTATTCTATCATTCTATGATAACTGTAGCTTATCTATGAAGCCTTCTAAACCCAGCATGTACAGAGCCATCTTTTCAACAGCTCTTAAAAAGTTGCTGCTGAGTGGCCAACAACTACCTGCAGACCAGAAAGTGGGCAGAGGTCGCTGTAGCCAGGCTGGAAAAGGAACAAGTGTGGGATCTGCAGAAGAGGCAGGGCATTGTCCAGAGGGGTTTTATTACTTACAGATCACAGAATCACAGAGTGTCAGGGGCTGGAAGTGACCTCCAAACCTCATCCCATCTAAGCCCCCTGCCAGAGTAGGATCACCCAGAGCAGATCACACAGGAACACATCCAGGTGGGATTTGAATGTATCCAGAGAGGGAGACTCCACAGCCCCCCTGTGCAGCCTGCTCCAGGGTTCTGGCACCCTCAAAGGGAAAAAAACCCAAAAAAACTCATGTTTGTATGAAGCTTCCTCTGCCTCAGCTTCCATCCACTGCCCCTTGTGCTGGCATTGGGCATCACCCAGCAGAGCCTGGCTCCAGCCTCCTGGCACTCACACTGCACATATTTAGTGAGACCTCTCAGGCTCCTTGTCTCCCAGCAGCACAGCCCCAGCCCCCTCAATGTCTCCTCCTAACAGAGATGTTCCACTCCCCTCAGCATCTTTGTGGCTCTGTGCTGGACTCTCTCAAGCAGTTCCATGTCCCTCTTGAACTGGGGGGCCCAGAACTGGACTCAGTACTCCAGATGTGGCCTCAGCAGGGCAGAGTAGAGAGGCAGGAGAACATCTCTTGACCTTTTCTGGGTTAAGTATAGCCTTTTTTGGTTGTCTGTTGGCAATCTATTTACAGACACCCTCCATCTGTTTTCACTTGGGCCAGCCTTGAAAAGGTACATCTTTTAGTCTGGAGGTACCAGACAGAGTAATTTCAGTTAAAACAGCTGGAAGATTGTTTTTTGGTCAGTGTGTGATGCCTTTTAAATCCTTATAGATTTTTATTTTAAGTGAGTCTTTGCAAGGAGGTTCCAGTTATGAACAGCTTAAAAAAGATTAATGGCTTTTCTTGCCTGGTGATTAACCAAATCTTACAGCCAGGTTACTTATGTTGCTTCTGTTTATGTCCTCCTGACCATTTGTACTTTGTAGCTGCTCTTTTCTTCACCTCAGAACTGATAAGCAACTGATGTCATTTCCCTGGAGCTGAGCAAGGCCTTTGGCACTGTCCTGCAGCACATCCTGGTCTCCAAGCTGCTGACACATGAGTTTGATGGGTGGACCACGAGATGGATAAAGAACTGGCTTGATGGCTGCATCCCAGGAGTGGCTGTCAATGGCTCCAATGTCCAAATGGAGGCCAGTGGCAAGCAGAGTCCTTCAGGGATCAGCCCTAGGACCAGTCTTGTTCAACAGCTTTGTGGGTGCCATGCACAGAGGCACTGAGGACAGCCTCAGCAAGTTTGCTGCCCACACCAAGCTGTGTGCTGCAGCAGCCAGGCTGGAGGGCAGGGATCCATCCAGAGGCACCTGGACAGGCTGCAGAGGTGGGCACAAGCCAAGCTCAGGAGGTGCAACAAGACCAAGTGCAAGGTCCTGCAGCTGGGTGGAGGCAATGCCAAGCACAAATGCAGGCTGGACAGTGAGTGGCTGGAGAGCAGCCCTGAGGAGAGGGACTTGGGGGAGCTGCTGGAAGAGAAGCTCAGCAGGAGCCAGCAGTGTGCACTTGCAGCCCAGAAAGCTAAGCAGAGCCTGGGCTGCAGCAGCAGCAGTGTGGCCAGCAGGGCCAGGGAGGGGATTCTCCTCCTCTGCTCTGCTCTGCTCTGCTCTGCTCTGCTCTGCTGAGACCCCACCTGGAGTACTGAATCCATCTCTGGACCCTCCATTACAAGAGGGCTGTGGAGATGCTGGAGAGTGTCCAGAGCAGGACCAGGAGGATGCTCAGAGGCTGCAGCAGCTCTGCCGTGAGCACAGCCTGAAAGAGTTGGGGCTGTGCAGGCTGGAGCAGAGGAGGCTCCCAGGTGACCTCATTGTGGCCTTCCAGGATCTGAAGGGGGCTACAAAAAAGCTGTGGAGGGAATTTTTAGGATACCAGGGAGTGGCAGGAGTGGGGGGAATGGAGCAAAGCTGGAGGTGGGGAGAGTGAGGCTGGAGATGAGGAGGAAGTTGTTGAGCAGGAGAGTGGTGAGAGGCTGGAATGGGTTGCCCAGGGAGGTGGTTGAGGCCCCATGGCTGGAGGTGTTTGAGGCCAGGCTGGCTGAGGCTGTGTGCAGCCTGCTCTAGGGTAGGGTGTCCCTGGGCATGGCAGGGGGGTTGGAACTGGCTGATCCTTTTGGTCCTTTCCAGCCCTGACTGATTCTGTGATTCTGATTTTGAGCTGATGAGTTTGCAATGCCCTACCAGGAGGGATCAAGATGAGAATGGTTCCAGAGGGTTATTCAGAGGAGGAGCCTGGAATGACATCAAAGTTTAGCTGCTCAAATTAGGGCAGGCTAACATAGTGCTTCGTTTCTCTGACTCCTAGGATCATGGCACAGAGAGGTTGGGCATTAAATGTATTTAATGCCAAGAGGTACTCAGGAAGGCTGCTGTCAGAGACAGCATCAGTATCTCAGATGGACACACAGACAGATTGTGCCAGGACATTCCCAGACAGGAGAGCACTTCCAGGAGTTCTGGGATTTGGATTGATTTCTTTTTAAGGTCTGTTTGCTCAAAGTATGAGTGAGGCTTTAACTGAGTGGGAACTTGGGACAACAAAGCTCCTTTGGTAAAATGATTAATATTCCTTTAATTAATGTTTAGTAATTAATGTTACTTTAATATTAAGTGAGAGAAAAGAAATTCACTGCTCGTGCCCTGACTATGAATTAGCTACTTTTGTGGGCACTTTAATGTGATGTTGATGGCTTCATTAAGAAAGGAACTCCAAAGTGCTGTGGAACTCTCACTCTGCTATGAACTAACTCACCTGGAGGTGTGGAAAATTAATCCAGATTTGCACTAATCTGACATTAATTATTCACATACCTGACCAGTTTACAAACTTCCCACCCCACAGTCTAAGAGAATTCCACTTAGAGAAGGTGTTATCAGATTTACAACAGCTGAGAGATTGCAGTGTTCACAGAGAGCTAAGGTCTTTGTTTTAGTTAAGTATTGAAGTGCAACGTTTACCATTTGGGTTTGTGTGCATTGCTTTAATTTTTATACCACCATTTTATTACCTTGTATATATATGTACACCTTATATACATATATATATGTACATAGCTTTTATGTAGAGAGAATCATAGAATCAACCAGGTTGGAAGAGACCTCCAACATCGTCCAGTCCAACCTAGCACCCAGTCTTAGCCAAGCAACCAGACCATGGCACTAAGTGGCTTTGCTTCCACACCTCCAGGGATGGTGACTCCACCACCTCCCTGGGCAACCCATGCCAATGCCAATCACTTTCTCTGACAACAACTTCCTCCTAACATCCAGCCTAGACCTGCCTTGGCACAGCTTGAGACTCTGTCCCCTTGTTCTGTTCCTGGTTGCCTGGAGAACTCCACCTGGCTACAGCCTCCCTTCAGGGAGTTGCAGGCAGCAATGAGCTCTGCCCTGAGCCTCCTCTGCTGCAGGCTGCACACCCCCAGATCCCTCAGCCTCTCCTCACAGGGCTGTGCTCCAGGCCCCTCCCCAGCCTTGCTGCCCTTCTCTGGACACCTTTCAGCACCTCAACATCTCTCTTGAATTGAGGAGCCCAGAACTGGACACAGCACTCAAGGTGTGGCCTGAGCAGTGCTGAGCACAGGGGCACAAGAACCTCCCTTGTCCTGCTGCCCACACTGCTCCTGTTCCAGCCCAGGATGCCATTGGCTCTGCTGCCCACCTGAGCACACTGCTGCCTCATATTCAACTATTATCTACTGGTACCCTCAGCTCCCTTTCTTCCTGGTGCTCTCAGCCACTCTGTCCCCAGCCTGTAGTACTGCTTGGGGTTGTTGTGCCCAAAGTGTAGAACCCTGCACAAAGTCCAAGTGCAAACACTTCTTTTACTTTCCCTCTGGGGCAATGATGTTTGGAGCTTTTATTTTGCTCAAACACCAGACCTGTGTCCCAAAGGTGTGCTGTGACAGGACTAGGGCAATGGAGCAAAGCTGGAGGTGGGGAGAGTGAGGCTGGAGGTGAGGAGGAAGTTGTTGAGCAGGAGAGTGGTGAGAGGCTGGAATGGGTTGCCCAGGGAGGTGGTTGAGGCTCCATGGCTGGAGGTGTTTTAAGTCCAGGCTGGCTGAGGCTGTGTGCAGCCTGCTCTAGGGTAGGGTGTCCCTGGGCATGGCAGGGGGGTTGGAATGAGATGATTCTTGTGGTCCTTTCCAACCTTGACTGATTCTATCATTCAATGATTCTATGATATGTTTAGATAACTATATAGATATGTAGATATATACACATACAGATGCATAGAGATATAGATATATGGACATATAGATATATATATCCCTGTGAAACTGCTGAGAGACAAAGCTTGCTTTCAGCTAGAATTCATTTTGATTCTTGATTTGTATGGAAAGAGGCAGAGTTGCTTGTATCAAACATGAGTATTCACAGCAACAGATTTCAATCTTGCAAGGAAAACTCCAAGTGCCTATAAAAAACCTTAATGTGCTCCATTTGAAATTCTGAGGAGGTCACTCTCTAGACTAGAAGCACAGTTTAGTGGCTCTGGAAAATAAAATTGATAGAAAGAAATTAGAAGTTAACTGACTTTTCATTTAATTATCATATTGCTTGAGTTTCAAATGGTAGGGGTCACTTGGAATTGATGCTCTTCTCCAGAACCACAGTTAAAATAATCAATAAAACATAGCTGTTTCAGTGCTTATGTTGAAAATAGAAGGCTTGTTTCTCATCTGTAAGGTGCAGCTCCTCATTCCCATGTATTAAAGGTGCTGGTTTTGGTGGGGAGGATTAAGGAGCATCACAGAGAGAGTGATTGGCATTGGAATGGGCTGCCCAGGGAGGTGGTGGAGTTGCTATCCCTGGAGGTGTTGAAGCAAAGCCTGGATGAGGCACTTAGTGCCATGGTCTGGTTGATTGGCTAGGGCTGGGCGCTAGGTTGGACTGGATGAGCTTGGAGGTCTCTTCCAACCTGCTTGATTCTATGACTGGCTAGGGCTGGGTGCTAGGTTGGACTGGATGATCTCGGAGGTCTCTTCCAACCTGCATGATTCTATGATTTTCTGTGTCCCCAGCTATTAGAGCCTACTCCAAAGAGCTGTCTGGATCCAGCCTTTTTCACACAGATGCAGGTAGCGATAGTCAGAGGGCTGAAACAGAGCTGCTGCTCAGTTCTGGATGCAGCTCTGGCCACACTCAGGCTGTGATTTTTTCCATGCAACAGCACTGTCCTTTATCACCTACAGGAACCCCAGGAGGAGTAAAAAGGAGGGAAGTGAGAGAGGGAGATGCACGCTCAGGATTTCATGGGAATAGCAGCCATTTCTGTACTACCTGTCTTAAAATGGAGACCAGTCAGGGTATGCTCGTTCTACAGAGAGATAATTTTCTGCTTGAGATCCTGCAAATTAATTGCCAAGTGTCTCAGCTGTCCCAGGAGAGGCAGGGGAAGGTGTATTGATAGTACCTGCAGGTAGCCGGGAGAGATGAGCAGTTAATGGGATTCACCAAGTCACCTCCCCGATGGGAGAATGAGCTTCTGGTCTTAACTTAAAATCAAATTCACCTGTCAGGGAAGCTCTCAGGCTTTGCAGGCTAAGAGTTTCTCTCTGCAAACAGAATTTCTAGGCTTAACTGTATGAATTCTGCACTAAGCAGGAGAGCTTTGTCTTGGTCAAGCCTCATCCCTGCCACCAAAGCACAAGGCTGAGCAAGAGCTCGCCTTCAGATAGCCATCAGAGACTCCTCTAAGGCTCTTTCCCTCTGTTGTCCTGGGTTAGGAAGGGGTGAGAAAGTTCCCTGTGATGATAATGATGTTGATGCACACTGTGAAAGATGGAGATGTGCACACACAAGGCTGGCAACCAGACAACAAAGATGTTAATGTTGAAGGAGGCTCCCAGGTGACCTTCTTGTGGCCTTCCAGTATCTAAAGAGGCCCTACAGAAAAGCTGGGGAGGGACTTTTGAGGCTCTGAGGGAGTGACAGGACTGGGGGGAATGGAGCAAAACGGGAGGTGAGGAGAGTCAGGCTGGATGTGAGGAGGAAGTTGTTGAACAGGAGAGTGGTGAGAGGCTGGAATGGGTTGCCCAGGGAGGTGGTTGAGGCCCCATGGCTGGAGGTGTTTGAGGCCAGGCTGGATGGTGCTGTGTGCAGCCTGCTCTAGGGTAGAGTGTCCCTGGGCATGGCAGGGGGGTTGGAACTGGCTGATCCTTGTGGTCCCTTCCAACTCTGACTGATTCTATGATTCTATGTTCTCAGGTTGCATTCAGCAGTGCAATTCAACAGAGAACAACCTGGAAGGAGCTCAGCAGACCCAAGAGTAAGGAGGTGCTGAGAGAGAGTGATTGGTATTGGAATGGGCTGCTCAGGGAGGTGGTGGAGTCGCTGGGCCTGAAGGTGTTCAAGTAAAGCCTGGCTGAGGCACTTAGTGCCATGGTCTAGATGACTGGATAGGGCTGGGTGCTAGGTTGGCCTGGATGATCTTGGAGGTCTCTTCCAACATGGTTGATTTTATGTTTCAGGCAAAGTCTGTGCAGTTAGGCAGACAGGTCCAGGTAGTAGTGATCTGGGTGGAAATACAAGTATGCTATGAATTCCTTCTTCACAAGTTTTACTCAGTAAACCATAGATATGAAAGCAAGGTCACTAATTTATGCAGCAGAAAAGCCTTAAGAACTCAGAAGTTAGGTTGGACTGGATGATCTTCCAACCTGGTTGATTCTATGATTGTTTCTTGGAGAACAAATACAAGGCTCTTCTCTTACTGATTTTATTAATGCCCACCCATGAGACTGGATGCCTGTGGCTGAGAGAGAGGGGTGAGAGACAGCAATGTGAATCAGCTGAGAGAAATGTTGCAAATGAGCTTGCCTTAATACATGGACACACATCCCAAGTGCTCTGATATCACCACCTCAGTGAGAGCCTGTGGAGCTTAGCAGGTACTGCACTTAACCCCTGCGTGTGGATGCCTGGTCTGATGCACTAAGAAAAGGTACAGGTTTCATTTGCAAGTGAAAATCAAGTGAAGTCTTTCTCAAGTTTGGAAAATTCAGTTCTGTGGATTCTACAGATCACCACCACCTTGTCAGACCTTCTGCACTGCCTGGGAAGGGGGAGTAAAGGCATTTTCCAGGTCATAGCTAAGCTTCTTTGCAGATTTAAATTGGTCCTGCAGGCCCACGAGGCTTAGCCAATCACCTGGAGCATGTACTGAAACAACAAGGACAAGTGCAGGGTCCTGCATCTGGGGAGGGATAATAAACTGCACCAGTCCAGGCTGGGAGGTGATCTGCTGGAGAGCAGCCCTGTGGAGAGGCACCTGGGAGTGCTGGTGGAGAATATCCATGGCACAGCAATGTGCCCTGGGGGCCAAGAAGGCCAATGGGAGCCTGGGGTGAATTAAGAAGAGTGTCCTGCAGATCAAGGGAAGTTCTCCTCCCCCTCTACTCTGCCCCGCTGAGACCTCATCATGAGTACTGCCTTCAGTTTTGGGGTGCCCAGTAGAAGAGGTCGTCAAGAAAAGACTGGATGAGGCACTTAGTGCCATGGCCTGGTTGACTGGATAGGGCTGGGGCATAGGTTGGACTGGATGAGCTTGGAGGTCTCTTCCAACCTGGTTGATTCTATGATTCTAAGGGAACTGCTGGACATGGTCCAAGGGAGGGCTATGAGGATGAGGGTCTGGAGCACTATCTGATGAGGAGAGGCTGAGGGACCTGGGGTTGCTCAGTCTGGAGAAGAGGAGACTGAGAGGAGATTTAACAAATGTTTATAAGTCTCTAAGGGCTGGGGGTCAGGAAGGGGGGACAAGCTCTGCTCACTGCTCCCTGGGATAGGGCAAGAAGCAATGGATGGAAGCTGCAGCACAGGAGGTTGCACCTCAACACAAAGGGGAAATTCTTGATTGTAAGAGTCACAGAGCAGTGGCACAGGCTGCCCAGAGAGGTTGTGGAGTCTCCTCTGGAGCCTTTCCAGGCCTGTCTGGATGTGTTGCTGTGTGACCTGAGCTAGATTGGATGGTGGCAGGGGGGTTGGACTGGATGATCTCTTTGTGTCCCTTCCAACCCCTGACATCTGTGAACCTGTGATCCTGGGAACCTCCAAATTGTTTGAAGCTCAATCATTGCTGACCTGCAATAAAACTAAAGGGTGTGATGCTGTTTGTTTGCAGCCAGAGAGGGGGGCAGCTATATTAACTCCTGAACCTCCTGCCAAGCCTTTCTCTCTGCTTGCAGACACCTTGTTTGCCTGCTCTCCAGGTTCTTCCTGGCTTTTGCCTCCAGCTCTGCAGTTATTGCTAGCCCCAGCTGGAGAACTCCACACCTGATGGGCTCCAGCCAGCATATTTCAATTAATAAAGGTAATAGCTGATTTAACACATTTCCCAGTGCTGATGTGCAGAGACATCAGGCCAGACAATCCCCAGACTCTGTAGAAGTTTTGGGTTTACAGAAATAAAAGGGATGTTGGAAGAAGGCTGACCAGAAAGGTGTAAGAGGATGGAGCAGGATTGTACCTCTGATCTGCATTGCCTTGCACCACAGCTCTGCTGTGCAAGGAATTTGAGTGTCACCTCTTTGTGTCAGCTGCTCCAGCAGGTTATTTTGGAGTATATGTGTGGGCCAAAGGACATTTTAGATGTCTTAAGCTGTTGCCCAGGTCTTGGAAATTTAAAACTGGGACTCTGAAGAGCCTTCTTAGAATCAGAGAATGATTTGGGTTGGAAAGGACCTTAAAGATCACAGAATCACAGAATGGTTTAGGTTGGAAGGGATCTCAAAGCTCATCCAGTTCCAACCCTCTGCCATAGGCAGGGACGCCTCCCACTAGAACAGCCTCATCCAACCTGGCCTTGAACACTTCCAGGGAGGCTGTGGATCTCAGAATCACAGAATCTTTGATCACATTCTGTGATTCTGAGATCCACAGCCTCTCTGGGCAACCTGTGCCAGTGTCTCACCACCCTCACTCTAAAGAATTTCTTCCTAGTATCCATTCTAAATCTATCCTCTTCCATTTTAAAGCCATTAATCCTTGTCCAAGCACTCCAAGTTCTTGTGTAAAGTCCCTCCCCAGCTTTCCTGCAGGACCCCTACAGTTCCTGGAAGGCTGCTATAAGATCTTTCCAGAGCCTTCCCTTCTCCAGGCTCAACAGCCTCAATTCTCAGAGCCTATCCTGAATCACCCTTTCACACCAGCCTCCTTTGAGCCCCTTTTGTGTTTAGATTCCACTGTCAATGTGCTAAGGGTGGGACTATACAAGCATTTGGTAACTAAAGGCACATTTTCCACCACATCAGAGAGCACAGGGAGCAGCTCGTCATAGAAAGCTTCCTACTTGGTACAGAAGGCAAGGGAGAGAAGAAAGGTAAGGAGCCATTTCAGCTAGACGTAGCCACACCTGGCCAACAAAGCAAGCATGTTCAGCTAGACTTAGCCACACCTGGCCAACAAAGCAAGCATGTTCAGCTAGACTTAGCCACACCTGGCAAACAAAGCAAGCATGGGCCACGTGTAACTAATTGCAGAGAGAGGACCCTAATGTTTGCCTAGATTGAAGGTGAAGCTGCTTGGAAAAAGGAGAAAGCATCTGAGATGAAACCAGATGAAGAAAATAGGTCTATAGAAATGCATCCTTAACTAGACCTCCCCAGGAGCTGAATATGAGAACCCATTTGCTTGCTCAGGTATGTGTTGACTGTGTGTATGTGTATATAAATATAATCAAAGCTTTATACCTTGCCATGCCATGATTGCCTGATACAATCTCCTGCTGCTGATTACTCTCCTACTGAGCTCCTGCCTCCAAGCTCCTGCCTCCTTCTCTCCCTGGGAAATATGGATTTGCAATGTCTGACAGGTTTGCATCAGCCTTAATAGAATTACTTCCAACTTATTCTGGCATTGATGAAGGGAATGTCTCATCCTGTTTCTGTGCCTGTTGTCAGCAAAAGCAAACCCTTTCTTTCATAGTTGGGACAAAATGTAGATGGGGAATGTCTGGGCTACAAGTGCAGGTATTGGGGAATATGAAAGTGAAAAGGGTTTCCCTGTGTGAATCTAGTCAGCCTAATCTGTAGCAGAAATAGAACATGGACTTTCCTTGCTGATCAGACTTAATTTCATTAGCTAACCAGTCACATAATTAAAACCAATGTGTCCTTTTCCCTGCCTGGCCAGACAGCTCCTGGTACGTGTGCCTGACACCACCAAGTAAAGGAGACTAGGGGAGCACAGAACTGCTTAGAGAGGAGCCAAATACTGATGGCCTCATGGCAGGGCTAGTTCTCTGCACTGTAGATACCCACAGCTGCTTTTAGTGAAGCACTTCTTCTGGTGCCAAACCTTCATTTCAGAAGCATGCTGCCATGAGAGAGTGATTAGGAAATCGGTGAGGACTATTTTCTCTTCCTGGTGAAGGAGGCATTTTACTGGGAGAAAGATGCAAATCACACAGTTGGTCAGCTAAAATACCAGGGGGACTAGGTCTGGGGAAGAATTAAGTTGCTCTCTTTATTACATACTTTATGTAGATTGGTCTCTTCTCTCAGGCAGCCAGCAACAGAACAAGGGGACACAGTCTCAAGTTGTGCCAGAGGAGATCTAGGCTGGATGTTAGGAGGAAGTTGTTGGCAGAGAGAGTGATTGGCACTGGAATGGGCTGCCCAGGGAGGTGATGGAGTCTCCATCCCTGGAGGTGTTGAAGCAAAGCCTGGCTGAGGCACTTAGTGCCATGGTCTGGTTGATTGACCAGGGCTGGGTGCTAGGTTGGCCTGGATGATCTTGGAGGTCTCTTCCCACCTGGTTGATTCTGTGATTCTGAGATGCAGCCTTTGAGATGTAGCTATGAGGATGGCAACCTTATGTCTCCTGCACCCACAGCTGCAAAAAAAAATCTCCTGACATTGAGTGAGCTGCTCAAGTGAGAGGTGTCCCTGTCAATGCAAGGGGGTGGAACTGGATGATCTTGGAGGTCACTTCCAACCTAAACCATTCTATGACCTCCCTTTTGTAGTGCCAGTTGCCCTGCAGGCTAGCTAGTCCAAGATGTGCTAGTCTCCATGGAGGCTCACTGCCAGCTTGGATAGAAAGTCACAGATCACAAGATCACAGTGTGTTAGGGATTGGAAAGCACCCAAAGAGATCACAGAATCACAGAATTTCTTAGATTGGAAAAGACCTTTGAGGTCCTCAAGTCCAATCATCAGTTTCACACTGACAAGTCCTTGACTCAACCAAATCCCTCAGCACAACATCTAATCACTATGAGTTGCTATGGTTGGAAAGGACCACCAGGATCAACCAGTCCAACCTTCACCCCAGCATCCTTCATCACTAGACCACAGCCTCAAGCACCACATCCACTCTTGTTTTAAACACCTCCAGGGATGGCAAATCCACCACCTCCCTGGGCAGCCTGTTCCAGTGCCTGACCACCTACTTAGTAAAGAATCATTGTGTCCAACCCCCTTGCCAGAGAAGGACCATACAATCTAGCTCAGGTCATAGAGGAACACATTCAATCAGACGTTGACAGTCTCCAGAGAAGTCAAGTACCAGAAGCAAGTCCAAGACAACTTCTGTGAGGCAGTCCAATTTCCCATGGATCTCACAGCTTGCAGTGCCTCCAAACTGCTGCTGTGGTGGCCATGGGGCAGAAAGACCTAAAAGTTTGTTTTCTAGACCTTTAGCCAACAGAGTCCTCAAGATGTATGTTTTAACCTTTTGATTTTTGGTGATCTTGCACAGAAGGAGATGACTTGCAAATATGTCCCTCCATGCTATGCTCCCTTTCATTATTTCCACAGCCTTCTGCATTGTGTATTTGCCAAGTAATTCCAGGTTGTAATTCATTCAAGACAAAGGGATTTGTGTGGTGTTTATTCTTTAATGATTGGACAGTGGATTAGAGCAGACTTTTGGCAGAGCTCCTTCAAACTTGTTTACATTTCCATCTGTCTCTGCATCTTCTCGAGGTTTCTCAGGTTATTGTGCACGTAACTTATTTCATACTCCTAAGAGAAGCAGACATGGCCAAAATAGAGGTAAATTAGATATTTCAGGGCTTGAAATTTCACACTTAGGTGTTCCTCAGTGTCTAACAGGTGATTTTATTGGGTTTTTTTTTTAGTTGCCTTAGAATTCTGAACACTTTTGTTTCTTCTAAGGCTAATTTATTACGCCCTCCTTGAGAAAACCAGATTGCTGGAGCTTCAGCTTTTAAATGCTTTGGTAGAGCTTTTAGTCGTTGCCCTGCATTAATGTGGTGGATCTATAGTTAGGGAGGCTAAGAAATATTTCACTTTCATCTGTTGGCTTCAAGACTTTGAAAAATAGATCTTAGACTCAGTGTTTCATATTCATCTCCACTCCGCTTTTGAACACGCATGGAAAAGTGGCATGGTAATTTAAGTTGTTTTGGCAGGGAATTTGCTGGTAGCCCTTTACTCCTCCAAATGCATTTGGAAAGGCTTCTTTATTCTTTGAAAGCTAAAAAAACAGTCTCAAAGCATCACTACAGCCATGTAGAGTTACTAAATAGATATTGTAGTGGAAGCTATGAACTGTTGTTCTCCCTTGGATGCGCATCTGTCGGTGCGTGGGGAGGGGAGGATTGATAGGCTTTTCTCCTGGAATGTGCTGTTCTCCTTGTTGCTCTGAATTATGTTTATTGGGTAATAAATATCATCTTCTTTTTTTTTATGGGATGAAAACTCCCTTTGGAAGGGAACCCAAGCCTTTGAAGGAGCACAGCGAGCACTTCAGTGTGAGGTAGCTGCGCTGTTTGATGGCGGAGTTGGTTCCACATGTTTGGTTTGGGTGTGATTGCAACACAAACTCTGCTAAGACTAAAGGCATGCTTTCAATCAGGATGGGCTTTGCCAGTTGGGATTTGAACTGTGGAGACTTCTGTGTGTTGAAATAACGTGATGATAGGTTGGACTGGATGCTCTTGGAGGTCTCTTCCAACCTGCTTGATTCTATGTTGATTGGATAGGGCTGGGTGCTAGGTTGGACTGGATGAGCTTGGAGGTCTCTTCCAACCTGGTTGATTCTATGTTGATTGGATAGGGCTGAGTGCTAGGTTGGACTGGATGAGCTTGGAGGTCTCTTCCAACCTGGTTGATTCTATGTTGATTGGATAGGGCTGGGTGCTAGGTTGGACTGGATAAGCTTGGCGGTCTCTTCCAACCAGGTTGATTCGATGATTCTATGTTGATTGGATAGGGCTGGGTGCTAGGTTGGACTGGATGAACTTGGAGGTCTCTTCCAACCTGGTTGATTCTATGATTCGTGGTCTTAGAAATGTGAGCACTACAATTTTTATGTAGAATCAAAGAATGGTTTAAGTTGGAAGGGACCTCAAAGAACATTCAGTTCCACTCTCTTGCCATAGGCAGGGACTCCTGCCACTAGAACAGGTTGCTCAAGGCCTCATCCAACCTGGCCTTGAACACCTCCAGGGAGGTTGTTGGTGAAGATCACATTCTGTGTTCCACAACCTCCCTGGGCAGCCTGTGCCAGTGTCTCACTACCCTCACTGCAAAGAAGTTCTTCCTAACATCCAGTTTCAATCTCCCCTCTGCCAGTTTAAACCCATTACTTTTCCTCCTGTCATTACAAGGCCTTGTCTAGTTCCTCCCCAGCCCCCCTGTAGCCCACTTCAGATACTGGAAGGCCACTCCAAGGTCTCCTCAAAACCTTCTCTTCTCCAAGCTGCAGAGCCCAAACTCTTGTAGCCTGTCCTCATGGCAGAGCTGCTGCAGCCCTCTGAGCATCTTTGTGGCCTCCCCTGGACTGGCTCCAACACTTCCATGTCCTGCTTGTGTTGGGAGGTCCAGAACTGCACCCAGGACTGCAGGTGGGGTCTGATGAGAGCAGAGTAGATGGGGAGAGAGCAGAGTAAATGGGGAGAGAGCATATTCCATGTGCATACACACATTCACTCTGCTTTGCTCTGGCCTTATGTGTAAAGATATGTCCTTTAAAAGCAACAACTAAAGTACACAACAGAGGCTTCTGTGCTGCACTGATAGAGTCCAAACCAGATGGAATACTCACACCTTTTGATGCCAGCTCGGTGTACCATGGAGCATCGCCTCACTTTATATCTTCAGTTCTTCACAGAGAGTGATTGGCATTGGAATGGGCTGCCCAGGGAGGTGGTGGAGTCACCATCCCTGGAGGTGTTCAGTTAAAGCCTGGCTGAGGCACTTAGTGCCATGGTCTAGTTGACTGGCTAGGGATGGGTGCTAAGTTGGCCTGGATGATGTTGGAGGTCTCTTCCAACCTGGTTGATTCTGTGATTCATTACTCTGTGGTGGGATTTTGACAACAAACTGTTAATTTGTGGCAGGATTGGTTTTGTGGCAGGTTTGTTTTTGTGGCTTATCACCCTCAGAGATGTTTGAAAGACACTTTTGACTCACCAAGGTTTTTTTTTTGTGTGTGTGTATTTTAGATGATGAAAAGCCAGAATTTTACTTTTATGTTTGAGCAGTAAATGTGGAAGTCTCTGAACTTTTTTTTAGTTGCTTTAAATAGCAAATCTTATTAATTGTAGATGAAGGATTAAAGGAGATTTAAAGAAGAGAAGCTAAAATGATTATGTGGCCCTGGCTGCACATTTCTTATCTGCTGTTGTTCTCCTTTTTTTCCTTCATTTCTCTACCTGTCCCACAGCATTTTGTTCTCTGGTAGCATCACTTCTGACCTCTTCCCAGGAGTTATTTTGCCAGCTCCTGACCATGGCATCCTGAATGTTTCCATCAGGGAAATCATACAGAAAATGAATCTGCAGCTGGTTCCCTGGTTCATTGATTTGATAATGCAATCCAGGATGTCTTTCTGTGTGATACTTTCACATGTGCATGCAGAATTCTTTGGTCTATGAGAAAGGGCTTCAATAGAAACCTACATAGCCTTTCATACCTCTAAGCAGTTGTTGTGGTGAGCTGTGCATGTGCAACGTTTGAGCAAGCTGATAAATCAACCTCCAGGGCAAAAGCTTTAGAAATGCAAATGGTATGCCTGGATAAAAACAGTTTTCCCTTTAAATCCATCCATCCTTCCCTTTAAATCCATCTCCTCTCCTTCCTTCCCCAGTATTCCCTTCTCATTTAGGAAAGCTGTGATACATTTCTCAGCAGTTCTACTACCACCATGTATTTTTCAGATGTTGAATCCGTCTTTCTTCATTGCATCTTGTAACTTGAGGGGTGTACTACCAGTCCTTCTGCCATCCTCCTTTAGCAAGCAAACAGACTTACGGGAGGCTATAGTATAAATCTTGTCTTTTGCAGGGGGTGGATGTAGTCCATGCATAGCAATTGCAGGGCAGAGGGGCTGGACCAGATCAGCTTTCGAGGTCCCTTCCAGCCCCTGGCATTCTATGGTTCTATGGTTCTGCGGCTCTGTGGTTCTATAGTTCTGTGACTCTATGGCTCTATGGTTCTGCGGCTCTATGGTTCTGTGGCTCTATGGTTCTGCGGCTCTATGGTTCTGCGACTCTATGGCTCTATGGTTCTGCGGCTCTATGGTTCTGCGACTCTATGGTTCTATAGTTCTGCAACTCTATGGTTCTATGGTTCTGCGGCTCTATGGTTCTATGGTTCTGCAGCTCTATGGTTCTGCAACTCTATGGTTCTATGGTTCTGAGGCTCTATGGTTCTGCGGCTCTATGGTTCTGCGACTCTATGGTTCTATGGTTCTGCGGCTCTATGGTTCTGCGACTCTATGGTTCTATGGTTCTGTGGCTCTATGGTTCTGCGACTCTATGGTTCTATGGTTCTGTGGCTCTATGGTTCTGCGACTCTATGGTTCTATGGTTCTGCGGCTCTATGGTTCTATGGTTCTGCAGCTCTATGGTTCTGCAACTCTATGGTTCTATGGTTCTGAGGCTCTATGGTTCTGCGGCTCTATGGTTCTGCGACTCTATGGTTCTATGGTTCTGCGGCTCTATGGTTCTGCGACTCTATGGTTCTATGGTTCTGTGGCTCTATGGTTCTGCAACTCTATGGTTCTATGGTTCTGCGGCTCTATGGTTCTATGGTTCTGCAGCTCTATGGTTCTGCAACTCTATGGTTCTATGGTTCTGAGGCTCTATGGTTCTGCGGCTCTATGGTTCTGCGACTCTATGGCTCTATGGTTCTGTGGCTCTATGGTTCTGCGACTCTATGGTTCTATGGTTCTGTGGCTCTATGGTTCTGCGACTCTATGGTTCTATAGTTCTGCAACTCTATGGTTCTATGGTTCTGCGGCTCTATGGTTCTGCGACTCTATGGTTCTACGGTTCTGCAGCTCTATGGTTCTGCGGCTCTATGGTTCTGCGGCTCTATGGTTCTGCGGCTCTGTGGTTCTGCGACTCTATGGTTCTATGGTTCTGTGACTCTATGGTTCTGCGGCTCTATGGTTCTGAGGCTCTATGGTTCTGAGGCTCTATGGTTCTGCGGCTCTACGGTTCTGCTACTCTATGGTTCTATGGTTCTGCGACTCTATGGTTCTATGGTTCTGTGGCTCTATGGTTCTGCGACTCTATGGTTCTGCAGCTCTATGGTTCTGCGGCTCTATGGTTCCATGAATTGCTGTCATAGAAACCTATCAAAGAAATCTTTGCTGTGGAGGAAAACTGGAGGTAGGTAGATTCAGACTGGATGTGAGGAGGAAGTTCTTCACTATGACAGTGGTGAGAGGCTGGAATGGGTTGCCCAGGGAGGTGGTTGAGGCCCCATGACTGGAGGTGTTTGAGGCCAGGCTGGCTGAGGCTGTGTGCAGCCTGCTCTAGGGTAGGGTGTCCCTGGGCATGGCAGGGGGGTTGGAATTGGCTGCTCCTTGTGGTGCCTTCCAACCCTGACTGATTCTATGAGTCTGTAAAAACTGAGTGATCCCCTTATTCAGCATTTTGTCTTATGATATCTTAAGTGGGAGGGTTTTTTAGCCTTTGCAATGTCAGTGAATGTGTGATAGTTTGGTATGACTTTACGTTAGTGGGAAGCCCTCTTGGGCACAAACCCCTCTTCTCTGGCAGTACTTGCTGGAGCCATGAAGAGCAAGGAGGGAAAGGTTTAATGGGTGAACACAGAGCAGAGCATGTTTTCATGCCTTCAAGATCTCTCACTCTGGAGCAGTTGTGTGGTAGATTTGCTCCAATTTCACATGAATGGGGCAGTGGCTGGTGTTTCAGAGAGCAGAACAGGGCTCCTGTAGTGAAAGCTACTAACCACTTTAATTACATTTTCATGAGTGGCTTATTTCATGGTGCAATTTTCCTGAAAGCCTTTGCAATCTGATTTCTCAGGCTCAGGAGATTAGTTTGGTTAGGGTTTGCTTTGGAAACTAATGGCCACCTGGTAAGCCTTCTTATTCTTATTTTGCTTCATGTGTGAATGTGTTACAAAGAAATTTTACAAGCAAACCCTCAAAACTGTTTTGAGATGTGCTGATGAGTAAGAGGGCAGCCTTATGCAGCTATGGGCAATGTGAAGGAGTGAGCTGCAGAAGGCTGAGGAGTTGGTTGTGATAAAGCAAGGCCTTTGACAGCATCTCTCATGACATCCTAGTGAGCAAGCTCAGGAAGTGTGGGATGCAAGAGCAGACAGTGAGGTGGATTAGGATCTGGTTACAAGACACAGTTTAAAGAGTTTAGCCTGGAGAAGAGGAGACTCAGGGCAAAGCACATTGCTGTCTACAACTACCTGAAGGGAGGCTGTAGCCAGGTGGGGTTGGTCTCTTCTCCCAGGCAACCAACAACAGAACAAGGGGAAACAGTCTCAAGTTGTGCCAGGGGAGGGCATAGGCTGGATGTGAGGAGGAAGTTGCTGGCAGAGAGAGTGATTGGCATTGGAATGGGCTGCCCAGGGAGGTGGTGGAGGCACCGTCCCTGGAAGTGTTCAAGAAAAGCCTGCATGAGGCACTTAGTGCCATGGTCTGGTTGACTGGACAGGGCTGGGTGCTAGGTTGGACTGGATGAACTCGGAGATTTCTTCCAACCTGCTTGATTCTGTGATTCTATGAATGGTGCCAGGTCAAGCTGGAGAGCTGTAACTAGTGGAGTCCCTCAGGGATCAGTGGTGGGTCTGGTGCTGTTTAGCGTCTTCATCACTGACATTGGTGAAGGGACAGACAGAGTCTGCTAAGCAAGTTTTCTGATGGCACCAAACAGGGAGGCTTGGCTGATACAGCTGAAGGCTGTGCGGCCATTCAATGAGACTTGGACAGGCAGAGCTGGGCACAGAGGAACCAAATGAGGTTCAACAAGGACAAGTGCAGGGTCCTGCACCTGGGGAGGGATAATAAACTGCACCAGTACAGGCTGGGAGGTGATCTGCTGGAGAGCAGCCCTGTGGAGAGGCACCTGGGAGTGCTGGTGGAGAATATCCATGGCACAGCAATGTGCCCTGGGGGCCAAGAAGGCCAATGGGAGCCTGGGGTGTATTAAGAAGAATGTGTCCTGCAGATCAAGGGTTCTCCTCTACCCCTACTCCTCCCTGGTGAGATCTCATCTTGAGTATTGCCTTCAGTTCTGGGCTCCCCAGATTAAGAGGGACAGGGATCTGCTGGAGAAGGTCCAGTGGAGAGCTACGAGGATGCTTAGGGGACTGGAGCACTGCCTGATGAGGAGAGGCTGAGGAACCTGGGGCTGCTTAGTCTGGAGAAGAGAAGACAGAGATTTAATCAGTGCTTATAAATCTCTGAGGACTGGGAGTCAGGAATGGGGGGACAAGCTCTACTTGCTGCTCCCTGGGATAGGACAAGGAGCAATGGATGGAAGCTGCAGCACAGGAGGTTCCAGCTCAACACAAGGGGCAACTTCTTTACTGTAAGGGTCCCAGAGCACTGGCACAGGCTGCCCAGAGAGGTTGTGGAGTCTCCTCCTCTGGAGACTGTCAAGGCCTGTCTGGATGTGTTGCTGTTTGATCTAAGCTAGATTGTATGGTCCTGCTGTGGCAGGGAGGTTGACCTGGATGATCTCTTTGTGTCCTTTCCAAACCCTGACAACCTGTGAACCTGTGAAGTGCCTGGCTGCTGTTCACCTTGGTGCAGTGGAGGATGAGAGTGGGCAGGATGAATTTAAGCCTACCTGTGCATATCATAGAATCACAGAATATCAGGGGCTGGAAGGCACCTTGAAAGCTCATCCTGTCCAACCCCCTGCCAGAGCAGGATCAGCTCTACCAGATCACACAGGAACACATCCAGGCAGGTTTTTAATGTCTCCAGCAAGGGAGACTCCACAGCCTCCCTGGGCAGCCTGTTCCAAGGTGCTGTCTCCCATTATTGTGTGTCTCTAAGCCAATGGCCTGGCCTTTCTGTGTGGCTCCTGCTCTGACTTACAGGCTGCTGTGTCACTGAGTAATAGCCCAGTTAAGCAAGATGGACATGAGTTGGCTATGGGGTGAAGAATAAAGTCTAAGCCCATGTTTCTGACTGCATAAATATTGGAGGGAAAACTCTTATGGACTCACTCTATTTGCAGAATGCATTTTCCTTCCAGTACAGTCCCTGTTAGTGCTTGCTGTGAATTGGATAGCATAAAGAGATTATTCTGCAGTAGAGTTTAATCTGTTCCTGAAACAAACTGTCAGGAGGGACACAACACAGGAGCTGTCCAGAGATATCAAAAAAAAAAGACATTCAGCCAACACGATTTTCCTAAAGGAAAACTGCATTCTGGCTGGAATCAACAGTACATAATCATGGGCAGACTGGTTTTCATAATGTCCTTGAAACAAATCTGCCATCTGAAATGAAACCACAGTGTCTAAAAGATGGTGTGGCAGATGTAATGCAACAAGCTGCTTGGGTAGAACCCGGGCCCCAGGAACCTGAGACTACAAGAAATAACAATATTAACATATAAAATGATATTGCTGAGAGAAAGCAAAAGGAATTAAGGAGGGCAAGGGAGAGAACATGTTGCCAGCAGTGAATTGAAGTGAGAGAGAAAATGAGTGAGACAGATGATATGGGAAGAAGTTTCTTGCAGATGGTGGGAGCACAGAGAAGGGGGAGGGGGGGTGAATGCTCCTGAGAGCAGCAGGCATTTCAGAAAAGGGGAGGATGGTAGTGCCAGCAGAGTGGAGGGGAGGAGAGCACAACAGCAGAAAACAACTCTGCATTCTATTGTACACACGTTAAAAGATTGGCTCTGGCTCATCTGGTGGCACATTTCTGTGTTCATCAGCGAAGACTCCGCTTCTGGTTGGTAGGGGCAGCTGCTCAGGCTCTCAGTAGTTCTCCCACATGAGGGCTGCCCACTTACAAAGAACTGCATATAATAGAAGTGGGGTTTTTTTTTCCACACACCCCCCTTATCTTTTCAGGATCACAAAAATCCATGGAGAACATGTTCATTCTAATGAGGTCAGAGCTTTGCCAGCAAGCCTGCTCTGAGACTTAATCTGGCAAGAAATGGTTGGTTTGGCAGACATCCTTTTCTTTCAGCTCCCCAGACTCCTCTCTTGCTATCAGCTCTCCAGCCAGCTGGGACTTCATTACCCACTTCCATACTGCTGGACAAAGGCACCTACCTTTTCTTGTGTTGTGGTTCATGGCACTGTGATGGTTTGGGTGTTACCTGCCCCCCCACACTTAAGAAAATCACCCAGACTAGGCTCAGCTGAGCTGGAAATTGAATTAAGCTTTATACTTAGAGCTTAGCATGATATGCAAGCAGGTATTGACAATCTGTACAGCTACAGACAGAAACAGACAAGTTAAAAGTAATACACAAACACAGCAGCCCTCCCAGAAACCAGAGTCCCCAGCAGGGGCTCCCAACCACCCTTCCACCTTCTCCCCACCCCTCTACCTTACCCCAGACTTTGCCTTATGTTCAAGGTGAGTTTGGAGGGTCAGCCAGGGGGATTTAGGAAGCAGAAGGATTAGTCAGGCAGCAAGTTAGGTTAGAGAGAGAAGTGCAGCCCAAAAAGTCAGAGAGAGACTCTGTGTTATCTGTGTTTATATTCTTGTTCTTATACATAAGCCTGGCTGAGGCACTTAGTGCCATGGTCTGGTTGATTGGCTAGGGCTGGGTGCTAGGTTGGCCTGGATGAGCTTGGGGGTCTCGTCCAACATGGTTGATTCTATGATTTCAGCAAGCCCATGAGTGAAGCAGACATCAGCACTTTTTCCTTTTCACATCCTAGAATCTAATTCTTCTCACCAAAACATCCCAGCTAGGCTCAAACTAGCACATGCACCATACATGTTACCTCAGCTCCAGTTTGGCAAGACAGCCTGTGTGTTTCATACTGCAGCCTATGTAAAGTAAAGCAGAAGGACTCCAGTTCTGTGCAGGAGTAGTCTGTCCACTGCCTGCTGCAGTTTCCTCTGGGCAAACTTACCCTGCCATCACAAGAGCTTCTCCTCCTCAACCAAGTGGACATATCCTTGACATCTGTTCTTTAAGTGACTTGATTAAAGTTTGCCCAGAGTCTGCCCACAAAACAGAAGGTGCCTTTGGGCTGATTGATCCTGCCCTCAAGACCAAAAGAAAATGAATTTGTTCCATTCTTCTCCCTTCTAAAGGATCATTGAGATGTCTCATTTCAATGACTGTGCAGCAGAGACAAAGTAAGGGTAGTTATCAGCAGAGATGCCTGTCCTTGGCAAGAAGGTTTCCAGGAATTCTAGAGGGGTTGTAGTGACACAAGGTGGTGCAGTGCAGAGAGATGTGACACAAAGAGACACAAAGAAAAGACAATTCAGAGTCAGTAAGACAGAGGTGCATGGGAAGAGATGACTCAGAAGATGAAGAGGTGTTCACACAGAGTGTTGAGATGTTGAGGTGCTGAAAGGTGTCCAGAGAAGGGCCACGAGGCTGGTGAGGGGCCTGGGGCACAGCCCTGTGAGGAGAGGCTGAGGGAGCTGGGGGTGTGCAGCCTGCAGAAGAGGAGGCTCAGGGCTCAGGGCAGAGCTCATTGCTGTCTACAACTACCTGAAGGGAGGCTGTAGCCAGGTGGGGTTGGGCTCTTCTGCCAGGCAAGCAGCAACAGAACAAGCAGCAACAAGTCTCAAGTTGTGCCAGGTGAGGTCTAGGCTGGATGTTAGGAGGAAGTTGTTGTCAGAGAGAGTGATTGGCATTGGAATGGGCTGCCCAAGGAGGTGGTGGAGTCACTGTTGAAGCCAAGCCTGGATGAGTCACTTAGTGCCATGTTCTGGTTGGTTGGACAGGGCTGGGTGCTAGGTTGGCCTGGATGATGTTGGAGGTTTTCCATCCTGGTTGATTCTGTGATTTTAGTGCCATGGTCTTGACAGTTTTCCTCATGCCAGAAAAACCTCACTGAAGAGAGCTAGGAACTGGAAATGCTCCTTTCCTGTGCTTGCTCTGCATACAGCCACTCAAGTGCTCCAGGGGATGTGGTGTAATGATGGCTGGGAGGCTGGGAAGGGAGGGTGATCACTCTATTAGAGCGTGGCCCACACTGTGAGAGTATAATAATAAATGAATTGCTGCTTCTTCAACTCTTAATTTAATTTAGTGTAATTGCATTTAATTAATATGATTTTTTTAATCAAGAGGCAAAATCTAATGTATGATAATAACTCTGCTCTTCAGGAGAGCCGGTGAAAAATCATGCATCTTGTTTGGAGATGGTACCAAAAGCTGTTTAGCCTGGGGAAAAGATGCCTTATATTTCAAGGATATTGAGTCCAAACCTTGTGGAGTTTGTACTTTCATTAAAATTTCTATTAACCTCTCCCTTTGTTATAGGACTTAGGATTTAATTCTGTCTGGGGTTTGGGTTTGTGGTTTGGTTGGGTTCTTTTTTTTTCGAAGCATAAATTGATTTATAAGCTAACTTATTTCCCTTGTAAGAGAGAAGAATTAACTGCAAGGCAGAGGAGCTGATCATTACCTAGTGACTGCTCTCATGCCACTTTGGAAATGCCTTTGTTTATCTCCCATATTCAGGTTTCTTCCAGTACATAAACCACACTTGGAGTTCTGATTCAGATCATAGAATCAACCAGGTTGGAAGAGACTTCCAAGCTCATCCAGTTCAACCTAGCACCCAGCCCTGGCCAATCAACTAGATCATGGCACTAAGTGCCTCATCCAGATGTTTACAGGAGGTTAGGGTTTGGAAGGAACCCAAGGAGATCATCCAGTCCAACCCCCCCTGCCGCAGCAGGACGATGCTATCTAACACAGATCACACAGGAACACATCCAGACAGGTCTTGAAGGGCTCCAGCGAAGGAGATTCCACAGCCTCTCTGGGCAGCCTCTTCCAGTGCTGCATGCCCTTTACAGTAAAGAAGTTGCCCCTTGTGTTGAGCTGGAACCTCCTGTGCTGCAGCTTCCATCCATTGCTCCTTGTCCTATCCCAGGGAGCAAGGGAGCAGAGCCTGTCCCCCTCTCCTGCCCCCCAGCCCTCAAGTGTTCATAAACATTGACTCAATCCCCTCTCAGTCTTCTCTTCTCCAGACTAAGCAGCCCCAGGTCCCTCAGCCTCTCCTCATCAGTCAGTGCTCCAGTCCCCTCACCATCCTTGTGGCCCTCTCTTGGACTCTCCCCAGCAGATCCCTGTCCCTCTTAAACTGAGAAGCCCAAAACTGAAGGCAGTCCTCAAGATGAGGTCTCACCAGGGCAGAGCAGAGGGGGAGGAGAACCTCCCTTGATCTGCTGGACACACTCTTCTTCATGCACCCCAGGCTCCTGTTGGCCCTCTTGGCCAGAAGGGCAGAAGGATGGAGTGTCAGTGCAAATCATCTGGGTTATTTCGTCTGTTCTCTTCCTCTCTCCCTCTCTCCCTCTCTCCCTCTCTCCCTCTCTTCCTCTGGACACAGTGAAATGATGAACTTTCACAATGCCAACAAGGTCTGCAGAACGTGTGCCACACTTTCTGCCTTTGCTGACCCCAATGTGAGTTTCCATTCCCGTGAGGCAAGTGCCAAGCCTACATTTGCAAAGCTCTTTTCTGGCTGCCTTTGTAGAAGAACATTCTGGTGGGGACAATTTGGCCTACAGTGCCCATGACACACTTTAGTCTTCTGTTCCATATGGCCCAGTTGCCTGGAGCTAAACTATCAATATAGAGCTGTAGGACGTCTTGTCCAGATGACAAGGGTATTATTAACACATTAAAAGAGCAATAAGAGCAAAGTGTTCAGTGCTGAGACAGTTCTCATAGACAACAGATAACTGTTTACTCTTGCTGCTGTTTCAAAATGCATCTTTCAGCTCAGTTCTGCACCCATTTGTCACACTGTTGATTTTCAAGGTCTCTTTTTGCCTACACCAAGGTATTATTCTTCAGCCTGGAATGTCTTTGAGGCTCGTAAGGGATTTGAATCCTTTGCTGACTGAGGATGTGATCTAGACAAGTGGTTCAGCATGCGTGTGGAAGCTCTCTGACACTGGAACCTCCATGTGCTGTAAGTGCAGTTTGGTGCTATAAAGCACCCTAAAAAGTCTCTTTTTGAAAAAGAGACCTTCTTGGGAAGGGCTCAAATGAAGGAGGAATAGAATCATAGAATCAACCAGATTGGAAGAGACCTCCAAGATCATCCAGGCCAACCTAGCACCCAGCCCTAGCCAGTCAACCAGACCATGGCACTAAGTGCCTCATCCAGGCTTTGCTTCAACACCTCCAGGGATGGTGGTCAAAGTTCCATCCGTGGAGGTGTTTAAGGCTAGACTGGACGAGGCTGTGGCCAGCCTGATCTAGTGTGAGGTGTCCCTGCCCATGGCAGGGGGGTTGGAACTAGATGATCCTTGTGATCCTTTCCAGCTCTGACTGCTGGAATTATTATCACTGCTGTTCTCTGCACACACTGTGGTCATTATTCTGCTTCACACACATGCATACCCCCCTGTTTTATCCTGTTGTCTCTGTGGCTTCCCAGAGCTGTTGGTAATTTTGAGTGGTCTTTGAGAAGGGCACCCTGGTGGACAACTGCCCCTTTGCATAAGGCTGTGTGAGAACTCTAGAGGTCTGGGACTGTCATTTCCTATGTCAAACAGATCTGACCAGAGAGTAGCATCCCCCAGTAACTTCCAGCCTCTCTCTATCATCTCACTGTACCTTTTTGTTCTCTTTCAGGTGCATGGCTCTGAGATACTCAAACCTCCTAAATGTTTTGCTGTAGCCTGCTGCTGGGCACCAGCTGCTGCAGCCATTGGACCACAGGCCTTTGGGTGGAGGCTCTGAGGGAGCATGGATCTCAGGTCAGCTTCCTGCACTGAACTGATGGTGCTGTCTTCAGAGGTAACTGCTGCACATGCTTCATTTTAAACTCCCTTTCCTCAAGCTGCTTGAGCTAACCTGGAGATCACAGCCTTGGACCTCAGGGCAGGTAAGGCTGTAATTTCATAGTGATTTCTTTCAGCTTCTCTTGTACTGTCTCAAAAGCTCTCAGTGATGCTGCTGTGACCAATAGCTGAAGGAGACTGTGGGACAGGCATTGACTATGTGATTTTTCTCTAGATTGTTAAACCTTCTCAGTAGTTTAAATGCAGCCCAAAGACTCCATAGGCTAATGGTATCCTGACCCTTGTTTCTCCAGAAACAAGGCTTCTGTGATGCTGTCTGCATGTTTCTGTGCCTAATGACTTGTGAACCAGTCAGTCAATGTTAATAGGCTCTGCCACAGAGGCAGGGAGATCAGAGAATACATTCACAGACAAATCCACACTTGCCTGCCCATGCGTGGCACAGCCTGACCTCTGATCCTTGTACAGGAGCAGAAATTCACCTTTCCTCTCTCTGCACAGGTTTCAGTTCTCAGCCCTGACGTTGCCCCAGTGTATGGCATGCTTGCACAAGAGCCCACGAGTAGCTTCTGTGACCCAAACTCCAGTCAGGGAGTGAAAAATATATCTTGAAATTCTTCTTGGTTTAGGCAGGTAGAGGGATCTGGAGAAGACCAAGATTTCTTGAGCAGTCCATGCTGGAAGGCTGTGCCATGATCCCATCCTGTGTCAGACTTCAGCAAGTGTCCAGAGAAGGACAATGATGCTGGTGAGAGGCCTGGAGCATAGCCCTGTGAAGAGAGGCTGAGGGAGCTGGGGGTGTTTAGCCTGGAGAAGAGGAGGCTCAGGGCAGAGCTCATTGCTGTCTACAACTCCCTGCAGGGAGGCTGTAGCCAGGTGGGGTTGGGCTCTTTTGCCAGGCAAGCAGCAACAGAACAATGGGACACAGTCTCATGCTGTGCCAGGGAAGGTCTAGGCTGGATGTTAGTAGGAAGTTGCTGTCAGAGAGAGTGATTGGCATTGGAATGGGCTGCCCAGGGAGGTGATGGAGTCACCATCCCTGGAGGTGCTGAAGCCAAGCCTGGATGGAGCACTTAGTGCCATGGTCTGGTTGATTGGACAGGGCCAGGTGCTAGGGTGGTGATCTTGGAGGTCTCTTCCAACCTGTTGATTTTATGATTCTATGACTGGCTAGAGCTGGGTGCTAGGTTGGTCTGGATGATCTTGGAGGTCTCTTCCAGCCTGTTGATTCTATGATTTGAAGTGAGGCATTCTCACAGCACATAGGGGGAAGTTTTGCTTGCTGCTTGTGCTCTATTAGCCACCACTCAGACCAGGCAGAAGACATCAACATGTTGAAAACTCATCTTCAGCAGTTCTGCTGTTCACAAATGCTTGTCTGTAGGGAAAACAGCAGAAGACTTTTCCCTTCCTTCTTTCTTCCAGCTCATACAATTTTTCCTTGACACTGTGCTAGCTCTAGGCCTCAGCATGTGAAAGATTTTGTTAGACTATAACTGTTTTAGAGGCTGAAAGTCAAAAGCTCTTGAGATTTATCCTTGGGCAATGTTTTGTCAGGAAAGTGGAGACTTTTAACTGGTCTGAGTGAACACTAGAATTTGATATCAGAAGTTAAATGTATTGAATTATTATAGTGAGGGGGAAAAAAACTACCATTCTGGTAACTTCTATAAGTTTTCTTTTCCCTCCAGGCTTGTAAAATAACATTTAGAGTATTAAACCATCACTTGCTTTATAAGTAAGTAGGTGGCAAAACATTGTGTTTAAAAAGCAATGATTCAAGAGGTTTCTGAACCAGGTAATCTATAAAATATGTGGTGTGTATTAAAAATATATTACTAAAGAATGATCTGTCAGCCTAGAAACTGGGATTGGAAGGCAGAGATTCCCTAACTGGGGCTGCAGTTGAGAAATGCATGGTCAAAAGAAAGCCCAAGATAGGTTA
This sequence comes from Pogoniulus pusillus, assembly GCF_015220805.1. NCBI lineage: Eukaryota > Metazoa > Chordata > Aves > Piciformes > Lybiidae > Pogoniulus > Pogoniulus pusillus. Next base: position 3,570,807 of record NC_087278.1, read on the forward strand.
GGAACAGTTCAGGTAAAATTAGACTTTGTGCCTTGCCAGAAAGTTCCTAGGGTGACATTTCCTCTGAGTAAGTTACAAACAAGAGATTCCTCCTCTAAACATTCAGAAAGTTCCTGGTTTGATACTGCTAACAACACAAACCCTGCATGACCTATTTTAGTTTGGGCACCCAGGTAAATCCCATGAGCTCCTGATGAATAACTCCTCTGGCTGTGAGGAGTGTTGGAGCCTGGCACTTGAAGTTGAGGGTGGCAGAGACAAGGGCTGCATTAGGTGTGAACAGATTAATGGTCTGCTTAAGCTAGTGGCTGAACTGAAGGATGAAGTGGAATGAGATTGAACAAGGCCAAGTGCAGGGTTCTACACTTTGGCCACAGCAACGCCAAGCAGCACTAAAGGCTGGGGACAGAGTGGCTGAGAGCATCCAGGAAGAAAGGGACCTGGGGGTACTGGTAGAGAGTAGCTGAACATGAGCCAGCAGTGTGCCCAAGTGGCCAAGAGGCCAATGGCATCCTGGCCTGCATCAGGAGCAGTGTGGCCAGCAGGACAAGGGAGGTTCTTCTGCCCCTGTACTCAGCACTGGTCAGGCCACACCTTGAGTGCTGTGTCCAGTTCTGGGCTCCTCAATTCAAGAGAGATGTTGAGGTGCTGGAAGGACACCAGAGAAGGGCAGCAAGGCTGGGGAGGAGCCTGGAGCACAGCCCTGTGAGGAGAGGCTGAGGGAGCTGGGGGTGTTTTGCTTGGAGAAGAGGAGGCTCAATGAGACAGCTCATTGCTGTCTACAGCTACCTGAAGGGAAGATGTAGCCAGGTGGAGTTGGGCATTTCTGTCTGGTGAGCAGCAACAGAACAAGGGGACACAGTCTCAAGTTGTGCCAGAGGAGGTCTAGGCTGGATGTTGGGAGGAAGTTGTTGTCAGAGAGAGTGATTGGCATTGGAATGGGCTGCCCAGGGAGGTGGTGGAGTCACCAGCCCTGGAGGTGTTGAAGAGAAGCCTGGATGAGGCACTGAGTGCTATGGTCTGATTGACTGGCTAGGGCTGGATGCTGGGTTGGCCTGTATTAACCTGGAGGTTTCTTCCAACCTGTTTGATTCTATGATTCTTTGCACAGCCAGAAGATCTGGAAGTCAGCAAAGAAAGAAACATCCATTTTTAAAAGCAGGGCAATGCCCAGAAAGAGGAAGAGTTGTCATACTTCAAGTTCAGACAACTTTCTGGAGTTGTTTACTGCAACAACCTTGTCCCTGTGACATTAACATTTGTTCAAAATCCAGTTTATGGATGTGTAAAAGATGCATGTGCATATTCATATGTGCATTCATGTGTTAATAGAAGTATATTTCTAGGGTTATTTTCATGCTGCTAAATAGATATAGAGAGGCTATCAACAAACCAGGGAGAAACAGTGCTAGTAGCAAGCCAGATCAGCCCAGGGTAGAAAAGGAGAAAAGGTGTTGCAATAGCTTAAAGAGAGAGAAAATCAAAGGAGAATTATATACAATGTATTTGGGATAAGTCAAGTAGGAATGTCATAAAAGTGAGGAAGAACAAGATAGGAAGAGATGTGTGGAATGGACAGGGTGTAGAATCATAGAATCAGTCAGGCTTGGAAGGGACCACAAGGATCATGTACTTCCAACCTCCCTGCCATGCCCAGGGACACCTCACACTAGATCAGGCTGGCCAGAGCCTCATCCAGCCTGGCCTTAAACACCTCCAGGGATGAGGCTTCCACCATCTCTCTGGGCAATCTGTTCCAGGGTCTCACCATCCTCATGGTGAATAACAACATCATACATCTCCATGTCTCATGTGCAACCTGCCATGCTGCTGGCACCTCAGGATCACATCCTTCACTGTGAGAGCAAAGGAATCTTATCCATCACCCTACCCTAGATTAGGCTGGCTACAGCCTCAGCCAGCCTGGCCTTAAACACCTCCAGGCACGGGGTCTCAACCACCTCCCTGGGCAACCCATTCCAGGCTCTCACCACTCTCATGGTGAACTAATTCCTTCTCATGTCCAGGCTGAACCTACCCACCTCCAGCTTTGCAAAAGGCAAAGAACATCGAGTTTATTAGGGCTGGGTGCTAGGTTGGACTGGATGATCTTGGAGGTCTCTTCCAACCTGATTGATTCTATGATTCTATAAGATTTACTAGCTTCAATTTACAACGAAACATAACCAGATAGTGAGACCAAACAAGGTATCTATCAAGACCTAACCCTGACATGCATCAGTGTCCCAGGCTGATAGTCTCTGGCCCTCCCCAATTTCTTTACCTTGCTTACAGATTATCCCTCCTGCCTCTGCCCTCCTTTTAGCGCTGCTCTGGGCTCTTCAGATACATGCAGTGGGTTTGGTTTCAGTCGGTTGGCTTGGAGTCATTATTCTTGTTTGAATGTGCAGCCAGAAAGACTACATATTCAGCTGTCTCCTAACATATGTTTTCACTTCTTGAAATGCAGGAAACAGGGGGTTTTAATTATAATTAATAGATCTCTCTCTATATATGCATGCAGTGAAAGCAGCATAAAAGTTGCAAAGTCCAGCACTGAAAAGTTAGCAAATGTCAGCCTGAATTTCTCAGAGCATCCTTAATTTTGCCTCCTGGTGAATATGTATTATGATCCAGTTTTAATTACAAGGTTGCATACTATTACTTTTCCCCAGGACACCTGCTTCAGCAAGGCACAGGATGGATGGTGCTCACTTAATGAGCAGCTATTCAATATGTTCTTTTATCCTCATTGCTTGGCGTTTGGCCCCAGGCCTTATTTACTGCACACTGCTCAGGCATGGCTCTAAAGACAGAATTATTCATTTCCTACTCCACTCTTCTGCAGCTCCTCTCACTCTTTCTGAGCACATTAGAAACTTCAATGAATCTTTGCAGCACCCTAAGAGGAGCAGGGTTAACAGACCCCTTTTTTTCTGAGTAGTGACCTGCAACACTTCCACTTTTCCTTTGTTTTGACATCCATTTGACTTGATTCTTCTCTTCCCTTTCAAGAGAAACCTTTTCTTTCAAGAGACCAAGAGTCTTCTCCCCACATCTTATTGGCTGACTGCTGTGGCTGAAACTTTTTCTTTCTTTTCTTCTTTAAAGTGCAATTTTTGTAGCAACCCAGCACAGAAAGCTCCAATCTCTTTGACAGAGCAATAAGCTCTGCAAAACCAGTGCTGCCTTTGCAGGCACAAGAGCAGCAAATGTCACTCTCAGCTACAGAAGCTGTGAGTAGACTTCCCAGCAACAGTCCTGTAGGTAGGAATTTATGTACATGTGACATCCACACCTCACTGTGTAGGGGTAGGTGTAGAAAGTCCTATGTGCAGGCAAACATGGTGAAAGTCTTATTTACAGAGAAACAAAGGCAGCCAGCAACAGAACAAGGAGACACAGTCTCAAGTTGTGCCAGGGGAGGTCTACGTTGGATGTTAGGAGGAAGTTGCTGGCAGAGAGAGTGATTGGCATTGGAATGGGCTGCCCAGGGAGGTGGTGGAGTCGTTGTCCCTGGAGGTGTTGAAGCCAAGCCTGGCTGGGGCACTTAGTACCATGGTCTGGTTGATTGGGCAGGGCTGGGTGCTAGGTTGGCCTGGCTGATCTTGGAGGTCTCTTCCAACCTGGTTGATTCTATGAGAGAGCAGATATGGAAACAAAGTTGAACCCTTCCCCAGTCAAACCTTACCTGGGCTTCACAACAGCTTTGCCCTGTCCTTGTAGTTTTGGACTCCTTACAAGAAATAAACTGAGTTGCTTGGAGCAGGTCCAGAGAAGGGCAACAAAGCTGGGGAAGTGTCTGGAGAACAGGGTTGGGGAGGAGTAGCTGAGGGAGCTGGGAGTTTTTAGTCTGGAGAAGAGGAAATTGAGGGAAGACCTTATTGCTCTCTACAATTACCTGAAAGGAGGTTGGAGCCAGGTGGGGATTGCTCTCTTCACCTTAGTATCAGGTGATAGAACAAGAAGAAACAGCCTAAAATTGTGCCAGGGAAGGCTTAGGTTGGATATTAGGAACAATTTCTTCACTGAGAGGGTGGTTAGGCATTGAAATAGATTGTCCAGGGAGGTGGTGGAGCCACCATCTCTGAACATGCTCAAGAAAATGAGGACATGGCACTTTGGGACACAGTTTAATGGCCATGGTGGTGTTAGGTTGATGGTTGGACTCTGATCTTAGAGTCCAATTCTGTGATTTGATAGATGCCTCCTTACTGATATGATGGACAGATTGGCTTTGAAAATCTAAACCTCCTGAACTTATTCTTTTGAAACCTTGGACTCTCTGCCTCTGCATTACACTCTTAATCCTCCTACAGCCTCTCTGTTTCTACTAAAGTGTAGTTTAAAATAACTTTTGTCTAAAAAGAAAAGGAAAATGGGCACAAAAAAATTGAATCTTCCCTTTCCTTGCTTAATCTCTTCTGTTTACCACATAAAAGCAGTGAGTTAAAACAAAGACCTGCTGATATTCTACCCTGGGCCAGTGAAATTCAATATCCAATATCCCTTGGTGGATTTTTAGGGCTTAAGGAGGTGACAGTTTGCAGGTGCTTCAGAAAGATTAGCTTCTGTTCAGGAATTACCAAGAGAAAATGGTAGAAATGATGGTAAAAAGAATCTCTGGTGTGCAGCTGAAAGAAGATTAAAACATTGACAAATTACTTAAGCAGTGATCTGGGGTTTATTTTCTTTTGCAGAGATCAGTCCAGGCCAGCTGGGCAAGTTCCATACTTTTTTTAGCTGAATATATTTACTGAAGTTCAAGAGAAAACTCAGCCAAGTTGAGATCAGCTGCATAAGGCAACTGCTGTGGTGAAGGAGATGACAAACCCTGAACTGGGGATGTGCCCTTGTGGCCAAGAAGGTCAATGGGATCCTGGGGTGCATTCAGAGGAGTGTGGCCAGCAGATGGAGGGAGGTTCTCCTTTCTCTCTTCTCTGCCCTGCTGGAGACCTCACCTGGAATACTGCATCCAGTTTTGGGCTCCCCAGTTCAGGAGGGACAGGGATCTACTCAAAAGAGTCCAACAGAGGGATATAAAGATGATGAAGGGGCTGGAACACTGCCCTATGAGGAGAGACTAAAGGACCTGGGACAGTTTGGTCTGGTGAAGAGAAGACTTAGAGGAGCTCTAATCAATGTTTATATATATATGAGGGCTGGAGGTCAAGAGGGAGAGGACAAACTCTTCTCAGTTGTGCCCTGGGATAGGACAAGGGGTAATGGATATAAACTACAGCACAGCAAGTTCCACCTCAACAGGAGGAAGAACTTCTATACTGGAAGGTTCCCAGAGCACTGGAACAGGCTGCCCAGAGAAGTTGTGGAGTGTCCTTCTCTGGAGGCTTTCAAGACTCATCTGGATACCTTCCTGTGCAACTTGAGCTAGATTCTATGGTCCTACTCTGGCAGGGGGGGTTGGATTCAATGATCTATAGAGGTCCCTTGCAGCCTTCAGAAGCAGAGGACCAGCTCTTTTAATAAGTGGGTAGATAAGCATGAATTTCAAAGACATTTTAAAAACCTCTTTACCATTTTTCCTTCTCAGAGTTTTGTGGGTTCTGGTTTGGTTTGATTTTGTTTCATTTTCCTTCTGGCTGGTCAGAGCTTTCAAACACTTTGAATGCCCTGATCTTTCTTCTTGGCATTCATTACTCTTATATGTGAATGTGTGCCTTTGAAATAGATTGTTCTTGCTGCTCTGTATAAGCATATATCCCTTTTTCTAGACACCATGAGTTTGCCTTCTAGAAGAGGAGGTTCTACTATGTCATGGAATAGAGTCTGCAGATAAATTTTCTCCCTGGCCATGAGGAGAGCTATGGAATGCATTGGGTTGGAAGGCACTCTCAAAGGCAATCTTGTTCAGCCTCCCCATAGTGTATAGGAACATAGAATCATAGAATCAACCAGGTTGGAAGAGACCTCCAACATCATCCAGTCCAACCTAGCACCCAGCCCTGGCCAATCGACTAGAATCCTGGTGTCCAATAAACATATCTGATCATAGAATCAACCAGGTTGGAAGAGACCTACAACATCATCCAGTCCAAATTATCACCCAGCCCTATCCAGTCACCTAGACCATGACGGTAAATGCCTCATCCAGGCTTTTCTTCAACACCTCCAGGGACAGTGACTCCACCACCTCCCTGGGCAGCCCATTCCAATGCCAATCACTCTCTCTGCCAACAACTTCCTCCTAACATCCAGCCTATACTTCCCCCATCTCTGACTTCAGGGGTGAACACAGGTTTTGAGCTAAAGCACCTGAGGTTTGGAAATCAAGGCTCGTTTGAAACTCGTGAAAGCCTTCCTGAAGACAGGACCCCAGAGCAGCCTTCGTGGTCACTTTGGTTTTCCAGTGCAGGACCTCTCCTCTTCTCACTGAGGATACAATGGCCCTTTTTTTATCTTTGTCAGCTAATGAATACTGTCTTCTGAAATGCCAGGAGATGAAGGCAAGAACTTTGGGTGAAGTAGATTAATCAGGACTCTGCTGTTTTCCCCTTTTCCGGTTCATGACACATTCTCATTTAGTTCACAGTTTACAGGGCAAGACAAATGGGCAAAGCACAATTACAGGAGACTGAGTTTCTCTCTTCTTTCACCTGATATTTGTTGTGTGTACCTTCTCTTAGGCTTAGAGCTTGAATCTTTGCTAAGGGACTTAAGGGAGAAGGAAAATCAGGTTTTCCTTAAAAGAAATGTATATTCAGAGGCTTTGCTGAAAGGGTTTCAGGCTGTAATTACAATTAAAAATGAACCCTACAGTATGTGTAATTTGATTTGTCAGGGAGTTCAGACCTCCCAGTTGGAACAAGAATTCTTCTGTTGTGTCCCACTGCACACAAATCTTTCTTTGACCATCTGTTGAGCTATTCAGAATGGGGGCCCAGGCAGTTCTGGCTTTCATTTTTCCTGTTTTTATTTACTTTCTCTTTGGAATCTCCACAGATTGGGTTTGAAATGGTGGGGGAAGTAATCTGGTTAGAAAATAGCCTCAGCTTGAATGGTGATGTAATTTGCACTGCTTCTGCACCCATAAATATAGATAGAGCATCAGGGTAGGAGAGATAGAATCACAGGATCAAGCAGGTTGGAAGAAACCTCCAACATCATCCAGGCCAACCTAGCACCCAGCCCTGTCCAGTCAACCAGACCATGGCACTAAGTGCCTCATCCAGGCTTGTCTTCAACACCTCCAGGCACAGTGACTCCACCACCTCCCTGGGCAGCCCATTCCAATGCCAATCACTCTCTCTGACAACAACTTCCTCCTAACATCCAGCCTGTACCTCCCCTGGCACAACTTGAGGCTGTGTCCCCTTGCTCTGGTGCTGGCTGCCTGGCAGCAGAGCCCAACCCCACCTGGCTACAGCCTCCCTTCAGGTAGTTGTAGACAGCAATGAGCTCTGCCCTGAGCCTCCTCTGCTGCAGGCTGCACACCCCCAGCTCCATCAGCCTCTCCTCACAGGGCTGTGCTCCAGGCCCCTCCCCAGCCTTGCTGCCCTTCTCTGGACCCCTTCCAGCACCTCAACATCTCTCTGCAATGGAGGAGCCCAGAACTGGACACAGCACTCAAGGTGTGGCCTGAGCAGTGCTGAGCACAGGGGCAGAAGAACCTTCCTTGTCCTACTGGCCACACTGTTCCTGAGCCAGGCCAGGATGCCATTGGCTCTCCTGCCCACCTGGGCACACTGCTGCCTCCTCTTCAGCCTACTCTCTACCAGTACCCCCAGGTCTCTTTCCTCCTGGCTGCTCTCAGCCACTCTGTCCCCAGCCTGTAGTGCTGCTTGGGGTTGTTGTGCCCAAAGTATAGAACCCTGCACTTGGCCTTGTTCAGTCTCATCCCATTGGCCTCTGCCCACCCATCCAGCCTGGCCAGGTCCCTCTGCAGGGCTCTCCTACCCTCCAACAGATCCACACCTGCTCCTAGCTTGGTGTCATTTGCAAACTTACTGGTGCTGGACTCAATCCCCTTGTCCAGATCATCAATAAATCTTTTGCTCTGTAGGACCCTGGCATTTGATTGTCTTTCACCAGCAAAGGTTCCAGTTAGTTCACCTAACAGAAAAATGGCAAAATAGAGAAACAGAGATTGTCAGGAACCTGGAAATTAAAAGGCAGCTTCACTGGGCAGGTACTTGCCTGCTTTGCTCTACCTGTGACAGGACTTAGCAAGCAAATGCCTCCAACAGCAATAGGTTATTCCTAACATTGATCACCTCCCTCTACTACCACTGTTTAAATCTTGCATATATTCATCCCAGGCATGGTTTAATGGCCATGGTGGTGTTAGGCTCATGGTTGGAGTCGATGATCTTAGAGGGTTTTTCCAGTCAAGCTAATTCCATGATTCCATGACTTTGCCATGAGATTTTAAGCAGAGCCTATCTGCAAGGAACTGAGTCTGCTTTCTGTAATTAATAGAGTTTTCATAGCAGGTATAGTTGGTTTTATTTCCAGGTGAACTCTTAATCTGTGATAATGCTTTCCTTTTTCACTTTTTCCTCTTTTTTTCACCTAAGCAATGACAAAAAGGCAGACTCTCAGAGCAAGGGGCAAAGATCCTGTCCATACACCTCCCTTCTGGGAGTGCTCTAAGCCACAAGACTCAAAACATGCTCTGAAAGATTCAGCAGGTTCAACAGCAATTATCTTCCTGTGGTGTTTTCCCCATCCTGGTGACTGGTGGCACACAATATGGTGCCAGAAAGCCATCAGCCTGGCAGCTGGGGTGGTTTTGTTTTGTTTGGTTTTGTTTTGCTTTGCTTTTCTAACAGTGATCCAGTAAATATTTGCCGGGCCATTTGCACCATCTGCCATGCAAATGTGAGTCCAAGGAAGAACAGGCAGGCATGGGGGAATAGCTATGTTAAAGCACCATTTAAAGTGGAAACGCTGGTGCCAGTGGCAGGAAACTATGAGAACAAAGAAGCTGAGCATAAATCCAGAGGGTGAAATGACACAGCCCCTGTGGCTTTATAGAGAGTCCTCTGTTTCCCAACACCTCTGACCAAAAGTGAGGACCGAGAGTCCAAGATGCTTCTCTTCCCAAGACACTGCAAAAACCAAAATCTAAGGGCCTGCATGTGTGTGGCTTGGCAAAAGGAGAGGACAAACTATTCTGGCTAAGCCAGAAAACAAACTGAGCCCTGAGCCCTTGTCAAACATCTGCAGCTAAAAATACAAATTCCTGTGGCTCAAACCCACTTTGGTTTCTGTCTGTTACTCTTGTGCACTCGGGGGCTGCTCTCTGAGTCAGACGCTGGAGGAGGCATGATTTACAGCCAAGTAGGGATCATCCTGAGATATGTCAGTGTTGTTATAAACAAAACACCATGAGATGCACTGATGTCATGCAATTCCCATGTTGCCTTAGGCCAAAGAGGAGAACTTGTGAAATTATAAGGCTCTGGGTTTTGGTCCCCTCCTCAACCGCATGAGTCAGCTCCACGTTCAATAGATGAAAAGCTTCATCATGTTTCTGAATGCTTTTCCCTCTTAATGAAACCTGCTTCCTTTTGAGTTTCTTTGATACCCCCTGGATCAGTTCAGATGAAGTCACACCTTAATTAAGAAAGAAGAAGAAAGGAAAACCCACCTTCCTTTTGTTTGACCTGTCATACAGGGAGAGAGGGGGAAGACCACAGGATCGATTTTCAGATGGTGCTTACCGTACCACAGGTCAAAGTCAGTTTCCAGTAAAACACAAGCAGCTGTGTAACAAAAAGAAGCAATAAATGTGATACCCTGGGCATCAGCCACTCACTGTTATTGTTGCTGCAGCCACACAAAACCCTGGCTACTCCTGATGCTTGACTTTCAATCACTGCAACAGTGATGTGTGGTTATGAAAGCACTGAACTCCGCTTTCTTCTGTTGTAGCTTTCTCCTCTGGCATTTGTGAGAGAGGAGTGATTGCTGTCAGGGAAAATGAGACGTCAAGATGCTTGGACAAAGCTTCACAGCCATCTATAGTGCTAGGAAATCACATAAACAAACCTACTCTATCATGCCCAGTATGCATTAATGGAAGAGTAATTGTTTCATCAGAGGGAGCTAAAAAGAACTCTCACAACAGAAATCGTCTTTCTCGTTTGACAAAGTGATTAGCAGTATTGCTCTTATAAGTGACTCTTGTTTTTACCCTTCCACCTAGTATTTGATGTATTTTTGCAGCCCAGTTATTTCTCTTCGCTGTGCTGAAGCCAAAAAGACACTTCTGTGCACCCAAAGTACCAAACTTCTAGCTCAGCTCAAGTCACTGTAAGAATTCCCAAAGGGACACCTATCAGCTGCATCTTTTTGCTCTTGTAATGAAAAGTAAAAGCAAATCCAAATAATCCTTCCTACTGGCAGAAAGTGTTGCAAGTCAAGAGTTTGGAAAGCCAGGGCTGAAGAAACTTCCTTATTTACTTTTGGTTTGTCAACAATAAAATCCTTTTGCATGTGTCTGACTGCATCAAGTTGACGTTTTATTTCCTGCATGCATACAGCAGTGCGAGAGAGTTTTCCTTTTTTTCCTTTCCCATTCATTTTCTCAGCCAATTCACTGAGCCTTTCAAAACTGGAAATGAAATAAATACAAATCATGCTGCCAGAATGGAAATCAGGATAGCATTTCTTGTTTCCAGACTCCTTTTGCTGCCATGGAGGTTATTCTTGCCTGTGCCGGAGCGCGGAAGGTGATGCGGTCTATCGGCGACGGAGACGCTGTTGCAGGTTTGGAAAAAGCCAGCCAGTGATGTGAGTAGAGCTGAAACTGTCATTTTTATTGTTTGGTGAGACAAAAGTCAGGCATCAGCAAGTTTGCAGATGACACCAAGCTGGGGGCAGATGTGCCTGGGTTGGAGGGCAGAAGGGCTCTGCAGCAGGACCTTGACCGCCTGGACAGACGGGCAGAGGCCAATGGGATGGGGTTCAATAGCTCCAAGTGCTGGTGCTGCACTTTGGCCACAACAACCCCATGCAGAGATACAGGCTGGGGTCGGAGTGGGCAACCAGACAGAGAGGGATCTGGGGGTGCTGATCGATACCTGCCTGAACATGAGCCAGCAGTGTGCCTAGGTGGCCAAGAGAGCCAGTGGCATCCTGGCCTGCATCAGGAATGGTGTGGCCAGCAGGAGCAGGGAGGTCATTCTGCCCCTGTACTCTGCACTGCTTAGACCACACCTTGAGTACTGTGTTCAGGTCTGGGCCCCCCAGTTTAGGAGGGACATTGAGATGCTTGAGCGTGTCCAGAGAAGGGCGACGAGGCTGGGGAGAGGCCTTGAGCACAGCCCTACGAGGAGAGGCTGAGGGAGCTGGGATTGGTTAGCCTGGAGAAGAGGAGGCTCAGGGCAGACCTTATTGCTGTCTGCAACTACCTGAGGGGAGGTTGTGGCCAGGAGGAGGTTGCTCTCTTCTCTCAGGTGGCCAGCACCAGAACGAGAGGACACAGCCTCAAGCTATGCCAGGAGAAATTTAGGCTTGAGGTGAGGAGAAAGTTCTTCACTGAGAGAGTCATTGGACACTGGAATGGGCTGCCCGGGGAGGTGGTGGAGTCGCCGTCCCTGGAGCTGTTCAAGGCAGGACTGGACGTGGCACTTGGTGCCATGGTCTGGCCTTGAGCTCTGTGGTAAAGGGTTGGACTTGATGAACTGAACACAGTACTCAAGGTGTGGTCTAACCAGTGCAGAGTACAGGGGCAGAATGACCTCCCTGCTCCTGCTGGCCACACCATTCCTGATGCAGGCCAGGATGCCACTGGCTCTCTTGGCCACCTGGGCACACTGCTGGCTCATGTTCAGGCGGGTATCAATCAGCACTCCCTAACCATCTTGATATAGAAGGCTGCCATTGTACCCAATTCTTTGTGTCTTGCTATGAGAGGGATGTATCTCCTTTTCCTTTGAAGCTGATTGACAGCCACTCCAGGCAGCAGATAGCAGCTGCAGCAGACTCACATTCTTGTTTTGCTTGTTTGCCCCGAGTGAGATGAAACCATAGAAATGGAGTAACGCTGAGACTTGGGGCACTGCTCTCTCGTGTGCCACAGGATGGCCAGAGATAAGCCCTACAGTTTTCAGAGACAGAAATTTCACAGGCTTTTCTGAAAGGAGGTTTAAAGTTTTGGAAAGATGAAAAGTGCTTCTGAGAGGACCTGTCAAATGGCCAGGTCTAGGAAAGTGACTTTGACAAAGGGCATCTTGTTCCCTTACAATTAGCAGTGTCATTGCCACTACAGATGTTAGGGAGTGCTTTAAAGAGCCTGCATAGTTTAGTGGCTCCTATATATTGTATTTCTCAGAGCAGTTGCCTGGGGGAAAGCAGAAATTTACTATATTAAGCAATAAATATAACATGTAATTGTGTTGAAATGTAAACTCATATTTTCAGGGGTTTTCTTTTGCTGTTTTTTGTTGGGTTTTGTTGTTTGATCTGGTTTGGGTTTTTTTGCGGGGGGCACCCTGAAGGTAATCAATTACAAAAACTGGCTGGACATCAGGAGTGATTTGATGAAATTGTAATCTAATCCCAATGCCAATCCCAATCCCATCCCAATGCCAATTACTCTCTCTGGGAAGAACTTGCTCCTAACGTCCAGCCTAGACCTCCCCTGGCACAACTTGAGACTGTGTCCCCTTGTTCTGTTGCTGGTTGGCAGAAGAGCCCAACCCCACCTGGCTACAGTCTCCCTCAGGCAGCTGCAGACAGCAACGAGCTCTGCCCTGAGCCTCCTCTTCTCCAGGCTGCACACCCCCAGATGCCTCAGCCTCTCCTCACAGGGTTTGTGCTCCAGGCCCCTCACAGCTTTGTCACCCTTCTCTGGACACCTTCCAGCACCTCAACATCTCTCTTGAACTGAGACACCCAGAACTGGACACAGCACTCAAGGTGTGGCCTGAGCAGTGCTGAGCACAGGGGCAGAATAACCTCCCTCACCCTACTGGTTTAGTTGGGGTTTTGTTTGTTGGGTTGTTTTTGTGTATGTGTGTGAAAATCAATTTTCATTCATGTCTGAGGTGGTGAGGGAAAGTGACTAAAACAATTTCTGACATTTTTTCTTTTACTCAGTATTTTCACCTCGACTGGATCTAGTCAGTGAGCAAGCCACAGGTGACTCAGAGGCTGCCTGCGTGGAAATGGATGTTGCTGCTGAGTGGAAATGTTTGTGAAGCAGGGAAATGGGAGTCTTACGTAAGTACAACTATTCCCATCTTGGTTTCTTTACTGTTATGGGCTTGAGTCTGTCGTGATGAGGCTGTGGCCAGCCTAATCTAGGCTAGGGTGTCCCTGTCCATGGCAGGGGGTTGGAACTAGATGATCCTTGTGGTCTCTTCCAACCCTGACTGATTCTGTGAAGTACTGCAACTTCAAAGGCAGATCATACAGCAGCTGATGGAATTCATAGAATCATAGAATCAGTAGGCTGGAAGGGGCCACAAGGATCATCTAGTTCCACCACCCCCACCATGGGCAGGGACTCCCTACCCTAGATCAGACTGGCCAGAGACTCATCCAACCTTGGCCTTATTTATTAGAGAGGGACAATGATGACATTTGTATTGGCAGCTGCCTAGCAGCAAATATTTTTTTGTATCATGAGAAACATGATCAAGTCAAACAGGAATTGATTATAAACCCAAGTCAATATTTTTGCTGGCAAAAAAAAAGTAAAGTATTCAGTGAGAGAAAAAAAAAGGCCACAAGGATGCTCAGAGGGCTACACCACCTCTCCTGTGAGGGCAGGCTGAAAGAGTTGGGGTTGTGCAGGCTGGAGGATGCTCAGAGGGCTGCAGCACCTCTCCTGTGAGGGTAGACTGAAAGAGTTGGGGCTGTGCAGGCTGGAGGATGCTCAGAGGGCTGCAGCACCTCTCCTGTGAGGGTAGACTGAAAGAGTTGGGGCTGTGCAGGCTGGAGAAGAGGAGGCTCCCAGGTGACCTTCCTGTGGCCTTCCAGGATCTGAAGTGGGCTACAAAAAAGCTGGGGAGAGACTTTTTAGGTATCAGGGAGTGACAGGACTGGAGGCAATGGAGCTAAGTTGGAGATGGGTAGGTTCAGCCTGGATGTGAGGAGGAAGTTGTTGAGCATGAGAGTGGTGAGAGGCTGGACTGGGTTGCCCAGGGAGGTGGTTGAGGCCCCATGGCTGGAGGTGTTTGAGGCCAGGCTGGATGAGGCTGTGGCCAGCCTAATCTATGGTAGGTTGCCCAGAGAGATGGTGGAAGACTCATTCATGGAGGTGTTTATGGCCAGGCTGTATGAGGCTCTGGCCAGCCTTATCTAGTGTGAGGTGACTCTGGGTATGCCAAGGGGGAGTTGATACTAGCTGCTCCTCGTGGTCTCTTCCAACCTTGACTGTCTCTATGATTCTAAAGGAGTGGCCACTTTGCAGAGAAACTTATTGCAATGCATTATTAACACAAAGATGATCAGATAGAAACCTGGGACTTGGCAAGCTGTCAAAAACTCAGAGTGAATCAAAAATTTATACAACTCTATTGAGTTATAACAATCCTATTATAGATCCCAGCAATCATTTTTTGCTGGAGCACGCTCCTCAGATTATTTTACTGTTGAGACATGAGGATACAAGGATTTAAAGCTCTGAAGCTTTTCTCTCTCTCTCTCTCTCTCTCTCTCTCATTCTTTTTTTGTCTCTTGGAATAAGTGTAAAATTAAAACTGAAATTTGCACAGTAAATTATTTAGCTGCAGCTCACATTTGGATGGAGTAAGAACAATAAGAGTTGAAAATGATGGCAGTGTTCTTCCTTTATGGGCTGCCTTTTGCTGACTGGCATGAGAAATGACTGCTGTTACATTGGAGCAGAATGAATTGCTTTATGAAATCTGCAAACTTAATCTGTGCTTGCACTCCACCACGAGCTGCAGACACCAAACTTTCAGGGGGAACTATATATATATATATATATATATATATATATATATATAAAATAACTCTGGTGAAACACTCTTCTCTCTGTGAATTTCCTCTGCTTACAGATGGTTTAAATTTATATTGCCTGTGCCATTCTTATAGATGAATCAGAGAATATTCTTCCAGTAAAGCATTATACTGAATGTGGTAATCAGCTTCTCATCTGGATACCTTGCTTTGGAACATTCAAAGTGACCTTAATTTATCTTAACTGAGGCAATAGCTGTATGAGGGAATATCTATGAGCTGCAGTATCACAGAGGCTTTCCTCTACACCTAAAAGGTGAAGAGATCACAGAATCAGTCAGGGTTGGAAGGGACCACAAGGAGCAGCCACTTCCAACCCCCCTGCCATGCCCAGGGACACCCTACCCTAGAGCAGGCTGCACACAGCCTCAGCCAGCCTGGCCTCAAACACCTCCAGCCATGGGGCCTCAACCACCTCCCTGGGCAACCCATTCCAGCCTCTCACCACTCTCCTGCTCAACAACTTCCTCCCCACCTCCAGCCTCACTCTCCCCACCTCCAGCTTTGCTCCATCCCCCCCCAGTCCTGTCACTCCCTGGTAGCCTAAAAAGTCCCTCCCCAGCTTTTTTGTAGCCCCCTTCAGATCCTGGAAGGCCACAAGAAGGTCACCTGGGAGCCTCCTCTTCTCCAGCCTGCACAGCCCCAACTCTTTCAGTCTGTGCTCACAGCAGAGCTGCTGCAGCCTCTGAGCATCCTCCTGGCCCTGCTCTGGACACACTCCAGCATCTCCACATCCTTCTTGTAATGGGGGCTCCAGAGCTGGATGCAGTATTCCAAGTGGGGTCTCAGCAGAGTGGAGTAGAGGGGGAGAATCTCCATTCTTCCCCACTCTTGGGAAGTGACATTAGATGGCTACATTTTGCCATGGGAGGGCAGGTCAGGCATGGGGGACAGGCTCTGCTCACTGCTCCCTGGGATAGGACAAGGAGCAATGTGTGTAAGTTGCAGAACAGGAGGTTCCACCTCAACACAAGGAGGAAGTTCTTGACTGTAAGGGCCACAGAGCACTGGCACAGGCTCCCCAGAGAGGTTGTGGAGTCTCTTTCCTTGGAGACTTTCAAGGCCTTCTGGCTGTGTTCCTCTGTGATCTGTGCTAGATTATGTGGTCCTGCTGTGGCAGAGGGGTTGGACTGGATGATCTCCTTGGGTCCCTTCCAACCCCTAATATCCTGTGATCCTCTGATCCTGTGTCTCTGAGTGCTTGCCTCTTTCTTTTTATGGGGATTTCTGAAGTGTCTATATCACTCCTGTATATAGGCTTCATTTGTCTTTCAGACAGCTTAAAGCAAGGAATGTCTGGAAATAACACTGCTCCTGCTTTGGTTTCAGCTTTATCTGTCTCACTTAGGACAAAGCAATTGCTGTTCCCTGAAAGTAAGGCCAGTCCTGAATGTTTGATGGTTTAAAACAATATGGGCTTGAAAGATGGATGAAACTTCACTTTCTTTCTTGACACAAGTGTCTTGGAGCAGAATGTTAGCTTTCCAGGTCCTGTCAGTCCCAGATGCTGCAGTACAACTCTCATAACTGCATAGAAGGGGGAAGGAGTTACCTCTGCCTTTCCTACACTGTTGTTTGGTTGCTCCCCCCCCCCCCAGATTGTCAGCTCTTTCAGTTTGAATTGATCTATTCCTTTTTTTAAAGTGATAAAGTAACCATCTTGTAATGATTGATGTGCATCACAGGGAGCAAGGTGTTAGAAGATACCTGGAAGATTTTATTTCTAAGCAGTAGTTTTCCAACAGCTAAAGCATGGAAAGTGCAGGCAAGCAGAGGCAAGGTTCATCTGCAGGTGTACACAATTCCAGCACCTGAAGAGATCCTACAGGAAGGTTGGAGGGAGACTTTTCATAAGGGTGTCCAGTGAAAGAACAAGGGGAAATGATTTTAAGCTGAGGGAGAGTAGAGTTAGACTGGGTGTTAGGAAGAAGTTCTTGCACGTAGGAGTGATGAGACTCTGGGATATGCTGCCCAGAAAGGTTGTGAAAAGATTCAGAGTGGACATGAGGAGGAAGTTGTTGAGCATGAGAGAGGTGAGAGCCTGGAATGGGTTGCCCAGGGAGGTGGTTGAGGCCCCATGGCTGGAGGTGTTTAAGGCCAGGCTGGCTGAGGCTGTGTGCAGCCTGCTCTAGGGTAGGGTGATGGGTAAGATGCCTTTGCTCTCACAGTGAAGGATGTGCTCCCGAGGTGCCTGCAGCACGGCAGGTTGCACATGAGACATGGAGATATATGATGTTGTCATTCACCATGAGGGTGGTGAGACCCTGGAACAGGTTGCCTAGAGAGATGGTGGAAGTCACATCCCTGGAGGTGTTTGTGGCCAGGCTGGATGAGGCTCTGGCCAGCCTGATCTAGTGTGAGGTGACCCTGGGCATGGCAGGTGGGCTGGAACTAGATGTTCTTTGTGGTTTCTTCCAACCCTGACTGATTCTGTGATTCTATTCCCTGGGGATGTTCAAGGCCTTGAGCAGCTGAGTCTAGTTGAGAGCTGCCCCTGCCATGACAGAGAGGTTGGAGCAGATGATGAGGCACTTGATGCCGTGGTCTAGTTGACTGGGTAGGGCTGGGTGCTAGGTTAGACTGGATGATCTTGGAGGTCTCTTCCAACCTCGTTGATTCTATGATCTCTAAGGTCCCTTCCAACACAAGCCATTCTATGATTCTGTGATTCCCATACCTAATGCAGGAAGCCTTGAGACTGAAGTGATGCCCCAGCTACTCCCTCTGGCTGACCACCCCCCACCCAGCACCATGCTAACCACAAGCTCCCATACAGGGTTAATGCAGCCCCTGCAGGCTCAGACTGTAAGCAGAGCCCAGCAGCAATCGCTTGCCCCCCTATAGTGCAGACCATCTTCTGCTCTCCTTTTAGGAACATGGGGGAAATGAAGACACTGTGGAGGTATTTGAATAATTGATAATCTTTAAATGAAATAGATGAAGCTTTTTATTTCATTTCCCAGCTCACCTCAACTCTGACTGCCAGAGCAGCTTTTGTCTGCTCGCAGACATAATGCAATGAAATCACAGCAGATAGCATGACCCACCAATTGTATTTTTAACTTGACATTTCTTTCACATCACTGCAGATGTTTTGAGGAATGGGGAATAAATGAAATTACTGGTTTCTTTGGAACTAACAGCCTATTGTCAGGTTTATCCTGTTACAGTGCTAATAGCAAATTGCCTTAAGTGGTTTTTTTTAATGGGTGGCAGTACACATCATGTTATGATCTTGTCAGATGTGGAAAGTAAGCAAGGTTTCATCAATATTTGAATAGAAATCTGAGGCAAGAAAATCCTGAAGAAAGCTGGGAGAACAAGAGTCTATTAGGAAGAGAAAATAACAACAGGAAGGCTTATTATAGTTAATTACAATGACTGGACCATATTGTTTAAAAACTAAAAATTGAATGTGATTGCAGCTGTTTATGCAAAATATGGATGATTACTTTGTAATTAGGAGAACAGAAATTTGATAAACACAGCCCCAATTACTCCATTTCCATATGTCTGTGTGTGTACATAGATATACAACCAGCTTTGTGCTCTCCAGCCTGACGTTTGCCAGATGAAGTCACACTCCAGTTAGAATCAGAGAATGGTTTAGGTTGGAAGGGATCTCAGAGCTCATCCAGTTCCAACCCCCTGCCATAGGCAGGGATACCTCCCACTAGAACAGGTCACTCAAAGCCCCATCCAACGTGGCCTTGAACACCTCCAGGCAAGAAGCAGCCACAACCTTCCTGGGCAACCTGTGCCAGTGTCTCCCCACTCTCACTGAAAGAATTTCTTCCTACTCTCCAGCCTAAATTTCCCTTCTTCCAGCTTCAATCCATCCCCTCTCATCATGTCACTGCAAGCCCTTCTGAGAACAGAGAATTAGAATGAAGCACAGAATGGCTTAGGTTGGAAGGGACCTCAAAGACCATTCAATTCCAACCCCCTGCTACAAGCAGGGTCACCTCCCAGTGTCACTCAAGGCTTCATCCAATCTGCCCTTGAACACCTCCAGGGAGGGATCATCTATGACATTCTAAGCATGCACATAATGAATATACAGGGTTAACCCATCTGGCTCCAGGTGGTCTTGACCCCTCCCCAGGGGTGGGTCTGAACACTCCCAGGTGATGGTGGTTTAGCCTACTCCCCCTTCCTATCTACCATCCATAAAAGCAGGGGGACTTCCTCTTTGTCTCTCCTCCTCTCTCTGCCTGCCTGCATCACCATTCATGTTTCCTGCTGCTTCTTGTTTCATCATGAGGCCATCATCACCACGAGGCCGACCAAACCCACTGCCATCAAATCTGGTTGTATATTTACCTGTTTTGTATCTTGTTTTCCCTTCCCTATAGCTTAGAAACTTACCTACCTCATAGACCTTGTATTTATTGTTAAACTGTACTCAGCACTGCTCAGGCCACCCCTGGAGTGCTGTGTCCAGTTCTGGGCTCCTCAGTTCAAGAGAGATGTTGAGGTACTGGAAGGCGTCCAGAGGAGGGCAACAAAGCTGGGAAGGGGCCTGGAACACAAAGTCTATGAGGAGAGGCTGAGGGAGCTGAGGGTGTGCAGCCTGCAGAAGAGGAGGCTCAGGGCAGAGCTCATTGCTGTCTACAACTACCTGAAGGGAGGCTGTAGCCAGGTGGGGTTGGTCTCTTCTGCCAGGCAACCAGCAACAGAACAAGGGGACACAGGGTGAAGTTGTGCCAGGTGAGGTCTAGGCTGGATGTTAGGAGGAAGTTGTTGTCAGAGAGAGTGATTGGCATTGGAATGGGCTGCCCAGGGAGGTGGTGGAGTCACTGTCCCTGGAGGTGTTGAATCCAAGCCTGGCTGAGGCACTTAGTGCCATGGTCTGGTTGATTGTCTAGGGCTGGGTGCTAGGTTGGCCTGGATGATCTTAGAGGTCTCTTCCAACCTGGTTGATTCTATGATTGTTTTAACTTCCAAATGGCAGTGAGATGATTTATTTGGGTTTGCATAGCTTTTCTCTCTTTCCGTCTAATTCCTTTTCATTTGGGAAAGAAGGGGGCAGAGGGAATTGTTATTGGTTCTATCAACTGTATTTGAGTCCCTGAGAAACTTAAATTAGAACTGAGACAATGAAGAGCCAAGTTCTGCTATTCTGACATCATATAGCATCCAGTATGTAACCAGAAGTTCAAGTAGTATAAAACTATACAATGACATCACCAAAAAAAGCCAATTGGTTCCTGTATCCCATTATGCTAGAGTCTGACAAGCATATAAAAGCCCAAATTCCTAGCTTTTCCAGACAGATAGAGGCAAGGGGACTGGAAAGAGACTGTACAAAGAAACAAGGAAAAGAGTCAACTTCTGCCAGATTACATGGATTACAGTTCTGCTCATTTTTATCTAGGGTGGTTGAGGACAAGAGCAGCCAGGAAGGGGAAGAGAAATAGTCACAGTGCATGACACTCAGCTCAGGATGTCTAAATTTAGGTACCTACATGTGTCTCTTCTTCTGCTCGCTGTGGCTAAACTCCCACTGTGTTCAGTGGAGATGTAACTGAGGCAGGGGGATCAAAAGAGCCATTCAGCTCCCATACCTACTGGTTTGTCAGTGGGATTGCTCCCAGAGACAGTGCTAGAGGCATAACAAGGAACCTGCTCCTGCACTGGCAGGGACATATTCTTCCAGTAAAGCATTATACTGAATGTGGTAATCACCTTCTTATCTAAATACCTTGCTTTGGAACATTCAAAATGACCTGAATTTATCTGAACTCTTAATCGAGGCAATATCCGTATGAGAGAATGTCTGTGACAGAGCTGCAGTATCACAGAGGCTTTCCTCTCCACCTATGAGATGAAATAGATCATAGAATCAGTCAGGGTTGGAAGGGACCACAAGGAGCAGCCAGTTCCAACCCCTCTGCCATGCCCAGGGACACCATACCCTAGAGCAGGCTGCACACAGCCTCAGCCAGCCTGGCCTCAAACACCTCCAGCCATGGGGCCTCAACCACCTCCCTGGGCAACCCATTCCAGCCTCTCACCACTTCCATGGTGAAGAACTTCCTTCTCACATCCACTCTGAATCTCCCCACCTCCAGCTTTGCTCCATTCCCCCAGGTCCTATCACTACCTCATAACCTAAAAAGTCTCCCCCCAGCTTTTTTTGTAGTCCCCCTTCAGAAAGGCCAGCTCAGAGATGCAGCTCAGCCATACAAACCTTCCCCAGTGCTTCCACAGCACAGATGTGAATTTCTGCTTTGCATGTAACTATTCTTTTTTTATTTGACCTTTCTTTTGTCTTATTTGGGCTGTTGAATTGAATGATGCTCCATAGAGGCATACTTAGACAATGTTTGGTGGTTGTGGTTTGTTTTTTTTAATGAGGGCTTTTCAAAAACACTTTTTGCTCTCAGCATCTGAACTCGGTGCCCATGCAGAGTGAGTGAGCAGGTAACAATCTCCTGGAGCAATTTTAAAAGCCTCTCTGTGAATGATGCTGCACCAGTTACTTAATGGTGCAGGAAAGTGACATAAAACTGGAGGTGCTCTTACCGATGCTTCTGTGTAATCACAGCATTAGGACATCAGCTCTTTGGGTTTGAACTTTTTGAGCAGCACAGTACAGTTCAAGTGTCACTTGATGCTCAGGCCTGAGTCATCTTCTATCTACACAGCAGGTGGTATTAAAGTCACAGAATCAGGAGCAGTGTGGCCAGTAGCACAAGGGAGGTTATTCTACCCCTGTACTCAGCACTGCTCAGGCCACACCTTGAGTGCTGTGTCCAGTTCTGGGCTCCTCAATTCAAGAGAGATGTTGAGGTACTGGAAGGCGTCCAGAGAAGGGCAGCAAGGCTGGGGAGGGGCCTGGAGCACAGCCCTGTGAGGAGAGGCTGAGGGAGCTGGGGGTGTGCAGGAGCCTGGAGAAGAGGAGGCTCAGGGCAGAGCTCATTGCTGTCTGCAACTACCTGAAGGGAGGCTGTAGCCAGGTGGGCAAGCAGCAACAGAACAAGGGGACACAGTCTCAAGTTGTGCCAGGGGAGGTCTAGGCTGGATGTTAGGAGGAAGTTGTTGTCAGAGAGAGTGATTGGCATTGGAATGGGCTGCCCAGGGAGGTGGTGGAGTCACCATCCCTGAAGGTGTTGAAGCAAAGCCTGGATGAGGCACTTAGTGACATGATCTGGTTGATTGGATAAGGTTGGGTGATAGATTGGCCTGGATGATCTTGGAGGTCTCTTCCAACCTGGTTGATTCTATGATCATAACCTCTGAGTTACCTATAACTAATTTCTTGAATGATCATGCTGGACTTGCTGCCTTCCTCCCTTCTCTGCTTCCCTCTGTCATATATGGCTGTTATTTGCAGCAGTGGGCTGTACAAGGGAGATGCCATGCAAGAGTTTTCAGCTGATTAACATCTCAGTCAGTGGTTAATTTAGACAGAGCAGGTCATGTTTGTTGTAAAGAAAAGCACAGGAAATACTAACAATGGTCAGGTTAAATGAGGGTGCAGGAACATCTTTGCTTTATTACCAACCATGCTGTTGTTTATGCAGTGCCAGGACAAAAGGTTGAGTAGACTATTTGATGTAGCTACTACTTTGAGAGGCTGATCCATGCTTAGGGATACTGTAGTGAAATTCATTTGGTCTTACCGGACATGAACGTAATATTCTTCCCCTGGAGACTGTTTAAAGGGGTGCATAGTGATGAGCTGGATGAGGGGATGAAGTCCAGCATCAGTAAGTTTGCAGATGACACCAAGCAAGGAGCAGGTGTGGAGCTGTTGGAGGGTAGCACAGCCCTGCAGAGGGACCTGGCCAGGCTGGATGGGTGGGCAGAGGCCAATGGGATGAGATTGAACAAGGCCAAGTTCAGGGTTCTACACTTTGGGCACAACAACCCCAAGCAGCACTACAGGCTGGGGACAGAGTGGCTGAGAGCAGGCAGGCAGAAAGGGACCTGGGGGTGCAGGTGGGCAGGAGACCCAATGGCATCCTGGCCTGGCTCAGGAGCAGTGTGTCCAGTAGGACAAAGGAGGTTATTCTTCCTCTGTACTCAGCACTGGTCAGGTCACACCTTGAGTGTTGTGTCCAGTTCTGGGCTCCTCAATTTAAGAGAGATGCTGAGATACTGGAATGTGTCCAGAGAAGGGCAACGAAGCTGGTGATGGACCTGGAGCACAGCCCTGTGAGGAGAGGGTGAGGGAGCTGGAGGTGTGCAGCCTGCAGAAGAGAAGGCTCAGGGCAGAGCTTATTGCTCTCTGTAGCTACCTGAAGGGAGGCTGTAGCTAGATGGAGTTGTTCTGTTGCTGCTCACCAGGCAGAAGAAACCAAGTGGACACAGTCTCAAGTTGTGCCAGGGGAGGTCTAGGTTGGATGTTAGGAGGAAGTTGTTGTCAGAGAGAGTGATTGGCATTGGAATGGGCTGCCCAGGGAGGTGGTGGAGTCACCATCCCTGGAGGTGTTGAATCCAAGCCTGGCTGAGGCACTTAGTGACATGGTCTGGTTGGTTGGCTAGGGCTGGGTGCTAGGTTGGCCTGGATGATGTTGTGTCTCTTCCAAACTGGTTGATTCTATGATATGGCTATGTGTCTAACATAGGAGCTTATGGAAAGTCAGGAAATTGGTTTGCCTGATGGCAGTGCAATTTCTGAAATGGTCACTTGTATGTCTGATCATTTGGCTGGAAAAAACTTCCCTTCTGTCTTACTGCAGTGCTTCTTTTGTCTGATAGCAACCTGCTTTCTCCATGTGTTTGACTCAATAAGGCATTGCCAGCAAAGCTAAGGGAAGGTCTTGTCTACACCACTATCAGCTTGGCTCTCTGTGTATGCCAGCCAGCCAGTTGAACTAGCAGCAGCAGGAGCTATCAGCTGCATTTGAAGCCCCAGTACTTTACAAATCTTCAGCATTCCTTCAGCGTGTGTGGTGTCCCACACTCTGACATGAGCTCATGGCAGACAGGGTGTTTGGTGGCTGTTACCTCAGTGTGATTCACTGGAGTGCTGGCTAATGTGTTGCTTGCTTCTGTTGGTTTCAGAAGAACAATTGTACTAATCAATTATCAGCGGGCGGTGGTTTCCTCCACGTTCGAATACATCAATTGCCAGTTGCTGCCAAGCTCTGTTGGGTGCAGCACAAATTGTCATAGCCTCCCAGTGCTTCTGTCTCTGGTACTTTGCACGGTGGCAATGATTTCTGACCACTTTTACTGCCTGTGCATTCATGTTGGCCCAATAAAGTCTGCTCGTTGCCCAGTCTTTTGCATAACGCCATCTGAGGTGTCCTCATGAATCTTTTGCAGACTCACTTGGTGCATTTTAATTGGAGCCTCTGTTTTCCCCTCTTTCTGCACTTGCTCATTCTCTCAGTCACCTCTGGGTTTTTTCCATTCCAAAAGTCTCTGGTAGTCAAGGGAACTAGTTTCTGTGCAGCCCAGCCTGAGCTTATTATTTCTTTTAAAGGACTCATTGCATTGTCACTCATTTGCTGTCTGTTTTTCGACTCATCCATTCTGCAGACCTGGCAACCAGTATGAAAGCATTGTGCTCTTGTTCTTCTAAATACTTTAGCCTTTTTGTTTGTTTCATTTTGATTTCTGCTAGCTTCTGTCTTTCTTTGAGATTTACTCAGTTTGCTAGCTCACATTCCAGACGCTCTATTATAACTCTAGCACGAAAATCACTGCGACACCCAAGACAGAAGTTTGTCAGGACTGTCCCTGTATGCACATTAAATAATACAAGAGCAGCCAGGCTGAGTTCAGCAAAGTTCCATCCAGCCTAATATCTTACCTCTGACAATGGTTGACAACAGATGCCAGAGGATGAGTTGCAAAACCTGTTGGCCATCCATGACGACACTGAAACATTCTCCAAGCGATGCTAATTTGCAGGTCAGTGGTTTCCTCAACCAGCATACAAGGGTTTGGGGGATGATTTCTTTTTAGTGATAATTATTTGTGTATTTAATTGCCCTCAAGCAATCTTCTTTCTCTTAATGGGACTTAGTCTTCCCCTGTACTCAACACTGGTCAGGTCACATCTTGAGTGTTGTGTCCAGTTCTGGGCTCCTTAATTCAAGAGAGATGTTCAGATACTGGAAATGTGTCCATTGAAGGGTGATGAAGCTGATGAGGGGCCTGGAGCACAGCCTTGTGAGAAGAGGCTGAGGGAGCTGGGGGTGTGCAGCCTGCAGAAGAGGAGGCTCAGGGCAGACCTCTTTGCTGTCTACAAGTACCTGAAGGGAGGCTGTAGGCAGGTGGGGTTGGGCTCTTCTACCTGGCAACCAGCAACAGAACAAGGGGACACAATCTCAAGTTGTGCCAGGGCAGGTCTAGTCTGGATGTTAGGAGGAAGTTGTTGTCAGAGAGAGTGATTGGCATTGGAATGGGCTGCCCAGGTGGAGTCATCATCCCTGCTGATGCTCAAAAAAAGCCTGTCTGGGGCACTTAGTGCCATGGTCTGGTTGATTGGCTAGGGCTGGGTGATAGATTGGACTGGATGATCTTGGAGCTCTCTTCCAACCTGGTTGATTCTATTCTATACGACCCATGTGAATGCCCAGCATTCTGAAGCAAGCAGTTGTTCAGCTGTAGTTTAAGCTGTGAGTACTTACTTGCCATATTTGGCTTCATTATTGTTATTTTTCTCTTGGTATCAATTGATGCTTTATTCTTCTTATACATTTCCCAGCCAGTCTCTTCTCAGCTGGTCTCTTCCTGCTTTTCACAATTTTGCAACCTTCTACTATAAGTCTCCCTGAGTCACTGCTTTTCATAGCACAGTGTTGCTCTCTGATTTGTTCTTTCCCTGGTAATTCTTTATATTAGCTTTTCCTTTTTCTTTTTATCCACAACCTTGCCAAAATTGTCAGGGAATTGCCTACTTATCCTCTAGCAGCCTAGGATCTTGGCCATGGATGGTAATATCAGATAAAATAGAAGCAGTATTTCATAGAATCAACCAGGTTGGAAGGGACCTCCAAGATCAGCCAGGCCAACCTAGCACCCAACCCTAGCCAACCAACAAGACCAGGTCACTAAGTGCCTCAGCCAGGCTTTGCTTGAACACCTCCAGGGACAGCAACTCCACCACCTCCCTGGGCAGCCCATTCCAATGCCAATCACTCTCTCTGACAACAACTTCCTCCTAACATCCAGCCTACACTTCCCCTGGCACAACTTGGGACTGTGTCCCCTTGTTTGATATTTGCAAACCCATCACCTTATTTTGTGCCCATGGAGATGCAGATGTCTCACAGCAAAATATTGCACTGGGCATTGAAATGAAAGCCACAAAGAGAAGAGTTACATTGCAGGATGTGGTGCAGTGCCTAAACCACAGAATCACAGAATGGTAGGGTTGGGAGGGACCTCTGGAGATCATTGAATCCAACCCTGCTGCCAAGATAGGTTCACCTTGTTCTGTTGCTGGCTGCCTGGGAGAAGAGACCAACCCCCACCTGGCTACAGCCACCCTTTAGGTAGTTATACACAGCAATGAGGCCACCCTTGAGTCTCCTCCTTTTCCTTATTGTCCATTTCTCCACACCAAGGCATGACATTTGGCCATTCAGGGGTCCTTATACAGTATTCCACTGTCAGTTTTCAACTTCCCTACCCTAAGTAACCCAGAGAACTTTGTTCACCACATGCCCTCTGCTTCACAGCACTTAAGAATATGTTAAACAGCATGAGTTCCAGTACAGTCCCAGTGGGACTCCATCGGTGACCTCCCTCCACTGTGAAAATTGCCCATTTACTCTTACCCTTTCTTCCAATTGTTTAATCAATTATTTATTCATGCAACGACCTTCCTTTTTATCCCATGCCTGCTTGGTTACTTCAGAAGCCTTTGTAGAAGGACCTTGCTGAATGTGTTTTGGAAATCCATGTAGACTGTATCAGGCAGATCTCTTTTATCCACGTGAATGCAATAAGCAATTTCTAAAGTGTGAATAATCTGACCTATTTCCAGTCACCTACATTAGGATGGAATGAAGTTACCCTTGGAGTGCTTATTCACTCCATTGCCTTGAGAGGGAAGCTAGGCACTCAGTGATTGGCTTCAGTCAGCTTTCCACTGCACTCCACAGGCATCCCTGCTTTTTTGTATGGGATGTATAAAGAGATACGGCTGCAACTTCCTGGCCCACAGATCATTTAGCCAGTGCTAGTCCACAGAAGGCAGCTCTTCTAACCAATCCACCCTTCTGAAATGCCAACATGGACTCAGAGAGGGAGCGATTTGCCATTGGAATGGGCTGCCCAGGATGGTGCTGGAGTCACTGTCCCTGGAGGTGTTCAAGAAAGGACTGGATGAGGCACTTAGTGCCAGGGTCTGGTTGACTGGCTAGGGCTGGGTGCTAGGTTGGCCTGGATGATCTTGGAGGTCTCTTCCAACCTGGTTGATTCTATGATTCCTTTATATAAATTACTAGAGTTTGGATAGCTGTGCCTCTCTCCCTTTCTGCATTATCTTGTTGTACCAATTCAGTGTTATTTAACAGTTCTCTTGACTGATTTCTTTTGATAAAGCATTTGTGTGCAACAACTTGGTCCTTGTCATCCACTGTCTTCTGGAGTTTTAGTTTCAATGTCTGCTTATTTATTTTCCCCCTCTCTCTCCCTCCCTGCTTTTTTTTTTGTTTAACTTAATCTGCTGAGTTTATTATTTAACGTGATTAATTCTGAATTCCACATCTTGGATCATATACTAATACTTATTTCAAAAGCTTGCTAGCAGTTTGTGGTTGGGTAGTTTGAGTCTGAATGAGCTTAAACTCTTGCATGTTATTCTTAGGCAACCAATACAGCTGTCTTTCCTGATTTAGACTAAATGCCTATAATTCTATAGCTAATTAAATTAAATCTTTCAATGCCCTATCTCTAGACTTAAATATCAAACTACTTCAGAAATATGAATATTTTAGGGGGTTAAAATTAGATGATTTATAGTAATGTATCTGGGGATTTTATTATGCCTCCTTTGAAATACATAACATTATTTAATTCCAGATTAATTTGTCTAGCAGTAAGTGCTTCACTATTTCTGACTTGCTTTTCACAAGCCTTCTTCTAATATCTGCCTGCTGCTGCTCTCGCCCTGCTGTGCTGCCAGACCAGGTCTGCCAAATGTCTCTTCTTTTGGGGCCTGTCCTCTTTCTCATGTTGGTGTTTCTTGCATGTTTGCATTATGGCCATGAGGCATTTTATAGAATCATAGAATAGAATCAGCTAGGTTGGAAGAGACCTCTAAGATCATCCAGTCCAATTTATCACCCAACCCTATCCAATCAACCCGACCATGGGACTAAGTGCCTCATCCAGGCTTGGCTTCAACACCTCCAGGGGCAGCAACTCCACCACCTCCCTGGGCAGCCCATTCCAATGCCAATCACTCTCTCTGACAACAACTTCCTAACAACATCCAGACTAGACCTCCCCCAGCACAGCTTGAGACTGTGTCCCCTTCTCCTGTTGCTGGTTGCCAGGCAGCAGAGCCCAACCCCACCTGGCTACAGCCTCCCCTCAGGTAGTTGTAGAGAGCAATGAGCTCTGCCCTGAGCCTCCTCTGCTGCAGGCTGCACACCCCCAGCTCCCTCAGCCTCTCCTCACAGGGCTGTGCTCCAGACCCCTCCCCAGCTTTGTTGTCTTTCTCTGGACACCTTCCAGTACCTCAATATCTTTCTTGAATTGAAAGCCTCCTGCTTTTAGGCCTTGGAAACATCTGTGGAGCCTGAGACTTCTGCTACAATTTGCCTGACATTCCTTGCAGGAATAGATGTGATTACAGAGCTCCAGCCTCCAGCAGGCCTCAGTCTCACCACATTGCTCCAGCACCTCAGAAGATGGTTTCCCAGCATAGGAACAGCCCCCATCATAGGTAGGGCCACATCAGGATGGATGTGAACGAACACACCACATTACATCTCATTTTCTTCTCATTTGACAAAGTAGGCAAAGAGTGGAGGAAATGGAGGCAGGTCACTGCTGTGTGTGTTGTGGGAGAAGCAGAGGCATGAAAAAATGGATGTAGTTCTCCACCATTGCACAAGAATCCTGTGGCAGAGTAGGGCATTAACCCCAGACCTCCTAGCTGCTCAACAGTTCCTTAGTGCCACTGTGATGATGAACTGTTACTCAGATGAGTCGCAGTTCCTCACTCCTCTGCAGTGATTAAAGATCTCAAGATTGCTTTCCATGAGCTTCCAGTGGTGCTACTTAATTGAGTGTTCTGGCTAGGGGCCAGCCTGGCTTACTGCAGGCTGCATCTCTGGGATTCTGTCATTTCAACTGTGCAACTTAAACCATCTTAAAACCCCACTCAGCACTGCTGATGCTGCTGAAAAGTTACATAGGTTGCTCATGAAGCGAAGCAATCGTTTCAAGCAAATGCTGTGTGCAGAGTATGGTCTGTCTGTCTGCATTGCCAGAGCATGGAATTTTGCCTCCCACTGCTTCAAAATAGTTCTCAGGTTCAGCCTGAGTTTCTTCTATGGATTTTTCCAGGGTTCTATTTTTATATGCTCATTTCAAAGCCACTACAGGTCTTTTTTTCAGATATGCAGAGAGAGCAAAATCTTCTCCAAGCACGAGACCATCAGCAGACTTATGCTGCTTGCCTTTCTACCAGCTAAGCATACAAAGTATGTCAAAAATGGGTTTGGATGTAAAGCCCTGTGGATGTTGAGCTGTTTTAAACTATCTGGTTTTACTGCTTTCACTCTTTCAGAGTCTAATCCATTCTAGCAATGCTGCATGATATCACTGGAATAGAGTGTAAGACTTGATTGGAATATTAATTGTCCATGAGAGTGAGTTCTTTGCTGGGACAAAGCTTTTGAAACTCTTCTGCATAGGAAGAGGTTAGTAATTTTTCTCTGATCATCCTATTCCAGTCATATTTCTTACAGGAGTTAGAAGTGTGGCTTAGTATTTCAGACCTCTCAATAGGTCTTTTTGCTTTCTAGAACCCCCCACAAAGTGCCACAGCACTGCCAGCCTGCTTTCTCTGCCATGTCTTCTCAAAAAAGCACCTAAATCTTACTTAAGATAGCTTTTCCTGTTAAGAGTCACCATCCCTGGAGGTGTTCAAGAAAAGACTGGAGGAGGCACTTAGTGCCATGGTATAGTTAACTGGCTAGGGCTGGGTGCTAGGTTGGACTGGATGATCTTGGAGGTCTCTTCCAACCTGGTTGATGCTATGATTCTATACATACTCACAGAAATGTGTTCTAGGAAATGTGAACTCTGGCCAGCTTGAGAGAAGGAATTCAATCAGTACCTTGCCCATCAGATTAGCAGTTTGATTTTAAACACAAAGTTGCTCAAAAGGAAGACCCAGACAACCAAAACATTAATTTCCCCTTATCGCATTCCTGTGTTATTGGCAGATGCCCTAGGCAACTCAGAATTCTCTCTATCAGAAAGTGGAAACTATTATCCTAGAGAAGAGTGTCTGCAGTGTCTTGGAGCTCAGATAAACTCCAGGGCAGCAGACCAGGTTAATAGGGATGAGGGATGATGAGGGAAAGGATTTCCAAATCCCACCACCTGCAGTTCTTTTATTGGAAACCTGAATGCTTGGGTGCATGTTTCCATTCCAGTACTTTCTTCCCATGGCTGAAGAGGGCTTCTGACAAAACCATCTCAGTCTGTCCTTTTTGTACTGTTTGTCCTCCTAGCAGAACGAGATGCATCGAAAGCTGGGGGTGAGCATGGATCTTTGTGCCGAGTAATGGCAACAATTTGCTCTCAACACTGCATTGGCTCCTTATGCTCTGTCCTTCCAGAGAAAACAGGTCTGCTTTCTTCAATTCATCTGCAGTAATTTGTGGTGACACCAGATACTGTGCGAGGGGAGCAAGCATGACCCCATCGCAGGACTCTGGCTCCTGCCTAGCAACAGCATCCAGCGGTGCGCTGGTGCTGTGCTCTTCCTCCCCTCCCTAGAAGAACAAATGCTAATACTCTATCACATGTGACTCCAGAAACTGAATAATAGGGATTGACCTGCCCAGAAATGCCAGGATCACAAAGTCTCAGGAGTTTAGTTCATGGCATCATGCATCATTACACTGGTGAACCAAACTCATTGCTCGCTGTTTGCAGCCACATTAAATATAAATAAGAGAACTAAACAAACCACTGAAAAATAGTCTAATTAAATTGTGCAGTAAGGTAGGCTTATGGCTTTTAGTGTTTTTAATTCCCCTTGAAAAAAAATATATATAAACCCAAAACAAAACCATATTCTCTTATTCTCTTCCCTTATTTTTGTGACATTTGTTCCCACACAGAAAGGCTAAAAGCAGCTGGTGTTGGCTCATTAATAAAGGACTTTCTCCTGTAGATTCATATGTGGAAGACTGCAGAGTTAAGCAAAGCATCTGCAGGAGCCAAACAAGATTTAAATCATCAGTGAATATGATCAAACTTGATTTGTATGCCTGCTGATCTCCTCTGTATAACTGGTGCATGGTGGGGTCCTTGGCTCTCTGGCCTGAAAGAGGAAGGGAGTCAGGCACAGCACACACAGCATGGCATGGAATGGTATGGCACAGTGTGACACAATGCCACTATGCCAGATCCTCTTCTCTGTCCAGGCTGAAGGCCATGCTTAGCTGCAATTGCACCATAGAGCGATAGAATGGTTTGGGTTGGAAGGTAACTTAAAGGTCATCTAGCCCCAGCCTCCTTGCCATAGGCAAGGACACCTTCCACTAGACCATGCTGCACATCTAACCTGGCCTTGAACACCTCCAGGGAGCATCTACAGCCTTCTTGGGCAATCTGTGCCAGTGTGTCACCACCCTCACTGTAAAAAGTTTCTTTTAACATCTAGTCTATACCTACACTCTCACAGCTTCAATTCTTTCCCTTTCATCCTATCATAATAAGCCCTCTTGAAAAAAGTCCCTCCACAGCTTTCTTATAGTCCACTTTCAAGTACTGGAAGGCTACTATAAGGTCTTCCTGGAGACTTCTCTTGCCCAGGCTGAACAGCCCCAACTCTTGGCAGCCTGTCTCCATAATGTCTTTGTCCCGGGGGCACCAGAATTGGATACAATACCCCAGGTGGAGTCTCATGAGAGCAGAGTAGAAGGGAAGAATCACTTCCCTTGTCTTTCTGGTTGCACTTCTTTTGTGTGAATGTGATGCTTGAGGCTATGGTCTGGTGATGAAGGATGCTGGGATGCAGGTTGGACTGGCTGATCCTGGTGGTCCTTTCTAACCACAGTGATTCATAGTGATTAGATGTGCTGAGGGATTTGGTTTAGTCAAGGACTTGTCAGTGTGAAACCAATGATTTGACTCGATGGTCTTGAAGGTCTTTTCCAATCTAAGAAATGCTGTGGTTTTGTGGTGCAGTCCAGGACATGGTTGGACATTGCCAGCTCACATTGAGCCTCATTCTCACAGGAGAATGGGAGTCAGCATTACTACTCGCAGGCTGAAAGATGAGCAGATGCCTGACTGCTGTGTAAACCAAGGTCCAACTGGGAGCATCTTCTCCACAGGAAGTTTTCCTCTTCTTTTTACAGAAGTTTAAAAGCAACAGATTCTATAAGCAGTCCTTTAGTTTCCAGCACTCCTTCTCCCTTGGAAGATTCATAAAACAACTTTCTCCAGCTCTAGTTGCCTGCATTCCTCCCTAAAGGAGAAGTAGCTATTAAACTTTTTATGATGTGTAAACAAGTACATTCCCTTTAAAAATGATGCTCTTTTCACAAACAATGCCCCAGTCCCTGGATTTAGCTCCAGAGAGGTATTTCATGGAAAATACCTTCCAGTCACTCTGCTTCTGATTACAACAGCAGATCTGAAAAATGGCCACTTGCCATATAGTTCTCCAAGCACTTGTAATATCCCCCTTCTCCCAAATCAAATGCATTTGAATTTCTTTGCCTTGTAGAATCAGGCAGTTGGGTTTTTTGGGGTTTTTTTTTGGGTGAGGAAAGAGTTGTGCTCTGGAAAAAAAAAATGAGAGGCTGAATATTTCCCTTTGGATTTGGCTTGATAAATATTAAAGGATGGCAGAGGTTCTGTTTTGCAGAGAAGAAGAAAGGCACTGCTCCAATCTCCTGAGCCATATTGGAAAGCTTATTTTATTTAGCAGAAGGGGGGAGAAAGATGAAAATTGCACTGGAGACATCAACACTTTGGTAGCCCTGGAGCATTTTGGCACCTTCTGATCTCAGGAACTGAATTGAAAGAGACTGCCCTATTTGTCGTGCTTGCTGCCTGTCCTAACAGGTGTAGGAGTAAACATTTGCCAAAAAGGTGGAGAATTGTGCATCTCTGATGAGCCAGTGGGTAACATTTGGCCAGAGAAGTAGCTGGATGGTAATAATCTGTAAAAACACAAGAAAAACATAACCTCTTGTGAATCTCTGAGTGGGTTTTTTTGCCCTCTCCCCCCCTGCATGCACTGTGGAGCCTCTTGAAAATATTAAGATTAGCAATGTATTGTCAATGATATAGAATCAACCAGGTTGGAAGAGACCTCCAAGATCATCCAGTCCCCTAGCCAATCAACTAGACCATGGCACTAAGTACCTCATCTACATAGAAAAAGTCATGGTTGGAAGAGACCTCCAAGATCATCCAGTCCAACCTAGCACCCATCCCTAGCCAACCAACTAGACCATGGCACTAAGTGCCTCATCTATATCTACATAGAATCAGTCATGGTTGGAAGAGACCTCCAAGATCATCCAGCCCAACCTAGCATCCAGCCCTAGCCAATCAACTAGACCATGGCACTAAGTGCCTCATCTACATAGAATCAGTCACTGTTGGAATCAACCAAGTTGGAAGAGACCTCCAAGCTCATCCAGCCCAACCTAGCACCCAGCCCTAGCCAACCAACTAGACCATGGCACTAAGTGCTTCATCTACATAAAATCAGTCAGGGTTAGAAGTGACAACAAGGATCATCTAATACCAACCCCTCTGCCATGGGCAGGGACACCCTAGCCTAGATCAGGCTGCCCACAGCCTGGCCTTAAACACCTCCAGAGATGGGGCCTCAACCACCCCCCTGTGCACAGCCATTTTTAGAGAAGAATATGCTGCCTGGGCTCTGCAAGTCACTCATTGCAATTCAAACGGGCCACAAAACACCCCAAATTAACCCCTCTTTTGCTTCATAACTAAAATGCATGCATTCTTAAGCAGACATTTCAGCACAGAACTTCCTCTAACCTCTTCAAGTGTCTGCAAAGGACAAAATTGTTCCTGTTCCAACGAATGGCATTGTGTTGAGGAACAGTGAGGAAACATACCTAAAGGCTCTAAAGATAATTTTGTTATTAATATATTCCCCTGGTTTGCCTTTGAACTCTGTCATCCCTTGCCTTGCAGCTGTGTTTAATGAGTGGGGAGCTTATTCAAATGAGCCCCCAGCAGAACATTGCTTTCTCAGCTCCCAGATCATGGGAAGACATCTCCTGCCGCAGTCGGTAGGTACCACCTGAATCGCAACCTTAGCGTTGAACTCAATTTTATGCTTAAGGGTTTGTAAGTACCTTTGTACCCTGTAAGCATAATTGTGCTCAGTTGTGGTGGAGCTGATCTCTACTTAGAGCAGCTGCCAATGAGCTGGCAATAAAACAAAGGGAAAAACAGTCCAGCCTGTCACTGATGAGCGAGGAGCCAAATGTGACTGCGCTCATGTCGCGGCGTACAGGCAGAAGCAAGTAGATTGCAAAGGGAGCTTGCAGGATGCTCAGGCGCAGCAGATTTGTACATGGGAGCTTGCTGCCATCTGTTATTTCCCATTCTTCAACCACTGGATTTAGTCCCTGGGAGAGAAAAGAGAGACAGAAAGAAACGAAATTCTGCATGAATTTGTGTGAGAGACATTTTACAGAATAGGGAGGGGGAGAGAAGTTAATAAGGTCCAATTTAAAACTGATAAATAGTCAGTTCAGTAGGGTGGGATTAAGGATTTTTCCTAAGGAATTTACAGGGAGGTAAGCATCTCATGAATAAATCCATTCAGCTGCAGCACACTAAGGCATTTATTGATTCAACAGCCATTTGTTTGAGAGTTTGCCCCTGAGGAGCTGAAGGTTCCCTATTATTATTGATAATGTAAGAGTTGCAGTTATAGTCAGAAATGACAAAGTGCATTTAAATGATGTCTCGGGGTTAGAACAAGAGCCCACCAAAGCCAGGAAATTCAAAGTTCAGCCTGACACTGTGTCAGACTGCCTGGTGCCAGGAAAAATGACAGGTGTGTCTCTGCATATTTTGCATTCTGTAACCTGTATCTCAATTTTAATGGCGTAGGAGTGACATCATCTCCCTCTAAATTCATTTTTGGTCTGGGGCCCCCACTTTAGGAGGGATATTGAGATGCTTGAGCGTGTCCAGAGAAGGGCGACGAGGCTGGGGAGAGGCTGAGGGAGCTGGGATTGGTTAGCCTGGAGAAGAGGAGGCTCAGGGGAGACCTTATTGCTGTCTGCAACTACCTGAGGGGTGGTTGTGGCCAGGGGGAGGTTGCTCTCTTCTCTCAGGTGGCCAGCACCAGAACGAGAGGACACAGCCTCAGGCTGCGCCAGGGGAAATTTAGGCTGGAGGTGAGGAGAAAGTTCTTCACTGAGAGAGTCATTGGACACTGGAATGGGCTGCCCGGGGAGGTGGTGGAGTCGCCGTCCCTGGGGCGGTTCAAGGCAGGATTGGATGTGGCACTTGGTGCCATGGTCTAGCCTTGAGCTCTGTGGTAAAGGGTTGGACTTGATGATCTGTGAGGTCTCTTCCAACCTTGGTGATACTGTGATAAAAAAAGAGTAATGCAGTACTGTGAGTACAGAAAGAGGCCACAGCAGCTCTCCTGAAGTCACAACTGACCGCAACGGAAATTACTTTTCACCACTGTTCTGAAGATCTGCTTTCCAAATTGATTATTAGTTCCATGCTTTCTCAGTTCAGTAATTTACTGATAGCTTTTCCAGACAGATACAAAGACAAAATACCTGTCCAAGACGCTTACAGAGAGAACAGGCAACAGAAAATGAAGGCTGTAGGGAGGGAAGTAACATTGTGCTCGTACGGTTCTGAGCATGGAGCCTGTTCAAAGACAGGAAGGTTTTTCTTTTGTTCCTGCTTCTGCCTTTTACTGATATCTGGTGGGAGGAAACACCTTGAAAACAACATCCACCCTTCTGGAGACTCAGATGCAGCTCCTGTGTCCACTTGGCTGTGGGGAGTCAGGGCAGCTGAGCTGGCTCACACTGACTGGCTTCACCCAGGAGCACATGCCCTTGCTTGACGGCGTATCAGAAGAAAGCTTCCAACAGCACTTGGATCTTTTCATCATCCACATCCTTGAAGGAACAGGAGGATCATCTGCCTGTGTACTAGCTGGCTGTGTTCTCTTCGTGTTGTTTCCTTGCAAGTGGAAAAGGCTTAGCTAAAACTCTGCTTTCATAGGTAGGTGAAAATCCACATTTGCTTTTGCCATGCCCTGGGAGGTAATTAATTAAGCTTAAATTATGGATTGGTAGGAATAAGATATGATCCTAACCCTCTTTATTCGTGTAGCTGATAGGGGTCTCCTAAGTGTTCAAGGCCAGGCTGGATGAGACTGTGGCCAGCCTGATCTAGGGTAGGGTGTCCCTGTCCCTGGCAGGGGGATTGAAACTAGATGATCCTTGTGGTCCCTTCCAACCCTGACTGATTCTATGATTCTAGGTTACACAAACCTTTACCCTTCTGTGTCCCAGCTCCTGGATCCAAACATGAAATCTAGACCTGTTTACACAGTTAATCTGTTGCACACTTCAGAGGACACTGCATCTGTCCATCAATCACAGAATTCATACACAGTTAGCAGAGGACACTGCATCTGTCCATCAGTCACAGGATTCATACACAGTTAGCAGAGGACACTGCATCTGTCCATCAGTCACAGGATTCATACACAGTTAGCAGAGGACACTGCATCTGTCCTTCAGTCACAGGATTCATACACAGTTAGCAGAGGACACTGCATCTGTCCATCAATCACAGGATTCATACACAGTTAGCAGAGGACACTGCATCTGTCCTTCAGTCACAGGATTCATACACAGTTAGCAGAGGACACTGCATCTGTCCATCAGTCACAGGATTCATACACAGTTAGCAGAGGACACTGCATCTGTCCTTCAGTCACAGGATTCATACACAGTTAGCAGAGGACACTGCATCTGTCCATCAGTCACAGGATTCATACACAGTTAGCAGAGGACACTGCATCTGTCCATCAGTCACAGGATTCATACTCAGTTAGCAGAGGACACTGCATCTGTCCATCAGTCACAGGATTCATACACAGTTAGCAGAGGACACTGCATCTGTCCATCAGTCACAGGATTCATACACAGTTAGCAGAGGACA
Organism: Pogoniulus pusillus; assembly: GCF_015220805.1. Lineage (NCBI taxonomy): Eukaryota > Metazoa > Chordata > Aves > Piciformes > Lybiidae > Pogoniulus > Pogoniulus pusillus. The sequence continues at coordinate 3,608,127 of NC_087278.1, forward strand.
CTGCATCTGTCCATCAGTCACAGGATTCATACACAGTTAGCAGAGGACACTGCATCTGACCTTCAGTCACAGGATTCATACACAGTTAATCTGTTGCACACTGCAGAGGACACTGCATCTGTCCATCAGTCACAGGATTCATACTCACAGATCAATGTACTCATAAAAATATCAGCCTACACTGCAGGCTAACTTTCAGGGAGCAAGTGGGGAATGCATCCACTTGAGGGAAGACAGGTGAAGATTTCTGGAGTATTCAAAGTAAATCTCGACCACTTCTTAGGCTGGACTTAAGAATTAGTCAACAGTGACACAGTTGTCAACCTTTATGTATTTCAGTGCAGTAAAAGATGTAAGGTAGGCACAGAATCACAAAAAGGCTTGAGTTGGGAAGAGACCTTATAGATCATGTAGTTCCAACCCTCCTGCCACAAACAGGATCATCTCCCACTAGAGCAGCTTGCTCAAAGCCTGCTCTTAAACACTTCCAGGGATGAGGCAATGGGAAGATGCCCAGGTAAAGATCCTCTCTTTGAATGTAGGTCTTAAGAATTTTATTTCACTTGAAGGCATCCCAGAACAGGTTTGCCTTCAAAAAAACACATACATGTTTTACCCACAGCAGGCAAATTGGCAGGAAGCAACTCTTCTGAAGGGTTTGTGCTGACAAAAATCCATCATAGTCATAATTACAGGCAGTGACTGAGGAAATAAAGCCACAAATGTGGTGACTTTCAGGTGGCCATTAAGAGTTTTAACTTGAATGAATTATGAAACTGCCAGAAATTGCCAGCTCAGAAACATGAAAACCTGGAACAGGTGAGCTCTGCTTGATCTGTTTATTGGAAGCAAGGTGGGAGATAATGTCCTTTGAAGGCAATCATACAAGTAATTCCTGGTCCCCTAGACTCGGTCAGCATTTCAGCATGGGACTAATAATGAGGCTTATGGACAGGGCCTGCTGGGTTGTTGGGTTTTTCTAATCCTTGGTACCCTTACAGTGGTAATCATGCATCTTGTCAGTGCTTATAAAGACAAATGTTCTCCATTGCTGTGCTGTCAGCACATTTCAGTACAAGCAGAAGGGCAGCACAGCACACCTGTTAGATATGTGGAATATCCCATTTGTCTTGTCATAGCTGCAGAATCAAGTGCACCCTGAGATGACAGGATCTCTAGTGCAGGAGAAAAAAAGCCAGGTCTGCTTTTTACAGCCCCATAGACCATTCTGCTGCCATCTGTGTACCTCCTCAAGGCTCTTCTAACTTATTGATGGATAGAATCATAGAATCAAGCAGGTTGGAAGAAACCTCCAGAATCATCCAGTCCAAGCTAGCACTCAGCCCTAACCAATCAACCAGACCATGGTACTAAGTGTCTGATCCAGGCTTTGCTTCAACACCTCCAGGGATGGAGACTCCACCACCTCCCTGGGCAGCCCATTCCAATGCCAATCACTCTCTCTGCCAACAACTTCCTCCTAACATCCAGCCTAGACCTCCCCTGGCACAGCTTGAGGCTGTGTCTCCTTCTCCTGTTGCTGCTTGCCTGGCAGAAGAGACCAACCCCACCTGGCTACAGCCTCCCTGCAGGCAGCTGCAGACAGCAATGAGCTCTGCCCTGAGCCTCCTCTTCTGCAGGCTGCACACCCCCAGCTCCCTCAGCCTCTCCTCACAGGGCTGTGCTCCAGGCCCCTCACCAGCTTTGTTGCCCTTCTCCAAACACCTCCCAGCACCTCAGCATCTCTCTTGAATTGAGGGGCCCAGAATTGGATACAGCACTCAAGGTGTGGCCTTAGCAGTGCTAAGTACAGGAGCAGAATAACCTCCCTTGTCCTACTGGCCACACTGCTCCTGATACAGCCCAGGATGCCATTGGCTCTCTTTGCCACCTGGGCACACTGCTGCCTTCTCTTCAGTTCCTCTCTGCCAGCTCCCCCAGCTCCCTCTCTGCCTGGCTGCTCTCAGCCACTCTGGCCCCAGCCTGTAGTGTTGCTTGGAGTTGTTGTGGCCAAAGTGCAGAACCCTGCATTTGGCCTTGTTCAATCTCATCCCGTTTGCCTCTGCCTGTCAACGTCTGTCTGCAGGTTTCTCCTACCCTGCAACAGCTCCACAGCTGCTCCTAGCTAGGTGTCTTCTACAAACTTACTAATGCTGGACTCCATCCCCTTATCCAGATCACCAGTAAAGATATTGAACAGAACTGGGCCCAGGACTGATCCCTGGGGAAAGCAAAAGGAGAGGGAGAGAGATTCTTTCCAAACCCACTCATTTTTGCATGTGACAAAAAGAACCCCCTTGTCTTTTAACTTGGCACACACCACATAGAAGACCAACTGAGCTATACATTCATCATTAAATACACTCAGTGTGACTTGGAGGCAGAAGTTCATGATTGTGACCTTTCTCCTCTCACATTCAGCTTTTGAGGAAACAGATGGGGTTTAGCTTAACTGTTAGCACAAATTGCCATATGGAATAAACCACAGCTGATTATTACATTAACACCAATTTTAATCCATCTCAGGGTGTTACTGTGGCTCCAGTTACCCTGCTAGGCTCTTCAGTAGATTCATTCAAGAAATTTCATGTTACATCTTACAAATTGAGATCCTACCACAAACATATGGCATATAAATAGATTTTTGCCACCTGGTGACTGTTAAAAATCTGTAAGGAAGAGATTGCCATAGTGTTAACTCCTCCCTGCTGGAAGTCAATTTTCCAATCACAGACATCTTAAAGAAACACTGAGAGGTGGAAACTCTTGATTTGCTGCTGTGATAAAGGGTTAATTGCACTAATTGCACTGTAATACCTGCTCAGTTTCAAGTCTTTCCCTGTTGTGATTGTCTTGGGAGTCAAATTGTTTCTAAATTGGTTTGTCACTTGAATGCATTTGGAACTTTGTGATTAGGGTTGTGGAAACCGAGATAATGTCTAAGTTATATAACAGTTCCTTCCATAATCAATCACTGTCTTGTTTTAGATCTACCTAGGAAGGTTCCTGCACGCATGGGAATATGCCAATTGAGGTAATGGATGAGGTAAGCTTGCTGCTTGCTGGCTGTGAATGTTTGCATTGCCTTCCACCAGTCACTTGTGGGTTTTCTGCTTTCTGGAGTCAGGCCTATGACCTCCATGAGTTATGGCAAGCAAGGAAAAGAACAGTTAAAGAAACCTTCTCTCCTAAACCTTAAGATTATGTTAAGAGGAAGTTCTTGCCAGAGAGAGTGATTTGCCATTGGAATGGGCTGCCCAGGGAGGTGGTGGAGCTGCCATCCTTGGAGGTGTTCAAGTAAAGCCTGGATGAGGCATTTAGTGCCTCATGGTCTATTTGCTTGGCTAGGGCTGGGTGCTAGGTTGGACTGGATGAGCTTTGAAGTCTCTTCCAACCTGCTCGATTCTATGAAAAGAAAGTTTGCTTAATCATGTTGTTCTTTTCTGCTCTAACAAACAGACAAATAAGGCAACAAACTCTTCTCATTGATGACTCAAGACAACAGAGGAACTTGGAGCTCTGGCAATCTGTGAAGAGTCATAGAATCATGGAATCAACCAGTTTGGAAGAGACCTCCAAGAAGGTGAGAAATGTTACTCATAGTAGCCTGTTCAGGTGTACTGGCAGAGAGCACCTGCAAATGCAATTCCTTCAGGCTTGTTCCTTTGTTCATAGATTGATAAAGGTATTGAAATGTATTTATGAAGACGTAAGAAAGGAATGAGGCTACTAGTGAGAGTATCTAATTAATGAGATGAGTAGCTCCAATGGTAATTGATAATCTTGGAAAAGGTGGTGGGTACCTACATTTTGCAGTGACCTGAGCACCATAAATGCTGAAGATAGATGGGTAGGCTTGATAGGAATATAGTTACTCCAAGAGTGTTATAGGGGCCAAGTAAAGGGCAAGTCATTCCCTAGAGAGGAAACTGATAAAAGGCATAAGGGTAGATGGATGGAAGCGACAAGAAATGGGTTAGCTGGAATTTATTGCAGACCTGGGCAGAGCTTGCTGTGGATAGAGTGGAAATATGAAAGAGAATTGAGTGGCAGTAACAGCCAGCCAAAGTGGAAGTGGATAACGGGGAAAGGAGACTGAAGTGGTGATTGAGACACTGGGTGGAGAAATGCACGTAGGTGGGAGCTGAGTGCACAAAAGGCAGCTGTGGGAGATTAAGGCACGGGGGATCAGCAGCTGAATGGGACACGGTTCAGGGGCATGGTGGGATGAGCAATGGTGAATGGAGACACTGAGTGCTGAGAGCAGCCAGTGCATGTAGTGAGCTGTGGTAGTGACAGATGAATCAGCTGAATTTTGTTGCATTCTTAGCATACTGGGGACGAGGGGTAGGAAATACACCTGTATGCAGCTCAGAAATGATGGGGCCTTTGCCTATGGCTGTGGGGTAACTAATGAAAAGCCATTGCCTTAGGTACAGACTGCTGAGAACAAAGGGATCCTTGGCAACAAGAGATGAAGCAATAGCAACACAGCAAAGAGAATTCTCTCCCCGGCACATCCTCAACTCACTGCACAGTCACCCTTCTTAAACTAGCTATGTCAGGTGGCCAAAAGCAGGACTGCAGAAACATTACTGAAGCCTTTTGGGTGTAAAGTAAACAATAGAGGTGTTCTCAGGGCTGGAAGCAAAATGGATCAGGCACAGTGGACTTGTCAGTCCATTCATGTGTCCAACTCTAACACATCTGTGTCCAGTTGCAGCTTCTGGTTACCCAAGCTTCTGGTTAGTAATTCTCCTTGTTACCCAGCAATGCACATTCATTGGGTTTCCTTGGCTGCTAACTCACAACTGAAGAGCAAGTCTAACGACCTAATCATGGAATTATAGAATCAAGCAGGTTGGAAGAGAGCTCCAAGATCATCCAGGCCAACCTAGCACCCAGCCCTAGCCAGTCAACCAGACCATGGCACTAAGTGCCCCAGCCAGGCTTTGCTTGAACACCTCTAGGGACAGTGACTCCACCACCTCCCTGTGCAGCCCATTCCAATGCCAATCACTCTCTCTGCCAACAGCTTCCTCCTAACATCCAGCCTATACTTCCCCCACCACAACTTGAGACTGTGTCCCCTTGTTCTGTTGCTGCTTGCCTGGCAGAAGAGACCAACCCCCACCTGGCTACAGCCTCCCTTCAAGTAGTTGTAGACAGCAACGAGGTCACCCCTGAGCCTCCTCATCACCATAGCTTTGGTGTTAACTCTGGACAAGTCAGTTGTGATTTTCCTGTGGATGAACTACTTTAATCCCCAGTCTTGCAAGCAGGGATGCAGTTTTGGTCAGTTTGCTGCCTACCCTGGGCCTGGTTGTTTTGCCTTGGCTGAGGTTTTGTTGAAAATAGGTGCAAACTTTTCCTGCAGCCTTCTCTTGTGCATCTAGCCCTACTTTTGCCATTTCTTTTTCCTGGAGAACTGCTGAAATCCCAACAACAGCTGTCAACGATGAAAATTCCACCTAGCATATGATACCATGATGATCACGTAGGACTTCCCAATGAAGATAAATTATTGCCAGTCTTTTTTTCTACTCTTTTTGTCAAATACAAACTGCACAGGGCACAACTTGTTAGTGAGACAGAAATGTACTGTATCAAACCACTGTTCTGTGGCTTCTAAACGACTTTAAATCACATTGCATCCGATAATTACTAATGCTCCATTAAAGATCGGAAAGGCAATTTATTAGTAACTCCCCAAAGCCTTCTTTAAGCAGTGCAATCTGTGTTTGGTTAAAAGTTTACATGAAATCAATAACAAAATTATAGCAGCATAAATAGTTAAACAGTTCTCAGCTAATGTTGGACTTGAATCTGCTCTGCTCTTGACGCTTTGGAAAGCGTAAGTTAGAGAGGAAGGGCAGCTGAGAGGAGGATGTAAATGATTTTGCTCTTCTGAATGCCATGGGGAATGGAAGGGTGTACAGGGTTAACCCTCCTGGGGGGGAGAAGTGATCTTGAACCTGACTCAGGTGGTCTTGACACTTCCCCAGGGGTGGGTCTGAACACTACCAGACCCATAAAAGCAGGGGGGACTTCTTGTTCTCCCTGGCCCTGCCTGCCAGAGTCACCATTCCTGTTTCCTGCTGCTCTTTGTCTTATGACATGGCCATCATCACCACAAGGCAGACAAAACCCACTGCCATCAAATCTGATTTTGCTCTTCTGAATGCCATGTGGAATGGAAGAGTGTACAGGACTAACCCTCCTGGGAGGAGTGATCTTGAACCTGACTCCAGGTGGTCTTGACCCCTTCCCCAGCGGTGGGTCTGAACACTACCAGATGGTGGTTAGTCCACTCCCCCTTCCTGTCTAATGATCCATAAAAGCAGGGGAGACTGTGTTCTCCCTGGCCCTGCCTGCCAGAGTCACCATTCCTGTTTCCTGCTGCTCTTTGGCTTACCACGTGGCCATCATCACCATGAGGCAGACAAAACTCACTGCCATCAAATCTGGTTGTATATTTACATGTTTTGTGTCTTGTTTTCCCTTCCCTATATCCTTGTAACTTCCCTACCTCATATTTATTGTTAAACTTTTCTTCTTTTAACTTCCAAATGGCTTTGAGATGATTTCTTTGGGTCTGCTTTACCTTTCCTCTCTCTCCATCTAATTCCTTGTCTTTTTTGGGAAAGAAGGGGGAAGAGGGAAAGCATCCTATAATTTGTTATTGGTTCTATCAACTATATTGGAGTCTCTGGGAGTCTTAATTAGAACCAAGACAAAGAGCATCGATCCATTGCTTGCCAGGGATGCCTTTGTAGCCTTTCTTTACTTCTTTTTCTTCATCTCCTGGAGGAATCTTGAAAGTCTTGTCAAAATAATAGCAAGGGAAAGTTTTCACCATGTGTTAGTTCTTGCTAGCAAAATGTTTAATATCATTCCATGGTAAGAAGCAGTTCCAATTTTAATTAGGGTCCAAATCATCTCCTCTCTATAGAAAAATAAGAACAGCAAAGTGCCAGGTGCTGAGGCTGGGGACTAAGGGTTCCATCCCTTAAAATAAAATTGAGGACAAAAAAACCTTCCAAGCAAACCACAAGTGAAAAATAAACTAAGGGAAATTACTTTCCCCTTCACCTGCTCTGCCAGTTTGTTCATTAGGACATTATTTAACTCTGCCTAAAAGTCTTATAACCTTAAAATAAAACTTAAAAGAATAAAATGGGGAGAGGGAAGGAAAAGGGGGGGGGGGGGGGGGGGGAGGCTAAACCACTCATCAAGTTTTGCAGGGTAATTTCAGCTCTTTGACTATGAACTGAACATATGTTCTATTTACTGAACTAAAGCAAGGTGTTAGTCATAGCTGCTGGTAGAAGTTGGTCTTATTTACAAAGTGGTGGTGTTGGGTATATCTAAGGAAAAACTCCCAAAAGTCACATTTGTGCAACAAGCAACCTCAAGCTGGAAACATACATATTCATTCTCTTCCTCTTCCTCTTCTTGGTGAGGATCATGAAAGAAATCATCTCTGTTCCTCACAGAGAGAGTGATTGGCATTGGAATGGGCTGCCCAGGGACGTGGTGGAGTCACTGTCCCTGGTGGTGTTCAAGAAAAGCCTGGATGAGGCACTTAGTGCCATGGTCTGGTTGACTGGCTAGGGCTGGGTGCTAGGTTGGACTGGATGAGCTTGGAGGTCTCTTCCAACCTGCTTGATTCTATTCTATGATTCTATGAAATGCCTCATCACTATAATGCAAACATGTATGATTCTATGTTAGGAGGAAGTTGTTGGCAGAGAGAGTGATTGGCATTGGAATGGGCTGCCCAGGCAGGTGGTGGAGTCACCATCCCTGGAGGTGTTCAAGAAAAGTCTGGATGGGGCACTTAGTGCCATGGTCTGGTTGATTGGCTAGGGCTGGGTGCTAGGTTGGCCTGGATGATCTTGGAAGTCTCTTCCAACCTGGTTGATTCTATGAAAAGTCAGCTTGGAGCACTGCTGTTGAGAAGGATGTAATGATTACTCAAGACAAGGGACAAATGCAGGTAGTCTGTTGATTCCCACTGTATTAGTCAAGAATAAAGGAGGCATGTTTTGTGTCTGGGATAAGCAGCACAGGATTTGCAATGGATATAACCAATGTCTCCTATTGCAGGTATCCTATTTGCTACTCCATGTGATGGTTTGGGTGTTTCCCCACCCCCACATTTCAGAAATCACCCAGACTACATTCAGCCAGCTCTGGAAATTGAATGAAGCTTATATTTACATCTTAACACAATAGCCAAGCAGATATTTACAATATATATACAGCTATATACAGAAATATACAAGGTAAAAGGTACTACAGAAACACAACAGCCCTCCCAGAAACCTGAGTCCCCAGGAGGGGCTCCCAAATGCCCTTCCACCTTCTTCCACCCCTCTACCTTACCCCAGACGTTGTCCTGTGCCCAAGGAAGAATGGAGGCTCAGCCAGGGTGGGTCAGGAAGCAAGTGGATTAATCAGAGAGACAGAAGATGAGGTTAGAGAGATGCAGCCCAGAGCCTGGACAGAGAGCAACTCCCTTTTCTGTGTTTGGATTCTTGTTCTTGTACCTCTCATCAAGCCTATGAGTGAAGTAGACATCACTGTTGTTTCTTTTTCACAGCCTGTAATCTAGTTCTCCTCACCAAAACACTCCAGCTAGCTTCAAACTAGCACACTCCAGCTGGGTCTTTGAAAGCCTCTAGGCAAAAGGATTTCCATTCCTCACTGCTTTTCATACTACCTAAAAAGCCAAGTGACCTGTGGCTTTGCTCTGCAGCAAGTTTCCATAACTACCTTCATGTGAAGAACCTCTTTTGCCCATCAGTACTCCAGAAACCTCAGAGATCTGCTGTTTCATGCTAAGGCAAGGACATGCTGTTTGGCAAAAGTGCTGCTTTTCTGGTAAGGCAGACTAAAAGCAGTAGTGAAATGAGCTTGCTTGGCTTCAACAAATCAGTTTTGAACTCCCTAGTTCAGCATAGGGATCTACTCTAAAGAGTCCAACAGAGAGCTATGAAGATGATTAAGGGGCTGGAGCACTGCCCCATAAAGAGAAGCTGAGGGACCCACAGCTTTCTGATCTGATGAAGAGAAGATTTAGAGGGGATCTAATCAATGTTTATAAATATCTGAGGGGATCGAGAGGGAGGGGACAAACTCTTCTCAGTTGCACCCTGTGATAGCACAAGGGGCAATGGATGGAAACTACAGCACAGCAAGTTCCACCTCAACACGAGGAAGAACTTCTTTATTGTTAGGATGGCAGAGCACTGGAACAGAGAGGTTCTGGAGTCTTTGTCTGTGGAGGCTTTCAAAATCCATCCAGATGCATTCCTTCAATAGATAATTTTCCTGCTCTGGCAGGGGGATTGGACTCGGTGATCTTCAGAGGTCCCTTCCAGCCCTTAACATCCTGTGACCCTGCAAACCTGAGGAAGAAAGATCCATACTTAATATTCATGAACAAAACCAGCAGTCACAGTATCACAGTATCATCAGGGTTGGAAGAGACCTCATAGATCATCAAGTCCAACCCTTTACCACAGAGCTCAAGGCTACACCATGGCACCAAGTGCCACGTCCAATCCTGCCTTGAACTGCGCCAGGGACGGCAACTCCACCACCTCCCCGGGTGGTCCTTCCTTACCTGAGCATCCTCCAGACAGGAAATCTAATTCCTTGATGAGGCTATGTGTTCATCTTATCAACCTGCAGTTAATGATAAAAAGCAAATCTTATAAACAGGCAGACTTTAAATAACACATTAAAGCTTATCACTGATGATATCTTTAATTATAGTAAAGCAAATTGTAAGGCAGCCTAATGGGAAATACAAATTACTTGTTAAAATTATTAACAGCCTTAATGTGCTTACATTTGTTTATGTGTACAGGAATCATTTCAAATATTTGACTGCAGTGACAATATGTGTAAAGATCAATTAAAAGTCAGGAAGATGAGATATTGGATTTTCAGACCTTAATAGGATTTCATCTGCACTTGTTATATTATGTTATCCACTTATAATTGAGCTTCCATCACATCACAGAATCTGTCACTTCACCAATTTATATTTCTAACCTTTAATGAAACTTCCATTTGCTAAAGAGAATTTTCAGATCCACAGTCCTGGGGGAGCTGCCTGATACAAGCATTAATCTGCCCCACTCTGAGACAGGGGGCTCAGGATATCAACACCAAACCCAAATGTGGCAGTGGCAACACCTAGGTAGCCACCATTGCCTTACTTCATAAGCATAGCTACCCTCACAAGTCAATCTAATTAGTATCTTGGGTGGAATGAGAGGCAGTTCTATCTACAATGAGCAAGGTAAATCAGTAAGATGGAAATTGGCAGGAATCTGTCTAATAATAGTTTATTAAATTAATCAGAATGGGAGGGGAAGTCATAAATGTGACAAAAAAAGACTTTTGTTTACTTCTCTGCTGAATCAGTCCTGCTGTAGTTCAGGCTTTGATCCAGGAATGAGCCTGTGATAATCTGTTAGCAACAGTTTTGGTGACTGACTTGGAGGTGTTCAGACTTGATGGTGGTTTCCAACTGTGTGACACTTGATGGGGATCACCTACAAGCCATGGCTGTGGTCCCACTCCATCCAGCCCTACCTATCCTTTGCATTAGCTGATGAGATGCAGCTATTCCAGTGGAGTGATCTACTGGCACTTGGAGAAGGTGTGGATGCCAGGATGAGCCCCCTGTTATGTGAACAAGGACTCAAAACCAGCATGAAGCCATGGTGTGTCAGTGCTCTCAGACTGAAGCTATTGAAATGGGCTGCCCAGGGAGGTGATGGAGTCACTGTCCCTGGAGGTGTTCAAAAAATATGTGGACATGGCACGTGGGGACATGGCTTAATGGCCAAAGTGGTGTTAGGTCAATGCTTAGGCTCAACAGTCTTAGAGGCGTTTTCCAACTAAAATAAATCTATGATGTTATGAAAAGTGTTTGCTCTAAACTAATAGTTTTGTAACTTAGGATATCTTTTTTTTTTCTAGTTCCCATACAGAATTCCAAGACACAGACTGGACCTGGGCTGAGGTATTTCTACAGAGATATAACTTTTTATCAGCATCTTAGTTTCACAAGGCCAAGTGCAGGGTTCTACACTTTGGCCACAACAACCCCAAGTAGCACTACAGGCTGGGGACAGAGTGGCTGAGAGCAGCCAGGCAGAGAGTGACCTGGGGATACTGGTAGAGAGTAGCTGAACATGAGCAGAGTAGCTGAACATGAGCCAGCACTGTGCCCAGGTGACCAGGAGAGCCAATGGCATCCTGGATGGTAGGGCAAGGGAGGTTATTCTTCTCTTGTACTCAGCACTGGTCAGGACACACCTTGAGCACTGTGTCCAATTCTGCCTTCTCAATTCATGAGAGATGTTGAGATACTGGAACATGCCCAGAGAAGGGCAGCAAGGCTGGGGAGGGGCCTGGAGCACAGCCCTGTGAGGAGAGGCTGAGGGAGCTGGGGGTGTGCAGCCTGCAGAAGAGGAGGCTCAGGGCAGAGCTCATTGCTGTCTGCAACTACCTGAAGAGAGGCTGTAGCCAGGTGGGGTTGGTCACTTCTGCCTGGCAACCAGCAACAGAGGAAGGGGACACAGTCTCAAGTTGTGCCAGGGCAGGTCTAGGCTGGGTGTTAGGAGGAAGTTGTTGTCGGAGAGAGGGATTGGCATTGGAATGGGCTGCCCAGGGAGGTGGTGGAGTCACCATCCCTGGAGGTGTTGAAGCCAAGCCTGGCTGGGGCACTTAGTGCCATGGTCTGGTTGATTGGCTAGGGCTGGGTGCTAGGTTGGCCTGGATGAGCTTGGAGGTCTCTTCCAACCTGCTTGTTTCTGTGATTCTATGATTAACAGTGAGCTTAACCTTGAAGCCAGCAGATATGGCTTTGAAACGATCTGATGTCAGGTAGTCTGTATAGCCAAGTTTAGACAATAATGAAGGAGGTGGGGGGGAACCCAAAACCCAGACACTGAGAGTATACTGATGCTGTGTTTGAAATCACCTAGGCCCATTCAATTTTCTGGCCAAATAGTGCATAGTTCTTTTTAATGCTTTTCAGACAGCAGAAGAATGTCAGTTTTGTCCTGTCATCAGCCTGACCCTTATTTAAACTCACCACTGCTAGAGATTGTCTCCATTGATTACACATGGGACATTAATGTGCTGCATAGATACCACATTGCACTCTGTCTGCTCTGATGTTTTGTGCAGTTGCTTAAAAGAAAGAAACGTTTTCATGGGGGGGATGGAAAAAAACAAAACACCAAAAAGCAAGGAAAGAATATGAAAGAATATTTGCCAAGTTCTCTGGTGGTATGAAGTGGTATTGCTCCCAGCCTTGCCTCGGGTTTATTTACAGAGCCAAACGCTGGTGCTGAGCTGATTTTTAATGATGTGAGAAAAGCAGAAGCAGACTTGCAAAATCAGGCAAAGCACTTACAATTAAAACTCCAGCTCACAAGGAAACAAGCCTCACACCATGCATTGTCCACGCCGACCTGCAAGTGCTCCCCGTGGTGCCCTGGTCACCAGCTGTGTGAATAACCCCATCTGAAACGCTAAACAGAGAGGAGCAAATGGGTTTGCATGAGTGTAGGCACCCACAGCTGCAAGCAGGCATTGTGCCAATACTCATCCCCCTGCAAAGAGGTCAGGGAGTGCTGTGGCACACAGCAAGACCATCTGAAAAGCAGCAGGTAGTCTGTTAAGCCTGGCCTCTGAAAACACTGGGCTGCCTGCTCCCGGATCAGTGTCCTGAGCACCACAGTTGCTCCAGGGGATTAATGCCTCTGCTCCCAGTCATGTATGTCTCCTCCAGACAGGCTGAGCACCCCACAGCAGATAAGGCCAGGAATTGCCTTCTGCCTTACCCCACAACGCTCCCTGGCTGAGTGTCTAGGGCAGAGACCTTTGTCCTAGGAATCACCCTGTGAGCATCTCACTGCCCCCCATGCCAGCAGGCTTGGGCTGCTCCCTGCTTGCCCACTGTGTTTTTTCAGGCCCACTCCCTGGCTGAGTGTCTAGGGCAGAGACCCTTGTCCTAGGAATCACCCTTTGAGCATCTCACTGCCCCCCATGCCAGCAGGCTTGGGCTGCTCCCTGCTTGCCCACTGTGTTTTTTCAGGCCCACTCCCTGGCTGAGTGTCTAGGACAGAGACCCTTGTCCTAGGAATCACCCTTTGAGCATCTCACTGCCCCCCACGCCAGCAGGCTTGGGCTGCTCCCTGCTTGCCCACTGCGTTTTTTTCAGGCAGCTCATTCTCGCTGCACCAGCTGTGGCTATTTTAGGTGCTGAATTGTCCTCAAGCACCAAACAGGAGTTCATCTTTCAAGCACAGGGCTCTGATTGTCCCTAGGCAGTGCAAAAACCCTGCTCTGCTACTTTTGTTGGTTTCACCCTAATTGATTTAATTGCTTTGGAAATGGCAGGCTAAGCATCCATTTCCACAGCAAAGGGTTCTTCAAAAATCTCCTCAGTGCCATTTTTGAACTGAAAGGTCCTGATTTTGGTGTGTTTTGCTCTTTGGCTTGAGTTTCCCTTTGATAGAGCATTTTGAATGGAGCTATCTAGGTTCTTAGAAGGGGAAGAGAAGCAGCACATCTCCACTCATTGCAGGGTTGGGCTCTGAGTGATGCTCAAACACTCACCTAATTGCTGCTCCCCTCTGAATGCTACTCCTTGTCTGTGGGGGCATTAGGATCATGCACATCTGCTATGTTGCAGGTGTAGGCATAAGTTAGAGTTGTCTCAGAGCATACAAAATGTTGAACCCAGAGAGCCAACAGGCTGAAGTTTGTGGTCCCCTTCTTAAAACCAAGGAGCTGCTTTTGTTAGTTTATTTGCTGCCTGGTTACTATGGCAACATTTATGTGAATAATTCATTCCTTCTCCAACTTTATCTTAACAAAGTCAAAGACTGCATCCTAAATATCATAGAATCATAGAACCAACTAGATTGGAAGAGAACTCCAAGATATCCAGGCCAACCTTTCACCCAGCCCTGTCCAATCAACTAGACCGTGGCACTAAGTGCTTCAACCAGTCTCCTCGTGAGAGATTTTCTGATTCCATAGAATCACAGAATCAGCCAGATTGGAAGAGACCTCCAAGATCATCCAGTCTGACCCATCACTGGCTTCCTTTCTGCACAGACAGGCTGATTTTCTTTCAGAATGACCCTTTTCCATGAATTAAAAGGTACAGATTAACATCTTCAATGCCTCACTTTATACAGCTCATATAAACTGAGAGAATTGTAGAATCCTAGAATAGAATCAAGCAGGTTGGAAGAGACCTCCAAACTCATCCAGTCCAACCTAGCACCCAGCCCTAGCCAATCAAGAAGACCATGGCACTAAGTGCCTCCTCCAGGCCTTTCTTGAACACCTCCAGGGACAGCAACTCCATCACCTCCTTGGGCAGCCCATTCCAATGGCAAATCACTCTTTCTGTGGACTGCTTCCCTAATGCATTCGTGTTAGGGAGGCTCTACAGAGGGATCTGGACAGGCTGGATCACTGGGCAGAGGCCAATGGTATGAAGTTCAAGCAGATCAAGTGTCATGTCCTGTGCTTGGGTCACAACAACCCCATGTAATGCTACAGGTGTGGGGCAGAGTGTTTGGGAAGTTGCCTGGAGGAAAGACATGGGAATGCTGGCTGAATATTAGCCATCAGCATGCCCAGGCATCCAGGAAGGACAAGAGCATCCTGGCTTGTATCAGAAAGAGTGTGGCCAGCAAGACTAGGGAACAGATTGTCCCCCTCTACCCAGCACTGATGAGTCTGCACCTCAAATACTGTGTTCAGTTTTGGGCCCCTGACTTCAACAAAGACGCAGAGGTGGTGGAGTATGTCCAGAGAGACAATAAAGCTGGTGGAAAGACTAAAGTGGAAGTCTTTTGAGGAGCAGCTGAGGGAACCCTTTTCATTTTTTCCCTCTTCCCTTTTTTCCAGCTAAAATGATATTGCTATCCTTGAATATTATTGTGGTTGAGACAAGTATTCTTCTCAATGATTGTTGGTCATGGCCTGAAATGAAGCATTCAGTCCTTTCTATGATGCTTGCACTTAGAGATTATTTTTAGTCTAGTCTTTTTTGTTAATTG
Organism: Pogoniulus pusillus; assembly: GCF_015220805.1. Lineage (NCBI taxonomy): Eukaryota > Metazoa > Chordata > Aves > Piciformes > Lybiidae > Pogoniulus > Pogoniulus pusillus. The sequence continues at coordinate 3,623,240 of NC_087278.1, forward strand.
ATCTTCCTAAGCCAAAGTATTTTCTTTAGATTGTATGAGATATTATGTGTGATATTAGCCTTTAAAACCCCTGTGAGTTCTCTGAGTTCTCCTCCCCTTGCTGATAGCTACTAGTTTAATGAGAGAGACCAGCTAGACATGGCCACTGAAAGCCCCAAATTCCACATTGCCTCTCAAGTGCAGCCCTGCACCTGCAGTGAAGCTGCCAGGAGTGTCAGATGATAGCTGCCTTTGATCACGCCAAGTTGTCCGCAAGAGATGCACTACGAAGATGCAGGTACAGCAGAAAGCGACACAGGTTTGGCCAGCAGCCAAAGGGAAAACAGTTTTGTGGAGGAAGAGAAGTCTGGCACAGCACTTGGCAGCATGGGCAGCATCTGAGGGGCAAAAGGCTTAATGAGAAGCAGGAGAGATTTCCCCCTGCAACCAACCCACGCATGCCCGCCACAGGGAGACCGCTGTGGAAAGGCAGAAGGTGAGTGGCACCAGGTGGCGGCTGCAGAAACTCAGCTTCTTGGTTGCTCCCTTGGGTTGCACTTTGACAACATCTTCAATCTACTGTTGATTTTCATTGACTGATTTTTTTTATCACAAAACTCAAAGGATTTCTAGAAAACCCTTTGGCACTCTCCTAGAATATGTCAAAGGCACTTGTACCTGCAGCCAGAGGAGGAAGGTGAACTCTCCAGGTGGCCACTTGTACCTGCAGCCAGAGGAGGAAGGTGAACTCTCCAGGTGGCCACTTGTACCTGCAGCCAGAGGAGGAAGGTGAACTCTCCAGGTGGCCACTTGTACCTGCAGCCAGAGGAGGAAGGTGAACTCTCCAGGTGGGCACTTGTACCTGCAGCCAGAGGAGGAAGGTGAACTCTCCAGGTGGCCACTTGTACCTGCAGCCAGAGGAGGAAGGTGAACTCTCCAGGTGGCCACTTGTACCTGCAGCCAGAGGAGGAAGGTGAACTCTCCAGGTGGCCACTTGTACCTGCAGCCAGAGGAGGAAGGTGAACTCTCCAGGTGGCCACTTGTACCTGCAGCCAGAGGAGGAAGGTGAACTCTCCAGGTGGGCACTTGTACCTGCAGCCAGAGGAGGAAGGTGAACTCTCCAGGTAGGCACTTGTACCTGCAGCCAGAGGAGGAAGGTGAACTCTCCAGGTGGGCACTTGTACCTGCAGCCAGAGGAGGAAGGTGAACTCTCCAGGTGGGCACTTGTACCTGCAGCCAGAGGAGGAAGGTGAACTCTCCAAGTGGACACTTGTACCTGCAGCCAGAGGAGGAAGGTGAACTCTCCAGGTGGACACTTGTACCTGCAGCCAGAGGAGGAAGGTGAACTCTCCAGGTGGACACTTGTACCTGCAGCCAGAGGAGGAAGGTGAACTCTTCAGGTGGTACTTTGCAAAATATTTTTGCTGTTGAAGGGATGTGGAACTCTTTGGAAGATTCTTTATTCTTCCCCTGTACTCAGCACTGGTCAGGCCACACCTTGAGTACTGTGTCCAGTTCTGGGCCCCTCAATTCAAGAAAGATGTTGAGGTGCTGGAACATGTCCAGAGAAGGGCAACGAAGCTGGTGAGGGGCCTGGAACACAAATCCTATGAGGAGAGGTTGAGGGAGCTGGGCCTGTTTAGCCTGGAGAAGAGGAGGCTCAGAGGTGATCTTATTACTGTCTACAACTACCTGAAGGGGCATTGTAGCCAGGTGGGGGTTGGCCTCTTCTCCCAGGTAACCAGCAATAAAACAAGGGGACACAGTCTCAAGTTGTGCCAGGGTAGGTATAGGCTGGATGTTAGGAAGAAGTTCTTCACAGAGAGAGTGATTGGCATTGGAATGGGCTGCCCAGGGAGGTGGTGGAGGCACTGTCCCTGGGGGTCTTCAAGAAAAGACTGGATGAGGCACTTAGTGCCATGGTCTGGTTGACTGGTTAGGGCTGGGTGATAGGTTGGACTCGATGATCTTGGAGGTCTCTTCCAACCTGGTTGATTCTATGATTCTATGATTCTATTTGAGTGATTTCTAATGTCTCAACATTTTTTCCACTTCTATGACAACAGACTCTATGAGCACAGACTGAAAGAGTTGGGGCTGTGCAGGCTGGAGAAGAGGAGGCTCCCAGGTGACCTCATTGTGGCCTTCCAGTGTTTGAAGAGGGCCTACAAAAAAGCTGAGGAGGGAAATTTTAGGCTCCCAGAGAGTGACAGGACTGGAGGGAATGGAGCAAAGCTGGAGTTGGAGAGATTGAGCCTGGACGTGAGGAGGAAGTTGTTGAGCAGGAGAGTGGTGAGAGGCTGGAATGGGTTGCCCAGGGAGGTGGTTGAGGCCCCATGGCTGGAGGTGTTTGAGGCCAGGCTGGCTGAGGCTGTGTGCAGCCTGCTCTAGGGTAGGGTGTCCCTGGGCATGGCAGGGGGGTTGGAAGTGGCTGCTCCTTGTGTTCCCTTCCAACCCTGACTGATTCTATGATTCTAATTTAGTAGATCTTTGAAAGGAAGCAATTCTCTTGATGACTCTTCAACTGTTTCACTTTGCATTCCATTCCCTCTGCGTACAGCCTGATATTCACCAACTTATAATCATCTCCCCCCCCCAACCCCAAATTATTTGCAGAACTTTCCTAGAGCTGCAAGCAAGAAAGAAAAAAAAAATCTGTCAATACTTTTCATAATCTAGAAAAGAAAAAAGCCATTTGGGGACAGCTTGAATTATACAAATATCAAAGCAACTCTTCTGCTGTATTTTAAAAGATTTGGACAACTCCTGAAAAGAAAAATGGGAAAAAGTCCTCCCAGTTCTGAGTGGATGCAGGGTGGAGGGGGGGGTTGTTAATGACATTCTCAGTCAATTTCCTATGTAATATGAATGATCAGCAAGCAGAGTTGTCTGATTTTTGTCATATTTATTAATGATGTACAATGCCAGCATGGTGCTCTGTGCAAATTATAAGCTGATTAGTTTTCAGCCATGTCAGCTAGCACTTTGATCCTATCTGAATTGATATGCTAAGCAAGGAGAAAGTAAATCAGTGCTGAGGTAGGAAGCCTATATCAATATCACATGCTTCTTAGGAAGGAAGCAGAGGAACAACATTTTCTCCTGGCTGTTTCTTATGCTCAAGCTAGCCCAGACAGAGCTGGCTCAGATACACTTAGCACTGTTAGCCTGTGCCACATCAATGATACAAGAAATTTCCCTATGCTGCATTAAACAATGATGAGCATTTGGTAGGTCCAGGCTGAGTCAGTACTAAGTCCAAAGGGCAGCAGAGATTGCTGCTGGAAATGCTCTGGTTTAACTGGGCTGTGAAGCTGAGGGTCTCCCCACTTCAGTGAACTGCAGACAGCTTTGTCCTTAAGTCTCTATTAACCCTAACTGCTTTGCTAAGTCTCAGCTTGTGAATGGCTTTCTACTTGCAGGTCTCCCTGTAGCCAAGCCCTTAACTTCCTAAAATTAATGTGCACAACTGCATGCCATCAAATAGTTGCAAAAGTTTTCCCCTTAGAGGTTCAAGTTTTATTGGCAGACAGGGCACTTGTGTGGACAGCTGGAGTTAGGCAATGTGAGTGCACATCTGAGTCTGCATCTGTATATGATGAAATGCTGTGATCAAGACACAATCTTAATGTTGAGCACACGCTCCCAATCCTAATCTTTCTCCACTAGATCAAAACAAGACTATCCTTTAACATAGCATTAGAAAAGTGTGACTCAGATAACTTGAGTAAGGATCAGAACTTGAAGCTAACTCCTGCAATTAAATGGTTATTTGAATTACTATACTGTGAAGATAGGTACCATAGAATCATAGAATCAACCAGGTTGGAAGAAGACCTCCAAAATCACCCAGTCCAACCTAGCACCCAGCACTAAGTGCCTCATCCAGTCTCCTCTTGAACATTGATTCTGTGATTCTATAATTTTATGATCTCCAGGGGCAGTGACTCCACCACCTCCCTGGGCAGCCCATTCCAATGCCAGTCACTCTCTCTGTGAAGAACTCCTTCCTAATATCCAGCCTATACCTTCCCTGGCACAACTTGAGACTGTACCCCCTCATTCTATTGCTGGTTGCCTGGCAGAAGAGACCAACCCCCACCTGGCTACAACCTCCCTTCATGTCTTGTGACAGACAAAAGAAAGGCTTTAATAATTTATATTTGAGCACTGGAGCAGGCTGCCCAGAGAGGTGGTGGAGTCTCCATCTCTGGAGACATTCAAACCCCACCTGGGCACTTTGTCTATGTGAACCTGTCTTGGCAGCAGGGTTGAATTCAATGATCTCCAGAGGTCCCTTCCAACCCTACCATTCTGTGATTCTGTGGTTTGGGCACTGCACCACATCCTGCAATGTAACTCTTCTCTTTATGGCTTTTATTCCAATGCCCAGGGCGATAGAATCAATCATAGAATCAACCAGGTTGAAAGAGACCTCCAAGATCATCCAGGCTAACCTAGCACCCAGCCCTAGCCAATCAACCAGACCATGGCACTAAGTGCCTCATCCAGTCTTTTCTTGAACACCTCCAGGGATGGTGCCCAGGGAGATGGTGGAGTTGCCATCCCTGGAGGTGTTCAAGAGAAGACAGAATGAGGCACCTGGTGGCATGGTTTAGTTGCTTGGACAGGGTTGTGTGCTAGGTTGGACTGGATGATCTTGGAGGTCTCTTCCAACCTGGTTGATTCTATGGTTCTACTCTATGATTCTGTGATCTCCTTTTGCTGCATCCTGTAAATCATTGTGCAGGGAGGGAAGAAGAAGGAAGCAGATGAATTGCATCAGAAGTGATGGCAGAGCACAACTTTTTAAAGCATCTCATCACAGCAGCACAGTTAGGACCACATCAGTCACAGAACTCACTGCCTTGTAGGAATGATGCAAGATATGCTGAGGACAAACAGTTAGACATGAGACTTTCCATTGCTAGATGAATGCTTTTCTTATTCCTTAATGCTCTCTAGAAACTAAACATGCTTTTGTTGTCAGGGTGGGAAAGCAAAGCACCAGAAATCATGTTGTATTCTTACTATCAGTCTCAATTGTCAGGTTTATTTCTCTTATTTGATATAGTACAGCTTCAGACTGCTGGCAGTTTCTCTGCAAAGAGGGCAGACACAATTAATCTGATCATACCTGCCACCAAGGATGAAAGCCACTGATGCTTCTTTGCTCTGTTGGGTGCCTATAGCGAGCAGCATTTTACATTTGAGTTATTCATGTTCGACACAAGGCTCCAATTTTGTGATGTTTGCTTCCTCAGAGAGCTATGTAGGCATGGATTTTCATCAAGAGGATTGGAAGTGGGCTTTAAAATAAGTCTTTAATAGCATACTCCTAGAGAACAATGCAGATGGGCTGAAGTCTGGGCTTAAATGCACTCCTGAGCTAAAAATATCATTCAGATGAGAAGTCTCTGAGCAAACCAGTAAGCTCTCAGCTGCAGTTGTGTCCTCTGAAAGATGGGAGTGGTTGCACTGATAGCATGAGCCTTCCAGACCTCTGGAGCAGGCTTCCCAGAGAGGCTGTGAAGCCTCCTTCTCTGCAGACTTTCAAGGCCTGTCTGGATGTGTTCCTCTGTGACCTCAGCTAGATTGTATGGTTATGCTCTGGCAGAGTGGGTGGACTCAATGGTCTCTTTGGGTCCTTTCCAACACCTGACATCCTGTGAGCCATGATGTAATGTTGAAAAGAGCTTGCATAGGGCAGCCTCCTGATGGATAAGATTCCCTTTTGCTCTCCTGAGGTGCCAGCAGCACGGCAGGTTGCACATGAGACATGGAGATATATGATGTTGTTATTCGCCGTGAGGGTGGTGAGACCCTGGAACAAGTTGCTCAGGGAGATAGATGGTGGAAGCCTCATCCCTGGAGGTGTTTATGGCCAGGCTGGATGAGGCTCTGGCCAGCCTGATCTAGTGTGAGGTGTCCCTGGACATGGCAGGGGGGTTGGAACTAGATGATCCTTGTGGTCCCTTCTAACCCTGACTGATTCTATGTAGGAGTGGGACACAGAGCTTGCCTATGAGGAGAAGCAAAAAGAGGGGGGATGAATTTGACAGTGCTGATTCCAGAGCTGCTCCCCTTGACATTTTTAGCCACAACTGCTTTCCAAAGGTTCTGCTTTATTAGAAGCTGCTCCCATGGAAAGGAGGCAGAGCAACTGACTTTGCCTTTTGCTAGCTCCTTCTAATGCCTTACTGATGAGTTTTGCCTGATTCACTGAGAAGTGGTGGTTAAGGAAGTAGGAAAGTAATGGAGACTGAATTACAAATTCCCTGCTCAGCTGGAAACTTAGTAAGTTAATTCCCCAATTGGAATGGGCTGCCCAGGGAGGTGGTGGAGTCACTGTTCCTGGAGGTGTTCAAGAAAAGCCTGGATGAGGCACTTAATGCCATGGTCTAGTTGACTGGAGAGGGCTGGGTGATAGGTTGGACTGGATGACCTTGGAGGTCTCTTCCAACTTGGTTGATTCTGTGATTCTAAGAACCTGTTGGATCCATCTTGTCTGCAGAGGTTAGAGGAGGAAATCTCTGCTGGATGGAAAGATCTCCAATGGCCTCAAGCTGCACCAAGGGAGGTTTAGGCTGGGCAGTAGGGAAAATGTTTTCACTGAAAGGGCTGTCAGGCAGTGGAACACTGCTGCCCAGGGTTGGGCAAACCCCTCTGGATGTGTTCAAAAGCTGTGTAGATATGGTGCTTGGGGAGATAACTTAGTGATGGACTTGCTAGAGTAGGGTTGATGCCTGGACTCTGTGATCTTGAAGGTCTTTTGCAACCTCAACAGTTCTGTAACTGTCTTCTGCTTCCTAGAAGCCATGTGCACCACAGAAGGAGGCTGGGATGCTGTGGAGGTCAAAATGAGCCATTAAATCAGCTTCTGCCAAGTGGGGCATTGCTTGCTTGGTGGCCAGATGATCTGTGAAGAAGTCCTATAGTTTTACTGAGAGATCTTCTTAGCAACATCTATATTTAACTGAAAAGTGAAATCCTGAACCCTGTAATTGTCATTTAAGAGTCAGTCAGTGCCCCAGATACTCTGTGTATCACAAAAGGGGAACACCTAGGTTCAGACACAATGTCTGAGGGACCAGATGGGATGCTTGTGAGATAGGGTATTGACAGCACTGCCCTTCAGGGTGCCTGGAATTGTTGTTTAAGAGTCAGTCAGTGTCCCAGATACTGAGTGTATCACAAAGGGGGAACACCTAGGTTCAGACACAATGTCTGAGGGACCAGATGGGATGCTTGTGAGATAGGGTAGTGACAGCACTGCCCTTCAGTGTGCCTGGAATTGTTGTTTAAGAGTCAGTCAGTGTCCCAGATACTGAGTGTATCACAAAGGGGGAACACCTAGGTTCAAACACAATGTCTGAGGGACCAAATGGGATGCTTGATATAGGGTAGTGACAGCACTGCTCTTCAGTGTGCCTGGAATTGTTGTTTAAGAGTCAGTCAGTGTCCCAGATACTGAGTGTATCACAAAGGGGGAACACCTAGGTTCAAACACAATGTCTGAGGGACCAAATGGGATGCTTGATATAGGGTAGTGACAGCACTGCATACAGAGACAGAGAGGGGAAAAAAAATCACACATTTTCCAGACAATTTCCACATCATTTCCCATTCCACCGTGCCCATGCTGATCCCATCATTTTTTCTTCAGTATCATAAACAAGTCATAATATATTAGTGAAAGCAGTTGCAAAGAGTTCATATAGCTGACAGGAATCCTGAGAAATAGGTTATACAGCACTGATCTCCCAGGAGGCCTTGAATAACAATCTGCAATGTATGGGGCAGCGATTGCAGATTTGTGGCTGCTGTTTCACTTTGGTGTTTTGCAGTTGATACTTTCTTGATGAATTGGAACTCATTCATCTGGTTCATAGAATATGGGGCTGTGGAACTGTCAGTGTTACACTGAAGGACAGAAGTGAGGTGTAAATGACTTGGAGGTGTTTAATGACTTTGCTGAGCAAGGTAATGGAGATCTGAAATTAATTCTGACCCATTCGAAGCCATAAAAAGAAGTAATGTATGCAGGCAAATCATGGCCTGGGTGGTCCTTCATTACAAGAGGACATTCCAGCCCCTGCTCTCAGGATTTTATCACCTGAGTGTTTGAAAACATTGCCTTAGGTTAATCACAGAAGCACAGAACCTTAAGAGGTTGGAAGGGACCTCCAGAGATCATCGAGTCCAACCCCTCTGCTAAGGGCAGTTTGCCCTTTGTAGCTGTAAAACAAGGTTTCAGGCTGGTGATATATTCTCTTCCAGTCACATTTTCATCAGGTAGTGATAGGACTGGGGGGAATGGAGCAAAGCTGGAGGTGGGGAGATTCAGACTGGACATGAGGAAGAAGTTCTTCAGCATAAGAGTGGTGAGAGCCTGGAAGGGGTTGCCCAGGGAGGTGGTTGAGGCTCCATCCCTGGAGGTGTTTAAGGCCAGGCTGGATGATGACATCCTACCCCTAGTAGGGTGTCCCTGGGCATGGCAGAGGGGTAGGAACTCAATGATCTTTGTGGTCCCTTTTCCAACCCTGACTGATTCTATGATTTTTAACATTGCAAAAGGGGGTGAGGGATTAGAAATCAATTTGTCATTCAATTTGTAAATGCTCTGGGATTATACAAAGAGGAATGTTTGCTGTTTGAGATATGATTTCCCCTCCTGAATAGTTTCTGGGTGGTGATAACCCTATGAGGAGAGGCTGAGGGAGCTGGGGTTGTGCAGCCTGGAGAAGGGGAGGCTCAGGGGTGACCTCATTGCTGTCTACAACTACCTGAAGGGAGGCTGTAGCCAGGTGGAGTTAGGCTCTTCTCCAAGACAACGAGCAACAGAACAAGGGGACCCAGTCTCAAGTTGTGCTGGGGGAAGTATAGGCTGGATGTTAGGAGGAATCTGTTGGCAGAGAGAGTGATTGGCATTGGAATGGGCTGCCCAGGGAGGTGGTGGAGGCACTGTCCCTGGAGGTGTTGAAGCAAAGCCTGGATGAGGCACTTAGTGCCATGGTCTGGTTGACTGGCTAGGGCTGGGTGCTAGGTTGAACTGGATGATCTTGGAGGTCTCTTCCAATCTGGTTGATTCTATAATAACCACCTGCCTTTTTTGTCAAAGGGATTCCACTAGTGCAAGTGGACAAACTAGGAAAGGTTTGCACACTATCTGAGGAGGTTATGCTTTTCAAAGCAGCACCTTTGAAACTCCTAAGACTGAAGGAGGATTGGTGCTCTGGGAAAAGTTTGCTGGAAGCATAGAATCTGGCAGGGTCACTTCTGTTTCAGAATCCATCTGTTAGACACCTAAGTGGTAATTTTATTTCAAAATGAAATACTGATGGATTTTGTCTGCCCAGTATAGAAGCTCTTGCAGAATGTAACTGATGATCTGCCACCACCAAGGGTTTGCAGAGCTCCTTGCTGCAGAAAGGACTCGTTCACTGATTTGTGACATGTAAGGGATCCCAATGCTCAGCAAAGAAAGACTGAGGTCTCTTTCTTTGTCACTTTTGGGACATCCTGCTGCAGGAGCAACTAACAGTCACTATCATGGAATTTTGTCCTCCTTTGCTCAGCCACTACACTCATAATCACAGAATGTCAGGGGCTGGAAGGGACCTCCAAAGCTCAGCCAGTCCAACTGCTCTGCAGAGCAGGAGCACCAAGAGCAGATCACACAGGAATGCATACAGGTGAGTTTTGAATATCTCCAGAGAAGGAGACTCCACAACCCCCCATGGCAGCCTGTTCCAGGGGTTCTGTCACCCTCACAGCAAAAAAATTCCTCCTCATGTTTAGATGAAACTTTCTATGCTTCAACTTTCACCCATTGCCCCTTGTGCTGTAAACAGGCATCACCCAACAGAACCTGGCTCCAGCCTCCTGGCACTCACCCTGCAGGTATTGATAACCATTGATGAGGTCACCCCTCAGTCTCCTCTTCTCCAAGCAGCACAGCCCCTGACTGATTCTATGATTCTATGATCCTAACCTTTGGCTGTTGTTTTTGTTGAGAAAAAGGGTGAAAAAGATGAAAATCTGTAATTTTTGTTCCTAAGCAGGTGCTGTGTATCCAGCTGGAGTTGCCAGGCTGCTGCTGCACAGCTGGGATGTTGGTAGAGACAGCACACTGCCCGTGATGCTCTAATGGATTCAAAGCAATGTGTGTGGTGAGTGTTTTGCTCATTTAGATCTGTAGTTAGTGGTAACCTAACTTCCTTGCTTCTGCATGCATTTCTCTGCTTTTCTGTAGTCCCTCTGTGCACTGCTGCATTCTTGGCTGCCACTACTCAGGGGCAGAGTCATAGAATCAATCAGGTGGGAAGAGACTTCCAAAATCATCCAGGCCAACCTAGCACCCAGCCTTATCCAGTCAACTCAACCATGTCACTAAGTGCCTCATCCAGGCTCCTCTTGAGCATCTCCAGGGACAGCAACTCCACCACCTCCCTGGGCAGCCCATTCCAATGCAAATCACTCTCTCTGGGATGAATTTCCTCCTAACATCCAGTCTATACTTCCCCCACCACAACTTGAGACTGTGTCCCCTTGTTCTATTGCTGGTTGCCTGGGAGAAGAGTCCAAGCCCACCTGGCTACAACCTCCCTTCAGGTAGCTGTAGACAGCAATGTCTGTAGGGTACAGGACTTGGGACAAATGTGAAAGATGCACCACTGGCAGGACTCTCACATGAAGTGGAAGATGAGGTCAAGGCCATTTCCCTTCTTCCCATTTCATCCTCTCCCCATCGAGAAGAAGGTCACTCCCCCTTCATCTTCTCCATACAATCCCTGTCTCTGCAGGCTTTAATCTTACCACCCCTCAGCTGACTCTCTCCCAGGCTGAGGAATTCTCATCTGTTCTTCTCTTCTTGAAAGGATACCACAGCCTGGTGTTCTGTTTTCTTCTTCCTCTTCATGTTAGCCAAGTTCTCTCACATCGCTTTGCAGGTGACTCCAAATCACACAGAATCATAAATACATGTGTGTGTGTCCTGAATTCATAAGTGGCATGAGGTCTCTACTGTTTTCCTCTGATAACTTTCCCAATAGCTCTGCTATCTGATCTGCCTTTCCCCCCCACACCCCCCCATCATTCTGCAGAAGTGCCTACAAATCCAGTATCTCTCAGTAATAATTGCTAAGTTAGAGCTCATTCCTCTACGTGTCCAGTTTGCCTTATTTTCCCACATGTGCTCTGCTTCATATTTATTACCAAGCCATATCATTTGCCACTTTGTCATCCAGCCACATAGCATCAGTAGGTCCTTCTGCAATTGTTTGCAATCAACTGCAGCCTGCAAACGTGGTCAGCTCATTCCCATTTATAGCTCAGTTGTAAATGTGCTGAAGAGCACAAATACATCTGACACCTCAAGGTAACAGTCCTGAACAGTCTGCCCTTAGAAAGACAGGGGCTGGAAGGGACCTCAAAAGCTCAGCCAGTCCAAGCCCCATGCCAGAGCAGGATCACCAAGAGCAGATCACACTGGAATCCATACAGATAGTAGAATCATAGAATCAACCAGGTTGGAAGAGACCTCCAATATCATCCAGGCTAACCTGTCCCCCAGCCCTATCCACTCAACCAGACCATGGCACTAAGTGCCTCAGCCAGGCTTTGCTTGAGCACCTCTAGGGACAGTGACTCCACCACCACCCCTGAGAGGAGGCTCAGGGGTGACCTCATTGCTGTCTACAAGTACCTGAAGGGAGGCTGAAGCCAGGTGGGGTTGGGCTCTTCTCCCAGGCACCCAGCAACAGAACAAGGGGACACAGTCTCAAGTTGTGCCAGGGCAGGTCTAGGCTGGATGTTAGGAGGAAGTTGTTGTCAGAGAGAGTGATTGGCATTGGAATGGGCTGCCCAGGGAGGTGGTGGAGTCACCATCCCTGGAAGTGTTGAAGCCAAGCCTGGCTGAGGCACTTAGTGCTGTGGTCTGGTTGACTGACAGGGCTGGGTGCTAGGTTGTCTTCAGTGTTCTTGGAGGTCTCTTCCAACCTGGCTGATTCTATGATTCCATGAAACAAAACCAACAACAAAAAAAAAAACAACTCTTTTTGGCTTAGTCAAGTTTAGTTACAACTGGGTTTGGAACTTGTGTGCCAAGGAGAGCCACACAGACATGTGCCTGCAGTGTGAAAACGTGAGGCAGCAGGGTTAAAAAGCAAAGCACAGAGGAAGCACTTTGAATTCTCCTGCAGTCTTGTCTGCTGCCTCCTCTGCCATGCATCTGCCTCTTTGTAGTCTTTGTCAGAAATCTGACATCTCTGGATATGCAAAACGCACACCTCAGGAAGAGAGAGGAAAAAGAACAAACCCCAAACCGGACCGCTACGCACATCAGCCCATAATAGCAGTGATACATTAATTGTTCTATGAGCTCCTGCAAGTATTTCTACAGTGTCAACTAATGTTGAGTGGAATAATGTCAGTTTAAGCAAAAGCAGTTTCCATGGTGACACTGGAGGTGTTCTAAATATAGCAGATGATGTAATCGGTTGCAGGGACTCGATAGAAGATTGCTGTGGATTGCAGGGAGAAGTTTTGTCCTCTGGAGATGGCTGGGAGAAAGTGTCTAGATTACTTGAGGATACTATTTTTCAAATTATTTTTGTTGTCCCATGATTTTCTGCTCCTCAGAGCCTTTCCATTTTTTTCCCATTTACAGGCTGCTGCCTTCTTTATAGTTATTATAAATCACACCCATCAGATCGCTTTAATGCTTCTATGGAATTCTTAACATCCAATGGAACAGCCCAGAAAACACTTTCCACAGCTGGCCAGAGGAAGATTGTGGTTTTCATAATCTCTTCTACCCCATATATTAAAACCCTGTTACCAGCATCTGTCATTTCTCTCTATCCATCTTATCTCTGCATGCGTCCATACATCTTTGCTGCCGTTGCTGTCATGTCTCCGGTGCCCTCTGATCTGATTTTGTTCAGAGGGAAAAGAATGGCTTAATGATCTGAACACATCTCCTTTTCCAAGATGTCTAATAAAACACTCCCCTTCCTCACCTCCAACTCAGCAATTATTTCCCAATGGAACTAATTTGACTCCGTGAAATTTGGGCTAACTACTTAGAACGGCAATACGCAAGGATGAGTAAATGGGTAGAATGGAGATCTGTTGTCACCAGAGGGGAAGAGGGGGCAGAGGAAAATAGCCAGGGGATTTATTCACAGTTGTTTGTCCAGCTCTACTTCATTTTGCTTCTTTGGCTCTAGTGAGTCCTGCTGAAATTTGGATTTCTCTCTGAGTGTAGCTCAAAGTGCTAGGGGAAAGTAAGGCACTTGTTAACAGAGAGCACAGCAAGCTGTTGCCTTCCACTGCAAGTTCCCTTCTTCCACAGCAAGTTCCCTTCTTCCACAGCGAGTTCCCTTCTTCCACACAAAGCTCCTTTCTTCCACAGCAAGCTCCTTTCTTCCACACCAAGCTCCTTTGGTATATCTAGCTTCAGTCACTCTGGTTGTAATCAAGAGTTCCCTTTCATTCCTACTCTTTCTTTTACTCTTCCAACCCCTTTCAACCTTAAATCATAGAATCACAGAATCAGCCAGGTTGGAAGACACCTCCACGATCATCCAGGCCAACCTAGCACCCAGCCCTAGACAATCAACCAGACCATGGCACTAAGTGCCTCAGCCAGGCTTTGCTTCAACACCTCCAGGGACAACGACTCCACCACCTCCCTGGGCAGCCCATTCCAATGCCAATCACTCTCTCTGACAACAACTTCCTCCTAACATCCAGCCTAGACCTCCCCTGGCACAACTTGAGACTGTGTCCCCTTGTTCTGTTGCTGCTTGCCTGGCAGAAGAGATCAACCCCATCTGGCTTCAGCCTCCCTTCAGGTACTTGTAGACAGCAATGAGGTCACCCTGAGCCTCCTCTCCTCCAGGCTAAACAACAGGGGCAGCAAACCCTTTTACTCAAGGGCCATATTTGTTTGTCTTGGGAGAAAGGTAACTGGGATGTGTAGTGCTTGAGGAGATTTTTGGCTCTGCAGGAGTGGAGCAAGTTTCAGCAGAGCCCTCCCAGCAGCTCTATAGAGTCACAGAATTTCTTAGGTTGGAAAAGATCTTCAAGCTCATTGAGTCCAATCATTAGTTTCACACTGACAACTCCTTGACTAAGACCAACCCCACCTGGCTACAGCCTCCCTTCAGGTAGCTGTAGCCAGCAATGAGCTCTGCCCTGAGCCTCCTCTGCTGCAGGCTGCACACCCCCAGATCCCTCAGCCTCTCCTCACAGGGCTGTGCTCCAGGCCCCTCCCCTGCCTTGCTGCCCTTCTCCAAACACCTTCCAGCACCTCAACATCTCTCTAATTCATTTTAAAAATGACACTTGCATTTCAGCAGTGCTAAAAAAATAAGTGGTAGGTGAGGTAAAGGAAACAAATCACCCTCTCAGAAAGCACTGCTGTACACCAAGCCAGGGTTTCTTTGTTTATTAACAGCAAGTGGTCACCAAGTCCTTGCCTTCTCCCAGCACAGCCTTGTGAAGGCACTGTGTTAGCAGCAGCAGAGAGCACTGCTGTTTTCCACAAGCAAAGAGTGCCAACCTATGTTAGCTGCTGCATTAGCAGCTAGAGGCTAAAAATCCTGGCATCCTGTGGCATTCTCACCCCTTTCAATAAACCTGTTATTAATCTTGCTTCCTAAACTATTGTCTATTTTCCTTGCTGGTGCAGATAGCCTGAAGAGGACGATGTGACAGTGACGAAAGACTGCAATAAAGGGCAGCTGAAACTTTTTGGGGAGAGGCTTCTCCTTTCAGAAGGCAACAGGCAGTGGCAGCAGCTGATGACCAGGAATTAATTTTATTTTCCAAATATGAAAGCTCATAAAATTATAGAAATTGTGGTGGAAAAAGATAGATTGGGTCATCTTTTCCATATTGGAAGCTGTGGCAGATTTGTCCCTGCCTTATAAGATACTCCCTGAGTCTAGGCTTAAGGTCTCAGGAGACAGGGCTTAATGGCTCACTGTGAAAAACTACTCCTCCCCATAGCGAGTTTCATTATCAAAGCCTGGTTTTATATTTAGCTGTGAATGTATCATTTCTGAAAAGATGATCCTATTCCTGCTCCTGTGTTTACCTGTGACACCACTTTAATCAACTCTTCTCCATCCTTTAGTATTCAAGTGTTTCTGGTGCTTTTAGATGGTTGATGTATTCTCCCACTCGTGCTTGGTGCTCTGCCACCCTGGCCACATTTGGATTTCTCAACCTTTCCATGTAAGTTAGGCCTTCTGATTGTCAATTCATCATTCTTTGCAAATAATTGCTTTGCCAGATAGGTTATTGATGCAGTGGAGCCAGATTTTACCTGAGAGCAGAACTATTTCTGCAGTAGAGTTAAAAATGTTGAAGGCTGCAGCCAGTGCTGCAATCCTGACTGGAAGTTGGCAGTAGAATCATAGAATCAATGAGGTTGGAAGAGACCTCCAAGATCAGCCAGGCCAACCTAGCACCCAGCCCTAGCCAGTCAAACAGACCATGGCACTAAGTGCCCCAGCCAGGCTTGGCTTCAACACCTCCAGGGACAGCGACTCCACCACCTCCCTGGGCAGCCCATTCCAATGCCAATCACTCTCTCTGCCAACAACTTCCTCCTAACATCCAGACTAGACCTGCCCTGGCACAACTTGAGACTGTGTCCCCTTGTTCTATTGCTGGTTGTCTGGAGAAGAGCCCAACCACACCTGGCTACAACCTCCCTTCTGTAGTAGATTTGAAGGGAATGCAGTGTAGACAGTACCTGTAATACAGAGTCACAGAATGGCAGGGGCTGGAAGGAACCTCCAAAGCTCAGCCAGTCCAACCCCCCCGCCAGAGCAGGAGCACCTAGAGCAGATCACACAGGACTGCATCCAGGTGGATTTTGAACAACTCCAGAGAGGGAGACTCCACAACTCTCCCTGGGCAGCCTATTCCAGGGTTCTCTCACTCTCAGAGGGAAAAAAATCCTCCTCACAGAATCATAGAATCAACCAGGTTGGAAGAGACCTCCAAGATCAGCCAGGCCAACCTAGCACCCAGCCCTAGCCAGTCAACCAGACCATGGCACTAAGTGCCTCATCCAGTTTTGTCTTGAACATCTCCAGGGATGGTGAAACTTCCTATGCCTTAACACTGGCCCCATCCTTGGAGATATTCTAGGTCAGGCTAGATAGGGCTCTGGGCATTAGGATCTAATGGAGGATGTCCCCACTCACAGCAGGGAGGTTGGACTAGATGAGCTTTGAAGGTCCCTTCCAACCCAATCCATTCTATGATTCTGTGTTAAATGTCACCACAGGCCAATGGTGAAGCCATCACCAGGTATTATAAAGTGAGTTGGGAGACTTCAGAGTGCAATAGCAGCCTTCTCCTCTATGAAGATAGGTACATCAAAGCCCCCAGACTGCTCTATTGCAAGCCCAAGCAGGCAGCTACAAGTTCATTGGGGTTAAACACTCAACCTTCTGGCACAGAACATCCTCCCAGTATGGAGGGAACAAATGAAGCTACTACCTATGGGCAAGAAATGAGATAATTACAGCCTGGAAAGATGCTTTCTGTTTTCCTCTAGATGAGGAACTGGTGTATGTGGAGGCAGGGGTGTCTGTGAGGACAAGCAAGCTGAGAGGCCTTAGTTTGCCTCTGACTTTATGCAATTTGCCTATTTTCAGTCCTGCCCTAACCTTGCCTCCATGATACTTCTGGATGCGTGAGAAGTTCAAGTCCTGGAATATTGTAACCATCTCCTACAGGTCTCTGTTAGACATTACCTGCAGTTACTCCACATAAACCCCACCTCTGCCTCTCACAAAAGTGTCCTATTGTTGCAGCCTCACTCTCCTCCTCAATTCCCCATCTCTTGTGAAACCCAAGAGGCTGAGCCTGGGGCAGGGGGACACATTTATCTGTTGACAGCAACAGAAAGCTGTGTTGCCATTTTAGCAGTGCCAAGCTGGCGTGGTTATGGTTTTACCACAACTAATAAAGTGCCAAGTGCAGTGGTGATGGCCAATACGGGGGCCAGATCTACAGCAGTTGAGGCCAGATCATGAGGGGTGTAAATCTGAGTCAGCCTCTCTGCTTTTGCAGAGGTAGAGGTTGTAAGCTCTAAGAAGGTGTAAAGTTTTTGCATGGTTGGTTGTCTAACTGCATTTGGCAAGCAAGTAGTGAGAATAAGAGCAGTGTCCCTATGAGCACCTCAAAACTGCACATCTGGCAACTAGGGTGAGTGGAGTGCAGGCAGCAGCTATCCCAGTTATCTTCAGGACCAGGGCTGTGGAGGAAAGAGATGTCAAAAAGCTGGAAGGGGCTTTCTTCAAAAGGAAAAGAGTGGAAAAGCCACTCCATGGAAAAGGCATTCCAACACAAGAAGGACATGGAAGTGTTGGAGCCAGTCCAGAGGAGGCCACCAAGATGCTCAGAGGGCTGCAGCAGCTCTCCTATGAGGACAGGCTATGAGGGCTGGGGCTTTGCAGCCTGGAGAAGAGAAGGCTTTGAGGAGACCTTCCAGTGTCTGAAGGGGGCTACAGGAGGGCTGGGGAGGGACTACTGACAAGGTCTTGTAATGACAGGACAAGGAGGAATAGGTTTGAACTGGAAGAGAGGAGAATTAAACTGGATGTTAGGAAGAAGTTTTTTCAGTGTGGGTGCTGGGACACTGGCACAGGTTGCCCAGGGAGATTGTGGCTGCTCCCTCCCTGGAGGTGTTCAAGGCTAGCAAGTTCTTTCCAGTGAGGGTGGTGAGATACTGGCACAGGATGCCCAGGGAGGTTGTGGCTGCTCCCTCCCTGGAGGCATCAAGGCCAGGTTGGATGAGGCCTTGAGCGACCTGTTCTAGTGGGAGGTGTCCCTGCCTCTGGCAGAGGATTGGAACTGGATGATCTTTGAGGTCCCTTCCAACCTAAACCATTCTATGATTCTATGAAAAAGTTCTTTCCCAGAGGGAAAAAATGGAGTGGAAAATTCCAAGCTCTTTTTACCCATCAACAACTTCTCTGCTGTTTCATCTGCAGGTTATTTTTCTTTTCTTCAGACTCTTCACTGTTTCTGAGTCCTTAAAGTCTATCTCTCTGTTCTGCTGTGCAAAGTATCAGGGATGCATGGCAAGCTGATTAGCCTCATGAAGCAGCTACCATAACATTGAGATTCAGGCATTTTCTTTATCATTAGCCTAACAAAGCATATAGAGTTGTAGCTAACTGGAAAGATACAGTACATCATTATTGTTATTATTTCTATTTTTGAAAACCAGAACACCATGGTGCAGGGAGAGGAGGGAGAGGAGGGAGGGAGTGGGGGGAGTGTAGGCTGCAGGAGCGTGCAGACAGACAGTCATTTAATCTGAAGCGGAGAGCAAAACGTAATTGGTAGCCTTAGACTCATTAGTATGCTGCAGCCTGGATCTATGATTCCTATTAGAAAAAATATTAAAGGGCCACTGTTCAGGGAATTGAAGGTGGCACAAACAATTTAGTGGAGTTTCTCCATCGATCTCTTGCAGGGGGGGTTGTACCTCTCGGACTCTAAAGGCTGGCATGCAATATTTAAGCGGAACGCACCCCCATCAGCCGCACTGGCGGCGGAGCGCATCAGCCTCTGAAACACAAAGCTTGGGGGAAGCAGAAGCGTTTTCTTTGTTAGTCTTCGGTCTCTATCCTTGGGCTGGAATTGTTATTCGGGCTTTTGATTGTGTGTGTGTGGATTCTGTGTGCCAAAGGAAAAGACAAACAAAGCAGAGAGCCAAAGGGAAAAGGCCGTTTGTGTGCTTGTGATCAGACAGATGGGGAGGGGAGGGGGTAAAAAACCCCAAAAGCCCAACGGTAAAAAAAATCAGGAGGTGAATGGGTTTGGTTTTAGAATCATCGAATCAAGCAGGTTGGAAGAGACCTTCAAGATCATCCAGTCCAACCTAGCACCCAGCCCTAGCCAACCTCATTGCTGTCTACAACTCCCTGAAGGGAGGCTGTAGCCAGCTGGAGGTTGGCCTCTTCTCCCAGGCAACCAGCAACAGAACAAGGGGACACAGTCTCAAGTTGTGCTGGGGGAGGTCTAGGCTGGATGTTAGGAGGAAGTTGTTGTCAGAGAGAGTGATTGGCATTGGAATGGGCTGCCCAGGGAGGTAGTGGAGGCACCATCCCTTGAGGTGTTCAAGAAAAGCCTGGATGAGGCACTTAGTGCCATGGTCTGGTTAACTGGCTAGGGCTGTGTGCTAGGTTGGCCTGGCTGATCTTGGAGGTCTCTTCCAACCTGGTTGATTCTATGAATCAACCAGACCACGGCACTAAGTGCCTCAGCCAGGCTTTGCTTGAACATCTCCAGGGACAGCAAATCCACCACCACCTCCCTGGGCAGCCCATTCCAATGCCAATCACTCTCTCTGCCAACAACTTCCTCTTAACATCCAGCCTTGACTTCCCCCAGCACAACCTGAGACTCTGTCCCCTTGTTCTATAAGTTTACACACTTCTAATCAGAAAATATGGTGATTGATAATCTTTCCATTGAAGCTGCAGTGCAAAGAAAAGTTGAAGGCTTCCAATGAAACTAAACTCTCCTTTTCCTTATAAAAACACTAAGAGTTTAAAAGAATCAAATTCTTTATGTATTATTCATAGTCAATAATTCCATTTATAATTGTGACTGAGTTAGGTTAGATTTATAGCCAGGCTTAATGATGAGCTTCTCACCATGAAGTGTTTTCTCAGTGTGCTAGAAATTACCTCCCTGCTCTCATGAGAAAAATAAATCTATACAAAAACTTTACATATCTGGCAGTGGTGGAGATACAAAGCACTCAAAACTCCATTGACCTGGTGTTAGGAGTTAGTTTTAACACACCAAAATATGACTTAGAAAGAAAGCAAGTGAAAATGTTCTGTGTTAAATCCCCAAAGATAGAATGGAGCCATGGCAAAAGTCACAGTTCAGAATCTCTGCAATAGACAGAGTGACTGAGAGCAGCCAGGAAGACAGGGACCTGCGGGTGTTGGTAGATGGTAGCTGAACATGGGCCAGCAGTGTGCCCAGGTGGCCAAGAGAGCCAATGGCATCCTGGTCTGCATCAGGAACAGTGTGGCCAGTAGGACAAGGGAGGTTCTTCTGCCCCTGTACTCAGCACTGGTCAGGCCACACTTTGAGTGCTGTGTCCAGTTCTGGGCTCCTCAATTCAAGAGAGATGTTGAGGTGCTGGAAGGTGTCCAGAGAAGGGCAATGAGGCTGGTGAGGGGCCTGGAACACAAACCCTATGAGGAGAGGCTGAGGCAGCTGGGGGTGTGCAGCCTGCAGAAGAGGAGGCTCAGGGCAGAGCTCATTGCTGTCTACAACTACCTGAAGGGAGGTTGTAGCCAGGTGGGGTTGGTCTCTTCTGCCAGGCAGCCAGCAACAGAACAAGGGGACACAGTCTCAAGTTGTGCCAGGGCAGGTCTAGGCTGGATGTTAGGAGGAAGTTCTTGCCAGAGAGAGTGATTGGCATTGGAATGGGCTGCCCAGAGAGGTGGTGGACTCTCCATCCCTGGAGGTGTTGAAGCATAGCCTGGCTGGGGCACTTAGTGCCATGGTCTGGTTGATTGTCTAGGGCTGGGTGCTAGGTTGGCCTGGCTGATCTTTGAAGTCTCTTCCAACCTGCTTGATTCTATGAAAGTTGCCTGTTCAATTTACAGGGGAGAATTACTGCACTACCTAAGATAAAACTTGTAGTTCAGTGATGCTGTCAGCTTAGGCCATCTTCCAGATGAGGTATGTATGGTAGCAGTAAGAAAGATGATTACTGCAGGTTAATTGCATAACAACAAGTGTACACATTTGTTTAAATAACACTGCTGTGAGCACAGATCTGCTTGCCCACTATCACTTCGTTTTAATATGCTTTCCTGCAGCATGAATTATGATTAATGAATTTCCAGGTGAGTGGATTGCAATACTGTGATTAAATGTAATGCATTAAAATGTCTCTGCTGGCATCTCTGTGTTAGAAAGGAATTAGGGTGGTTCCTCAGTATTTGCTTGTGTGTGCGTTTCTAAAGCATAGTTTAGCAACTGCATATGGGATAGCTTTGGGAAACTGAGAGAAGATTCTTCCAAATAAAACTTATCATTGAAACTCATAAATTATTAAGAGTGAAGAAACTATGCCACTGAATCACAGAACACAACAGGTTGGAAGGGACCCTTGAAGATCATCTTGCTCAAACACCCTGCAGTGAGCAGGGACATTTCCAGTTAGATCACATTGCTCAGGGCCCCATTAATTTTGACCTTAAATGTCTTCAGTCATGGAGCCTCAACCACATCCCAGTATTACACAACCTTTGTTGTAAAGAACTTCCTCCTAAAGTCCAATCTAAATCTGCTCTGCCCTAGTTAGAGAGCACTGCCCCTTGCCCTGTCGTTCCAAACCACTGCAAACAGTTGTGTCCCAGGTATCCTCTAGGTCCCTTTCAGATACTGAAATGCAGCTCTAAGGTCTTCTCAGAGCCTTCTCTTCTCCAGGCTGGACAACCCAAACTGTCTCTCTGTCTTCATAGTGAAGTGCTCCAACCCTCTGGGCATCTTCATGGCTCTCCTCTGGACCTCCTCCAACAGGCTGGATGTTAGGAGGAAGTTGTTGGCAGAGAGAATGATTGGCATTGGAATGGGCTGCCCAGGGAGGTGGTGGAGTCACCATCCCTGGAGGTGTTGAAGCAAAGCCTGGATGAGGCACTTAGTGCCATGGTCTGGTTGACTGGCTAGGGCTGGGTGCTGGGTTGAACTGGATGATCTTGGAGGTCTCTTCCAACCTGGTTGATTCTATGATTCTACGATTCTCCGAGCTTTAAGGTGTCGAGAGCCTCAGAGCTGGACACAGTACTCTAAGTCTCACCAGAGCATCAAAGAATCACAGATTCAACCAAGTTGGAAGAGACCTCCAAGCTCATTCAGGCCAACCTAGCACTCAGCCCTGGCTAATCAACCAGACCGTGGCACTAAGTGCCTCATCCAGGCTTTGCTTGATCACCTCCAGGGACAGTGACTCCACCACCTCCCTGGGCAGCCCATTCCAATGCCAATCACTCTCTCTGGCAAGAATTTCCTTTTGCTTCTTTTGGTTTCTGTGCATACTTTGTTCCATTCAGTATGGATGAGGCTTCTCTCTGCCTGTTTGGCTAAGATGGAAATGAAACCTGTGAACAGTATTGTCATGTCATTAGGAACATTATGCATTATTTATGTAGCATGCATGGGGTGCTAATCAGACAACTCTTCATTCCTGAAGTCAGGAGTTGTTACTGAGGAGCTTTTACTAATAAGTAAGAGGAGGCTGGGAGGGCACACAAGCATACAAAACAGATGACTGAAATGTTTGCTGTGAATTCTGTGACTTTTTTTCTTCTGCTGTTGAGGTTGGGGGTTGTTTGGGTTTGTTTGGGGTTTTTTTGGTGGTGTTTTGGTTTATGCTTTGTTGTTGGGGTTTGGGGTTGTTGGTTTTTTTTTGAGGTGGGTTTTAGTGTTTTGTTGTTATTGTTCAGGTTAGGTTTGGGGGTGGTTTTTTTGGGGGTGTGATTCTCTCCCATTTCCCGATCCCACTTAATTTCACACCCAGCAGTGCCCACAATTGCCCTCACGCTTAGTGAAAGCAGCCAGCAGATAGCACATCAGTGCACTATGGATCCCAACACTTCTGAATGCTTTTGAGGCACTGAGGTCATTTTGGAGTGTTCTATGGGTTGATCAGTTTTTAAGAAATGTCTTCTTTTTGCACAGGAGATGCTGAGCTGCTTCAGATCATTGGAGGCAGGAGCCCAGAGGACCTTTTCCACCCTTTCCATCTCACTGCAAAAAGTCCAGAGGTACAACAGAGGGCACTACCACAGCACCCAGCTCCCATAAGTGCTGCCATGGGTCTTTCTCCACATGTTGTGATGCTTTGGGTGTTACCTTCCACCCACACTTAAGAAAATCACCCAGACTAGGCTGGAAATTGACTGAAGCTTTATATTTACAGCTTAGCACAAGATACAAGCAGGGATTTGCAATAGATACAGAAATACACAAGTTAAAAAGGTAGTACAGAAACCAAACAGCACTCCCAGAAACCAGAGTCCTCAGGAGGAGCTCTCAACCACCCTTCCACCTTCTCCCCAACCTTCTACCTTATGCCAGGCTTTGCCTTACATTCAAGATGAGTTTGGAGGGTCGACTAGGGGGATTAGGAAGCAGATGGGTTAGTCACACAGAGAGCAGGTTAGGTTAGAGAGAAATTCAGCCCCCAAAACAGAGAGCAAACAACTGCCTTACCTATGTATATGTTCTTGTTCTTACACATCTCAGCAAGCCTATGAGTGCAGTAGACAACAGCACTGTTTCCTTTTCACAGCCTATCATCTAATTCTTCTCCCAGCTAGCTTCAAACTAGCACACATGTGAGCCATGGGCCGAGGCTGGAATCCACCACAAGCAAGACTTTAGAGCAGAAGAGATAAAGCACTGCCACTGGCATGCAGAAGGAGCAGGCTGATGCTCATCTCCAGATGCCTGAGGAACTGAGACACAGCTCCTAGGGCTTAGGTGGGAGCTGGTTATTCCAAGTGCAAACTTGTGCTTGTGCTTCTCCCTTAAGCTGTATGTTAGAAGGGCAATTGGCATTTTGTGTGTTTGCAGAGGCAGTGTCTTTGCTGCTGGTGGTCAATGGGGCACACTTCAAATGCTGCCTGTAGACTTGGCTGTGCTCTGTAATTGGTGCCTTCTGCAAAGGAATGACAGAAAACTCCTGTTTAATAGAAGAGCAGTTTCACAAGACATGGCTTATCTAGTGATTCTGCCATGATTGCTATTTACAGCCAAAGAAACCAGCCTTCAGCTTCCAGACAGACATGGGAGCTGTGCTCTGATATTGGGATGCAGGGAAGGATCTGATGTTTTAGGAGCATCAAGCTGGTGCATCACTGACTGAGAGACAGCCTGATAAGCCTGATAGCAAGGAAAAAATATGAGATGCCAAAAGATGAAAGGGTTTGGGGTTTTTTTGCACAGGTCTACTACAAAAAGCCCTCCACAACTGTAAGTACCTGAAGTCTTCATACTGTAGGAAAAGCTGACAGACTGTAATAATTACAATGTGGGCACAGGCATGAAGGTGACCCAGGTGTAAACACTTGCAGTAGAGATTCAGCCATTCCCAATATTTCTTCTCTAAGAGCCTGCAGAAAATGATGGCCTCTAGGGTACAACTGTTAGTGCCCTGTGGTGGCTAGGGGCTCTCCTTAGGACAGCCTTTCTGGAGACATTCAAAACCCACCTAGATGTGGTACTGTGTGATCTGCTCTAGGTGCTCCTGCTCTGGCAAGGGGGTTGGACTGGCTGAGCTTTGGAGGTCCCTTCCAGCCCCTGCCATTCTGTGACTCTGCATTAAGGTAGTCATTGTGTATAAAATGAACAGTGCAGACCTTTATGTGGCTGCACGTAGCATCATGTTTGCAACTCTGTGCCATTCTTCAGCTATTCATCTCAGCAGCAGTCACAACAGCCAGGATTTTTAACAGGCATCCACCTGTAATACTGTGCTGTAAGTGATCTAACCCTTTTTTAGTCCATTATTTAAATCCATACCTGTCTCAAGCATGGATCCAAATGGCCTAAAAAATTAAAGCCCTCTTTTTATTTGTGCTTTTATGCATTTATACTTTTCTGTGCATTTATGTTTTTCTCTTTTAATCTTTTTAAATCTGCCCTGGGCTAGGGCAGATTTATATGATAGGTTGGACTGGATGATCTTGGAGGCCTCTTCCAACTTGGTTGATTCTATGATCCCTGCTGCAACCTCACTGATGGCCCCAAGGAGCTGGGACTTGGGTAGGATGGAGGGGACCCTAAGGGCTCGGGCAGAAATAGGTGGGGGGGGGGGGAGAGTGCCCTCAAGGTGCCACCCACAGCCTTCTGTGTGTGTATTCAGAAAGATGCAGAGGGTGTTGTGTGTAAGCTCCTAGTCCCTGCTTACACACAAGCACCTCAGAAGCAACGATATGGTGGGAAAATCACCACCTGCTGCTATTTAGTGCTGTCTCTCCTCCCTGGAAAGCTCCTACTTTGACTAGTGAGAGCACTGCATGTGCTTACATTTGAAGGAAGAGACACCTTGAGTGTATGTGTGCTGTTTAGATAGCTTCTGCATAAAAGCTCATGACTCAAGGAGCTGACTGTTCAGCTGAGATAGGTAGTGCTGGAAGAAGCAGCATTAGGCTGAGAGATGAGATAGCATGCAATAATGCAAAGGGAGAGAGGCAAAATCCTCTTGGCAGCTGTATGCTCTGGGTGCAGATGCTGCAGCCTTGAGCTTACTCTTCCCAGGTTCCCTCACGTATGTGCTGACAGATGAAAGTGGCACTGCAGGGGGAGCAGAGGTTAGCCAGCAAGTGGAGCACTGCACTGGCTGAGAGGACTTGAACTGTAACCACAAGGCCACAGAAGAAAGAAGGTGTTCAAACCAAAAAGTAAAAGCTGTTGGCAGAATTTAAGCATCTTAAAGAAGAAAGAGAAGAGAACAAGCACCAATAGCTGATAAAATATTATGGCTGTGAAGTTGCAAGGAAGGAGACAAAGGCTATGGTATGGAGATTAAAAATAGAAAGAGTCCAGAAGAGGAGACTGAGCCATCTGACTCTGAGGGATCTCTCAGGGGGTAAAGCAGAAGACTGCAGACCCTGGATGTCTGCCCTACAGACACTTGCAAACAATAGATTTTGTGGTTGGCTGTCAAAATGAGTATCAGCTTTGCTAAGGAAGCAGAGTAGGGGTCAGGGAGAAAAAGCAAAGCTGCAGCAGATGTTATGAGGATGACCTGGTAGCTAAGCACATGGGGTGGGATACAAAGCAGGAAAAGAGAGGAAAATACACAAGGGGCACAATCTCCTTCAGAGCAATAAGAGCCAGGCTGGTGCAGCCTGCAACTGAAAGCAGAGCAAAGCAGAGCAGGTCAGGCAGGCTGGGAAAGCTGGCAAAAGACTATCACTGCATTTAAAATGTAAGGGGGGGGGGGAGGGAAAGAGACAGCTGTAACTGTGCTTTTGACAGCTGATTTAACTGCTCACTTTTAATTATCTTTTGTCATGCCGAGTGAAATGTATTCCCCTGAAATGTTGTACCCACACAGCTCTTAGCCTTTCTTCCAATTACATCGCACCCATCCTCTTAAAGATTAACAAGCTTTAATGAACTCTATTGTTGCTAATTCATCTCCCTTTTCTTTTGACAGTGTGACTTTTGTTTACAATTAGTGCAGCTAACATTATGCAGGGTCGTGCGGGTCGAAAGAATAGGATTTCTGTTCGCCGGGGTGAGAAAACAAATGAGTCCTTTTCCTCCGGAGTGCTTGTTAGTTTGGTTTGCTTTTTAATGAAGAAAAATCTCCCAGAAATAGATCTTCTAGTGGGACTTAATCAAACCTGAGCATCTGATTCCAAAAGATACCTTTGAAAGCTTCCCTTTGCTGCAACCAAGCTCTGGAAGCAGCTAAGCTTTAGAGGCACTGCAGATTTTTATCTGGCCTCTGAAGAAAGTAAGACTGATGTGATCATCTGGTGTGCATTTGTGTTACCTACAGATTCTCTTCGAGTGCCTTTTGAACTCATTGTTTAGTTTCAAACAGGTTTGGAAGTGGAATGACAGCCTTAACTATATTAGGTTTCACATGTTGGATGGAAATAAACAGCTGTGTAGAAGAGTAAGGCTTTAATTAGGGTGCTCGCTAAGGGAAAGTCTGCAGCATGAGCTTAATCCTTATTAAGCACTGAAGACTCTATGAGAGAGAGAAAATAAGAGCAAAGCCCAGCTGTGGTAGTCAGAACTCATAGAATCATAGAATAGAATCATAGAATCAAGCAGGTTGGAAGAGAACTCCAAGATCAGCCAGGCCAACCTAGCACCCAGCCCTAGCCACTCAACCAGACCATGGCACTAAGTGCCCCAGCCAGGCTTTGCTTGAACACCTCCAGGGACAGTGACTCCACCACCTCCCTGGGCAGCCCATTCCAATGCCAATCACTCTCTCTGACAACAACTTCCTCTTAACATCCAGCCTATACTTCCCCTGGCACAACTTGAGGCTGTGTCCCCTTGTTCTGTTGCTGCTTGCCTGACAGCAGAGCCCAACCCCACCTGGCTACAGCCTCCCTGCAGGTAGTTGTAGACAGCAATGAGGTCACCCCTGAGCCTCCTCTTCTGCAGGCTGCACACCCCCAGCTCCCTCAGCCTCTCCTCGTAGGTTTTGTGTTCAAGGCCCCTCACCAGCTTCATCACCCTTCTCAGGACACGTTCCAGTATCTGAACATCTCTCTTGAATTGAGGAGCCCAGAACTGGACACAGCACTCCAGGTGTGGCCTGACCAGTGCTGAGCACAGGGGCAGAAGAACCTCCCTTGTCCTGCTGCCCACATTGCTCCTGAGCCAGCCCAGGATGCCTGGGCACACTGCTGGCTCATGCTTCAGCCTACTATCCAGTAGTACCCCCAGGTCCCTGTCTTCCTGGCTGCTCTAAGCCACTCTGGCCCCAGCCTGTAGCACTGCTTGGGGTTGTTGTGGCCAAAGTGCAGAGCCCTGCACTTGGCCTTGTTCAATCTCACCCCATTGGCCCCTGCCCACCCATCCAGCCTGGCCAGGTACCTCTGCAGGGCTCTCCTACCTTCATATTGTGTCAGAGAGCAGATAATACAAGGAAGAAACCATTGGGTGCATTGCTCACAGGGTTTCTTACTTTGCTCCATGATTCTTTATATAATCATTTTATTTATTTAGCTCTGAAAATTCCCCAAAGGACTGTTTGATCTCTACCAGCTTCCCTCTTCTGAAAGAGCTCAGCAGCCTAGCTCCGGTCTGAGATCAAGTGCAGAGGAGACTTTTCCCTCTGAAATGTCACCTGCAAGTCAGCCTGACTAGCTTTTGGAGGCATTGGCCAGCCAGATCAAACCCAAATGCAGCTGTATCCTTCAGAGCAGCTCTGAGAGCACCTGCCTTCTCCTTCCCTTGAAGTATAACCCTTGCTTGTGGTTACTGCACTCATCTGCCTGCACTCATCACTGCTCAGTTCTGACTTGCCTAAAGGGCACTTCCAAAGTTTGGAACTTCCAAGTCCAGGACTGCCCTGGAGCAAGGATAGAGTTGCCTCTGAGGCTGTGCAAACGTTCTGAACAAGGTCAGAGATGATTTAGCAAGCTGTGTATAACTCTGTTGAGTGTAGTTGTTAAGAGGCTCGTTTGGGATAGCAAACACCACATTTTGATCCCTGTTATGTGGTTGTTGGATTAAACTGTACTGGGACTCAGGCCTTTCATTTCATGGCTGAGCATCCTTAATCTATAGAGGGGTGAGCTTTGTGCAGTAGGATCAACAGTTGGACTTGATGATTCATGGGGTCTTTTCCGACTTGAATGATTCTGTGATCCTATGATTCTACTTTCAGGTTTGTTCCTTAAGCATTTCTCACCATCCCCCATTTCTTGGTTCCTGCACTGGTCTTGCACTGGCTTTGTGTAGTGGCACACCTTCAACAGACTCTGTAACGTCTCTCTTACAAAGAGAGACTGAGGGAGCTGGGACTGTGTTGCTGGGGGAAGAGGAGACTGAGAGGTGACCTCAGCAATGGTTATCAATGTGTGCAGGGTGAGTGCCAGGAGGCTGCAATCAGGCTCTGCTGGGTGATGCCCAATGATAGGACAAGGGGCAATGGGTGGGAGCTGAGACATAAGAAGTTTCATGTAAACATGAGGAGGACTTTTTTCACTGTGAGGTGCCAGAACACTGGAACAGGCTGCCCAGGAGGGTTGTGGAGTCTCCCTCTCTGGAGATATTCAAAATCCACCTGTGTGATCTGCTCTGGGTGCTCCTGCTCTGGCAGAGGGGTTGGACTGAATGAGCTTTGGAGGTCCCTTCCAGCCCCTGACATTCTGTGTAACAGACAGGCTGCTTAGCATCCTTTCCTAAGGTAGCTACAGCTTTCTGGTTTGATCCTTTTGTAAGGAATAAGGAGATTAATTAGAATTACCCCAACAGTGAAACTGACGTCAAAAACCGACATCCTGCTCAGGTCTTGGGAAGAAAGAAAGAGAACAGATGTCAGTCTTCAAGAGAGAGTTCTAGTGGTGCCTTCTGCCTGAGGGACAGGACATAAGACTTATTGTTGTCATTAGCTGCGTGTGTCAATGAGCTCTAAGCAGCTTCCTGCCCAGCGTGTTGGCTATTCCTGAGCCCATGCTGCGTCTGAGAACGCCTGTGTGATGCATGGCTTTGTGGTGCCAGTGGAGAGCAGGCTGGGTGCACCAGCAGCTGGGGAAATGCTGCAGCCAGGAGAAAAGGGAGCTGGGGATGCTGGTAGATAGTAAGCTGAAGATGAGCCAGCAGTGTGCCCAGGTGGCCAGGAGAGCCAATGGTATCCTGGCCTGCATCAGGAACAGTGTGGGCAGCAGGACAAGGGAGGTTATTCTGCCCCTGTACTCAGCACTGGTCAGGCCACACCTTGAGTGCTGTGTCCAGTTCTGGGCTCCTCAATTCAAGAGAGATGTTGAGGTGCTGGAAGGTGTCCAGAGAAGGGCAACAAGGCTGGTGAGGGGCCTGGAACACAAACTCTATGAGGAGAGGCTGAGGGAAATGGGGGTGTTTAGCCTGGAGAAGAGGAGGCTCAGGGCTGACCTCATTGCTGTCTACAACTACCTGAAGGGAGGCTGTAGCCAGGTGGGGTTGGTCTCTTCTCCCAGGCAACCAGCAACAGAACAAGGGGACACAGTCTCAAGTTGTGCCAGAAGAAGCATAGGCTGGATGTTAGGAGGAAGTTGTTGGCAGAGAAAGTGATTGGCATTGTAATGGGCTGCCCAGGGAGGTGGTGGAGTCTCCATCCCTGGAGGTGTTGAAGCAAAGCCTGCATGAGGCACTTAGTGCCATGGTCTGGTTGAGTGGCCAGGGCTGGGTGATAGGTTGGCCTGGCTGACCTCGTGGTTCTATTCCAACCTGCTTGATTCTGTGATTCTATGATTCTATGATATGATTCTCTGTGTCACACAGTAAGAGTGTAGTCATTGCACAGGAGACTCCATGGCCATCTGAGTCTCTGCTGTGCTGTGTTAGATCCGAATCTGTTGTTTACCCACTGCAGTGCAGAAGCTCTTGCAGCTCCTGCAAACCTGTCCTGTAACTCAGGGCTGCTTCAAATTCTGGACCCATCTGGGTAAAACTGCATAGCATTGCCCTGCATGACAAAGATGCAGAGGATCATCTAGGCCAGCAACCTTGTAGGTTACATGAGGGAGAAGACAGCAGAGTTCAGCACTGCAGAGTCTGGCTCTTAGTCTCTTTTATTCTGCACCTCACTTTTAATCTCGGTCATTGACCACCTGCCTTTTCATGAATAATTTTGGGTGCTCTGAAACAATCAGTCTCTGTGGTTGCATAATGAATTTAAACCTCCTGTAGTTCAACCTGAACAACTATAAATAGATTTTGCTTCAGGCTGCCTTTCATTTTCAGCAAGCCCAGTACCTGTGGCTAATTGCTGCCTGGCTGTTTGCATTTTTACTTCTGCATATGCTCAAGTAGGTATTGTGTGAGAATCATAGAATGGTTTAGGTTGGAAGAGATCTCAAAGATCATCCATTGCAACCTTCCACCATAGGCAGGGACACTTTCCAGGTTGCTCAAGGCCTCATCCAACCTGGCCTTCAACACCTCCAGGGAGGGAGCATCTACAACCTCTCTGGGCAACCTGTGCCAGTGTCTCACCACCCTCACTGCAAAGAGCCCTTTCCTAACATCTAGTTTGAGTCTCTCCTCTGCCAAGTTTAAACCCATTCCTCCTTGTCCTGTCATTACAACATCTTGTCAATAGTCCTTCCCCAGACCTCCTGTAGGCTCCCTTCAGACACATGAAGGCTACAATAAGGTGTCCTCGAAGCCTTCTCCTCTCCAGGCTGCAGAGCCCCAACTCTCTCAGCCTGTCCTCACAGCAGAGCTGCTGCATCCTTATGAGCATCTTTGTGTCCTCCACTGGACTGGCTTCAACAGTTCCATGTCCTTCTTGTGTTGGAGGCTCCAGAACTGCACACAGTTCTTCAGGTGGGGTCTGAGAAGAGCCAAGGGGCAGAATCCCCTCCCTTGCCCTGCTGCCCACACTGCTCTTGCTGCAGCTCAGCACAGGGGTGCTGTGTGAGCTGCACTCACACTGCAGGCTCAGGTTGAGCTTTGCATCACCCCAGACCCCCAGGGCTTTTTCCTCAGGGCTGCTCTCAGCCATTTTCAGCCTGTATCTGTCCTTGGGATTGCACCGACCCAGGTGCAGGACCTTACACCTGGCCCTGTTGAATGTCATGAGGTTGGCCTGGGCAAACCTCTCCAACCTGTCCAGGTCCCTCTGGATGGATCTTTGCCCTCTAGCAAGTCGACTGTGCCACACAGTTTGGTGTTGTCTGCAAACTTGCTGAGGCTGCACTGGTTCCTCTGTCCATATCACTGACAAAGATGTTAACAGCACTGGTGCCAGTGGCTACTTGGCACTGGTCTCCAGGTGGACATTGTGCCCTTGATCACCACTCTCTGTGTGCCAGCATCCAGCTAATTCCTTACCCAGCAGTGCTGCACCCATCCAGTCTGCTGTTTCCAGTTTGGTGACCAGGATGTCATGTGGGACAGAGTAAAATGCTTTACTCAAGTCCACTCATTCTCTTGTTGTTTCTGCTGGTGTTCTACATGCAGGGAGAAGACTTTGCTCTGGTACAAATGGTGCCAGTGCATCTTTTTCCCTGGCTGACTATTCAGAGCACCACCTTGTAGGTCTCATATGCTGTGAGGCACTGTGAGCTACTGAGCTCCTTCATGAGCCCTGGTATTAAAATCTGACTAGAATGAGGAGATGGTACTTCAGCAGAGAGCCCCTAGGTAAATAGTGCTCACAAGGAGCACAATGATGTGGCTTTTCAAGCCTCTTCTGGGTAAGGTGAGAGGCTGGTGGATGTAACCTTTGTCACTTTTAATGTTGAGTTGTCCTTGGCACAG
This sequence comes from Pogoniulus pusillus, assembly GCF_015220805.1. NCBI lineage: Eukaryota > Metazoa > Chordata > Aves > Piciformes > Lybiidae > Pogoniulus > Pogoniulus pusillus. Next base: position 3,655,235 of record NC_087278.1, read on the forward strand.
AAATCTTCTCTGGGCTATGGCATCATGGGGGTGTCTGAATCAGATCCATGAACAGCATGAAAAAATGGGAAGTTCACAACTCTTATGCATTCATGTAGAGGAGTTAGCTTTGGATTCCTCTGGTGGCTGATGAAATCTAAATATAAAACTGCTCTTGTCCTTGATAAAGTCAAATAATCAGACTCCTGAACTGAGATTAGACTCCACCAGGCAACATTTAGATGTAGGCACACACAGCTTTGTTTGTTGTAAGTTTTCTCCCAAGAAAAGGGAGATGATCACTGATTTCAAATTGAGCACACATTTTAATTGCTTAATTATTTACCAGGAGGTAGTAGTCACTACTATGTGACTGTGCTGTACAAAGTACTTAGAATAGAATCATAGAATCAGTCAGGGTTGGAACAGACCACAAGGATTAGCCAGTTCCTATCCTCTTGCCACGGGCAGGGACACCCTACCCTAGAGCAGGCTGCACACAGCCTCAGCCAGCCTGGCCTTAAACACCTCAACCACCTCCCTGGGCAACCCATTCCAGCCTCTCACCACTCTCCTGCTCAACAACTTCCTCCTCACAGCCAGGCTCAATCTATCCACCTCCAGCTTTGTCCATTCCCCCCACTCCTGTCACTCCTGACAGCCTCAAAAGTCCCTCCCCAGCTTTTTTGTAGCCCCCTTCAGATCCTGGAAGGCCACAAGAAGGTCACCTGGGAGCCTCCTCTTCTCCAGCCTGCACAGCCCCAACTCTTTCAGTCTGTGCTCACAGCAGAGCTGCTGCAGCCTCTGAGCATCCTCCTGGCCCTGCTCTGGACATGCTCCAGCATCTCCACATCCCTCTTGCAATGGGGGCTCCAGAACTGGATGCAGTACTCCAGGTGGGGTCTCACACTTCTCTAAACTGATATTTTTTTACAGTAACATGAATGAAATTCTCAAACTGCATTTGAATAGAACTGGAGCAGCTGACTCCTTAAATCCCTTGTGCAAAGCATGGCCATAGCCTATCACCACTGTACCAGAGCATGTTTGGAACATTAAGGATTGGGATTTTTTTTCCCCTCAACCTGAATACTGTTAAGTTTGAGCCATTTCCCATTCTGTGACAGAAAAACAGATTAATTGTAGCTCAGGCTTCATTTTCAGTATATTTGTCACCAGATTGGGTGAATAGGATCCTAATCCTTCTATTCAGCTGAACTGCAGCTTACTGCATGACCTTTTCACCAAATGTATTTTAATTAGCTGTATGTTCACCTTCTTCCTACTGCTGAAAGCAGGAAAAATGGATTATTGACAGTATGGAGTATTATATATTTAACCTTTTAGGCTGAAAGTTTGGTCCAGAGTAAAATCAATCTCTAAGGACAGCTACCAATATGGTACAGATCAAACTGGGGCTAATTCACAGCTTAGTTGTGTACTCTCAGGTGTATACAGTGCACATCTCTGGAGCAACAAAATGTCTGTGGTAATTAAATAGTCTATGGAGTTTTCTGTTCTTACCTGATCCTTCTCTTTCCCTTGTTCTAAGGCAGGGTCAAGCTCTGCATCTAGAGCACACAACAGGAGTCTGTGGTGTGTAATTTTCACAGGGGTGAGTAATGCTAAATATGTTCACCCATCTGCAAGGACATTTAAGATGGGAGTAGGTGTGGAGCTGTTGGAGGGTAGAAGAGACCCATAGAGGGACCTTACCAGTCCAACCTAGCACCCAGCCCTAGACAATCAACCAGACCATGGCATTAAGTGCCCCAGCCAGGCTTGGCTTCAACACCTTCAGGGACAGCGACTCCACCACCTCCCTGGGCAGCCCATTCCAATGCCAATCACTCTCTCTGACAACAACTTCCTCCTAACACCCAGCCTAGACCTCCCCTGGTACAACTTGAGGCTGTGTCCCCTTGTTCTGTTGCTTCTTGCCTAGCAGCAGAGCCCAACCCCACCTGCCTACAGCCTCCCTGCAGGTAGTTGTAGACAGCAATGAGCTCTGCCCTGAGTCTCCTCTTCTGCAGGCTGCACACCCCCAGCTCCCTCAGCCTCTCCTCACAGGGCTGTGCTCCAGGCTCCTCACCAGCTTCATCACCCTTCTCTGGACAAGTTCCAGTATCTCAACAACTCTCTTGAATTGAGGAGCCCAGAACTGGACACAGTCTTCAAGATGAAAAACATATGAAATGCTATGAAAAACACGGCATTGGTTTACATGAGAGTTTTCTTTTTTCAGTCCTCTATGCTTCCACAGATTGACCTAAGTTACTGTACCAGAGCCCACAGTGGCTGCTCTAAGATTGGGTAGCTGGGCTGTGGCCAGCCTGAGCTGAGAGGCACAGCCACCAGCCCACACACTGGGGCAGGCAGTGGACTGCCATGGAGCGTGAAGTACTCACAGCCATGGCTGCTCAAAGCCCAATTTGGACCCTAGCAGAGGGGATGGTGAATAGCTTCTGGTTTTCAGGAAACATAAGTGACAAGCTATCAACCTCAGCAATTGCTTTCTATCGGCTTATATTGGCTACATTTTCAAAGCTATGCTCAAAAGGAAAAGGGCAGGAAACACAATGCTTCAGTGATACTGCCATTTGCTAGATCCCCTTAATAAGCCAGCTGTGAATAGATGAAATTGCTTTGTGAACCTGCTGCATGAAGCACAGGTTCCTGGTAGCTTTCTCACGCAGAGGAACGGCTGCTGAGGTTAGAGAATGCCCCGTGGATCGCGGAGCAATTCTGCCACCAATACTCCAAGTTAAGGTAACTCCCGTGGAGGGCTGTGCAGGAGGAGCACAGGCAATGAGGTCATTCCAACCTCTCTCTAGCCAGAGGCATGCAGCTATAGCAGCGATGAGGGTGGGAGGCCAATGCAGATAAGGGAGAAGAGAACAAGTGCCAGTTTGTGATACGAGCGCACGAAGATTTAAGCCTGGCTCCTGGCCCTAATAAACGAAACAGCCTCCCAGTTAAAGTGCAAGAGATTGGAAAAGACAAAGCCAAGCAGCGAGGCCCTTTCCTCCCTGTGTGCACTCGCATCAGAATTCAGCTCTCCCCCTCTTGCAAAGGAAAACTGTAGCTTGAAGAGAAAACAACGCAGCATTAAGCCATCCTGGAGAGCAGCCAGACAGAAAGGGATCTGGGGGTGCTGATTGATACCCACCTGAACATGAGCCAGCAGTGTGCCCAGGTGGCCAAGAGAGCCAGTGGCATCCTGGCCTGCATCAGGAATGGTGTGGTCAGCAGGAGCAGGGAGGTCATTCTGCCCCTGTACTCTGCACTGCTTAGACCACACCTTGAGTACTGTGTTTAGTTCTGGGCCCCCCCAGTTTAGGAGGGACATTGAGATGCTTGAGCATGTCCAGAGAAGGGCAACAAGGCTGGGGAGAGGCCTTGAGCACAGCCCTATGAGGAGAGGCTGAAGGAGCTGGGATTGGTTAGCCTGGAGAAGAGGAGGCTCAGGGCTGACCTTATTGATGTCTACAACTACCTGAGGGGAGGTTGTGGCCAGGAGGAGGTTGCTCTCTTCTCTCAGGTGGCCAGCACCAGAATGAGAGGACACAGCCTCAGGCTGTGCCAGGGGAAATTTAGGCTGGAGGTGAGGAGAAAGTTCTTCACTGAGAGAGTCATTGGACACTGGAATGGGCTGCCCGGGGAGGTGGTGGAGTCGCCGTCCCTGGAGCTGTTCAAGGCAGGATTGGATGTGGCACTTGGTGCCATGGTCTGGCCTTGAGCTCTGTGGTAAAGGGTTGGACTTGATGATCTGTGAGGTCTCTTCCAACCTTGGTGATACTGTGATACTGTGTCAAGTCTTGTAAAAGAACCCAGTTAGCACAGCCGCATTCTCATCACCAGCTTTGGGTACAACAACCTCCCTCCCTCAACCCCAACCAGCATTTCTTAGTGCTCTTTTGTGCTGGAGTCTCCAACTTGGCCATTCCAGCCAGCCTGCTCGCTGCTCATAAACTCTTAACTCCTTTGTCATTCCCAGGTATTTTCGGGGGGTTTTGCTCTTTTTATTGTGACCCAAAACTATTTTATGGCTGACTGGTGTCGTGGTTCTGCGTACTGTGGGTAATGAAACACCTTTATCTGCATCTTTTGGGGCTGGCTTTGGTTCTCCCAGCTTAATGACATTACTGCCAGCACCAGCGGGACTGTTATGCAGATGTACTGCGTAACAGAGAAGTTGCTGCTTCAGGATAAGCCATTACTTTTTGTTGCCCCCACAGGCCTGGCAGAGAGAGCTGTTACAAACAGCTTCCTGCGACAGTTACCTCATGAAAAATATGTTGTGTGTCAAATTAACTTCTCAGCACAGGCCTCAGCTAATCATACCCAGGGCATCTCCCTAACGCAACTCGAAAGGTACCCGGAGTTCTAATTAAAGCCAAAGATGTAATTGTGCTTAGTTTACTCCACAGAGATCAGCCACAAAATCATACAAAATGCTCTCCTTGCCTATCTGACAGCACAAATGAAAGCTGATTTGTTTCTCAGTGTAATGTTTATTACCAGGCAAAACTACACTTTAACTGATGTTGACAAATATTTTGATTTATGGGATGTATGGAAGGGCACAGAGTCCAGAAAAGCACATCTAGTATACAATATTGTATCATAGAACCAACCAGGCTGGAAGAGACCTCCAAGATCATCCAGGTCAACCTAGCACCCAGCCCTATCCAGTCAACCAGACCATGGCACTAAGTGCCTCAGCTAGGCTTGGCTTTAACACCTCCAGGGATGGCGACTCCACCACCTCCCTGGGCAGCCCATTCCAATGCCAATCACTCTCTCTGACAACAACTTCCTCCTAACAGCCAGCCTAGACCTTCCCCAACACAACTTGAGGCTGAGTCCCCTTGTTCTGTTGCTGCCTGCCTGGCAGAAGTGACTAGCCCCTACCTGGCTACAGCCTCCCTTCAGGTAGTTGTAGACAGCAATGAGCTCTGCCCTGAGCCTCCTCTGCTGCAGGCTGCACACCCCCAGCTCCCTCAGCCTCTCCTCACAGGGCTGTGCTCCAGGCCCCTCACCAGCTTTGTTGCCCTTCTCTGGACACCTTCCAGCACCTCAACATCTTTCTTGAATTGAGGAGCCCAGAACTGGACACAGCACTCCAGGGGTGGCCTGAGCAGTGCTGAGCACAGAGGCAGAATAACCTCCCTTGTCCTGCTGGCCACACTGTTCCTTGTCCAGGCCAGGATGCCATTGGCTCTGCTGCCCACCTGGGCACACTGCTGGCTCATGCTCAGCTACTCTCGACCAGCACCCCCAGGTCCCTTTCCTCCTGGCTGCTCTCAGCCACTCTGTCCCCAGCCTGTAGCACTTCTTGGGGTTGTTGTGGCCAAAGTGCAGAACCCTGCACTTGGCCTTGTTAAATCTTCTCCCATTGGCTTAAACTTAAACTTCTACTTAAACTTTACCTTCTGAGGTGCTTTTGCTTTAGGAGAACGAATCAGCTGCCTGTCCCTGGATATATTCTGCAGTCTGAAGCATATTAAAGGGAATCACCAGATTGGGTCCCAGCTAGTAAAGAGAGCCATCTGTTAGGGTAAGATCTGAGCAGTAGGCTCGATACAGTAGTCGCCAACACATGGAGGGCAAAAAGATCAACTGGAAGAATGGCAGCATCCAGGGGATTGTATCTGGAAAATGGTTAGCTCTCCAGCATCTAAATCATGTATTTTTAATTCATCACATGGCAGACAAACAAGTCAAACATTAATTGGCATGATAAAAGGGAGCTCATAGTGTATTCTGCACCTTTCAATGTGGAGAGCCTTGCTTGCCAGCCAGCCTGCCTAGACAAAAAAAAACCTGGGGACTTTGTATTTGCAAGCACCAGAAATGAGATCTGGGGGCAACATCATGCAGCAATTAATGCAGAAAGAAATATGAAAGTGCTGCAAGTGCTCAGTGTGGGCTTCAGTAGTTAAAAACATTGTAGATTGTATTTTTTAGTGTTACAACTTGCTGTAATAATCTCAACTTCCCGAGCAAATAAAACTCAGGATTGAACTCAGCCATAACATAAATAGTTTCAACTACATAAAGTATGCATTTTTATGCACACTGGAGTTTGATAACTGCTATTATGAAAACTGACAGAGTGGAGAGCTGCATCCTACCAACAGTACAGAGGACTACAAATCCACAGAATCATAGAATCAAGCAGGTTGGAAGAGACCTCCAAGCTCATCCAGGCCAACCTAGCACCCAGCCCTGGCCAATCAACCAGACCATGGCACTAAGTGCCTCATCCAGGCTTTTTCTCGAACACCTCCAGGGATGGTGACTCCACCACCTGCCTGGGCAGCCCATTCCAATGCCAATCACTCTCTCTGGCAACAACTTCCTCCTAGCATAAGCTCTCTCCATTGCTTCCTTATACTTTTTTGGTCTACAAGCACTTCCTGGGAATGAAATCAAACTGCAGGCAGAGAGGCTGCAGTGCTTCGTTTTAAAGCTGCCACCTGATCACAGAGACTTGTAAAACCAAAGAAGAGAGAAGCTGTTCTTTTAAGAAAGGTCATTGCTCATATGTCATTAACATTTTAATTGCTGAACATCTGCCATTAAGCCAGAATCCCCAGCACAAAGTGTGTTGCATGTTGTGCACAAATCAACACAACCTCGTGGAGTAGAAGTCAGTGACAAAGTCACAGGGCACCCAGCTTGGTCCTCATGATTCAGATGGTTGCTTTCTCGAGGTGGATGCTGTGGAAGTTGTGTCTTTGGAAACATGGGTAGCAGCTGGGGAAATACAGCTTAGCTGTTAAGAGAAGAGCAAAGGTAGCTATAGAAGCAGGATAACCTCTGCAAAACCTCTCCAGTGCAGATGTTGAAGGATGAGGACCAAGGGGAGCCTGGGCAGGGTGGAAGGCCATCCTGGGGGGCACAGAAGTCCTGGAATAAGATGAAGGAAGCCAAATGAGTACAAGTCCATCTGGACAGTTATTGGCTGAGACCAAGGAGGAGGAAGGTGGTGGCCTCAGAGAAATGAGCCCCCCAGTTCAAGGGGGACATGGGACTGCTTGAGAGCATCCAGCACAGAGCCACAAAGGTGATGGAGGGAATGGGAACATGGCTCTTATGAGGAGATCCTGAGGGAGCTGGAGCTGTGCTGCTTGGAGAAGAGGAGACTGAAAGAGACTGAGAGGTGATCTCCTCTGTGGTTATAAATACGTGCAGGGTGAGTGCCAGGAGGCTGGAGCCAGGCTCTGCTGGGTGATGCCTGATGCCAGGACAAGGGGCAATGGATGGAAGCTGAAACATAGGAAGTTTCATGTAAACATGAGGAGGATTTTTTTCCCTGTGAAGGTGACAGAACTCTGGAACAGGCTGCCCAGGGGGGTTGTGGAGTCTCCCTCCTCTCTGGAGATAGTCAAGGTTCACCTGTGTGATCTGGTATAGGTGATCCTGCCCTGGCAGCGGGGCTGGACTGGATGAGCTTCCAAGGTCCATTCCACCCCCTGACATTCTATGAGAAGGGAAGAATCATTTGTAAATGGTATCCAGGCACAATAGAGGCAGCTGGAGGCTGTGACAGCAGTGCACAGTGTACCTTCAGCATAACAAACACTGCCAACCAGCCTGATCAAAGAGACGCTTAAGCTACATACAGCACCAGGCAACTTTCTGGTCTATAAAGAAATCAGCTAAAGGAGAACCCATCCTAGGTCTGTCAGAGTGATTCAGTCAGTGATTATTGCAGCGCAGTATTTGATCAAATGACTCAAACTTGCAGGCATTTTGTCAACTGACTGGAAATGAACAGCAGCCGTCTGCCTGCATGCCTGGAGTCACGTACTGAATTAAGCAGTCAAATAAATAAGGGAGCTAACGGCTTGGTGCACAGTGTGCTCTCAAAAATTAGATTGCTTCCATTCCCTGATGACAAAAATTGGACTGCCCTCCTTTGAACAGGTCGGGGAGGAAGGACACCCTGTACTTCTTTGCCTAGTTTGTAACTTGCCCAGATCTTCGGTAAAGGCTGAAGGGCAGTGAGGGGGAGGCGAGGGATGCGGCGTAGCCTCTTCAGTGTCAGTCAAAATGCTTCTGCCTGGAACACAGAACGGGGAAAGCTGCTCCTCAGGATTTGGAGAAGCAACTTCCTCTTCTTCTGTGGAGTTTCACCTCTGCTGCCTCTCTCCCAGAGCATATTGCATTTAATGAGAGTTGAGTGATTTTTGTGGCTTGATTACAGCTTCTCTTATGAAGCTCTTTGCCTGAGCTGTTTTACCATTCCTTGGTGACCACGTTTGATTAATTCCAACCAAAAGGATATATTTGCCAAGTAACTTCTCTCACAAGCAGGGGCTTTTCAGGGTGCACACTCAGGTCTCTGAGTGGAAACTCAGCTGCTTGCAGCAACGTTTTCCATCGGGGCATATAGGCATTTTGCACTGTTAAGCACATCACTTCACGCCTGCTTGGGGAATGTGAAGTGCTGTACCGAAAGGCAAGGAACGAACTAACACTTTTCTATGCTTGTCTGCACAACCCTCTAGTGAGCAAAGGGAACTCTGGATCCAAGTCCTCCCTGGAGAGTTGGTGATTAACGCAAACCTTTCCTGTGCTTCCTCAAGAGAGAGATGAAGAATAGAAACTGTCCTCACTGGCAACACCAGCCCCACTGGGCACTGCCAGAGCTGGCCCTGAGAAGCAATCTTATCACAGGATGTCAGGGGTTGGAAGGGACACAAAGAGATCATCCAGTCCAACCCCCCTGCCAGAGCAGGAACATACAATCTAGCTCAGGGCACACAGGAACACATCCAGACAGGCTTGGAAAGGCTCCAGAGAAGGAGACTCCACAACCTCTCTGGGCAGCCTGTGCCAGTGCTCTGGGACACTTACAGTAAAGAAGGTTCCCTTTGTGTTGAGCTGGAACCTCCTGTGCTGCAGCTTCCATCCATTGCTCCTTGTCCTATCCCAGGCAGCAGTAAGCAGAGCCTGTCCCCCTTCTCATGATCCCCAACCCTCAGATATTTATAAACATTGATTAAATCCCCTCTCAGTCTTCTCCAGACCAAGCAGCTCCAGGTCCCTCAGCCCTTCATCAGTCAGTGCTCCCATGGATAACTTCTCATCTATCAGCACTCCTAGGTCCCTCTCCAGAGTATAGAAAGAAGCTTCATGGCAGATTTCCCAACATGCAGAAGACCAAAAAACTACTTCATGATCTGAAAATGAAACATGCCTGTCTCTGGGAAAAGGACTTTTCTTGCCTAAGTGTATTTGGTTTGTGCTCAGCTTTAAGCAGGTAACAGATTGCAGGTTCCCTTCAAATTCCCAAGCCCCCTTGTCCTTCAATGCAAGGAAACTGCCTGTAAATCTGTGGCTGTACAGCTGTTCCTTACAGAGAAAACAATGACCCTCTCACAGTATCACAGTGTCACACAGTATCACCAAGGTTGGAAGAGACCTCACAGATCATCAAGTCCAACCCTTTACCGCAGAGCTCAAGGCTAGACCATGGCACCAAGTGCCACGTCCAATCCTGCCTTGAACAGCTCCAGGGACGGCGACTCCACCACCTCCCTGGGCAGCCCAGTGCTCCCTGAGCACTGCAGGCTGATCCCTCCCTTGACAGAGAGAAGCCACTCACAAATCATAGAATCAATCAGGTTGGAAGATACCTCCAAGCTCAGCCAGTCCAACCTAGTACCCGGCCTTGTCCAATCAACCAGACCATGGCACTAAGTGCCTCACCCAGACCCAGTCTCCTCTTGAACATTGATTCTATTTTATGATCTCCAGGGATGGTGACTCCACCACCTCCCTGGGCAGCCCATTCCAATGCCAATCATTCTTTCAAGAACTCCATCCTAACATCCAGCCTAGACCTCCCCTGGCACAACTTGAGACTGTGTCCTCTTGTTCTGTTGCTGCTTGCCTGCCAGAAGAGCCCAACCCCACCTGGCTACAGCCTCCCTTAAGGTAGTTGTAGACAGCAATGAGGTCACCTCCTGTTGGTATCTCTTCAGAGCTCCCTCATCCAAAAGGTTTGTGATCTTCTCACCTTAAAACCCTGCTTACTGCAGAGGGAGTTGGACTAGATGACTGTCTCAGTTCTAGTTTAAATTTCCCAGAGACTCAAACAGAACCACAGAATCAGGCAGGTTGGAAGAGACCTCCAAGATCATCCAGCCCAACCTAGCATCCAGCCCTAGCCGGTCATCTAGACCATGGCACTAAATATAGTTAATAGAACCAATAACAATTTATAGGATGTTTTTCCCTCTTCCTCCCCTTTTTCAGAGCAAAGGAATTAGATGCAGAGAGGGAAAGGTAAAACACACCCAAATAAATAGTCTCACTTTGATGTGGAAGTTAAAAGAGAAAACTTTAACAATAAATAAAGTGGTATTTGAGGTAAGGGTCCTGGGAAGGGAAAACAAGATAGAAACTACATATACACAACCAGAGGGATGGCAATGTGTTTTGTCCACCTCTTGGACTGATGGCTATATGGTGAAACAAAGAGCAGCAGGAAGAGGAGGGTGGTGCTGTCAGGCAGAGAGGCAGGGCAAGAGAGAACAAAACAGGAGGTGCTTCTGTTTTTATAGGGGCTAGGCAGGACATGGGAGTGTGCTAAGCACTACACTTGGAGTAAGCTTCAACCCACCCCTGTCAGGAGGACCTGGGGTCAGGTCAAGACAGCTCTCTCAGGAGGGTTAACCCTCTACAATGACCTTTGGAGGTCCCTTCCAAAGCACATCATTCTATGATCTTCAGATCTTGTCATCTTAAGATCTCCTGCAACAGGTCTTACTCACCTATTATGTGAGTTACCACTTCCACTTATTCCAGGCAAGAGGGCTAAGTTAAAATGGAAATTAATGTGCTTGCTAAATTCCCTCTTGTTTATGTCTGTTGGCTTTTCTCTCCTGCACAGACTATATTACACTGAGTTAAAAAATAATAATGGCTAATTGTGGCCTGGCAGGGATTTTTAATGGATTTCATTTTTCTCTATCACACTTACATGTAATCTCTAGCAGTCAGTGTTTTGTGGGCTTGTTATCACCCTGGCAGTGCTTGCAGAGTGTGCCTGGGGAACTTGCAGAAGAACTCTGGGAAATCCAAGCTCCTCTTAGACCAACAGGTATCATAGGATCATAGAATGTCAGGGGCTGGAGCTCATCTGGTCCAACTCCCCTGTCAGAGCAGGATCACCAAGAGCAGATCGCACAGGAACACATCCAGGCAAGTTTTGAATATTTCCAGGGAGGGAGAATCCACAACCTCCCTGAGCAGCCTGTTCCAGGGGTCTGGCACCCTCACAGGGAGAAAATTCTTCCTCACGTTTAAATGAAACTTCCTATGCCTCAGCTTCCACCCAGTGCCCCTTGTGCTGGCATTGGGCATCACCCAGCAGAGCCTGGCTCCAGCCTCCTGGCACCCTTAACCACTGATATTGATAACCACAGATGAGGTCACCTCTCAGTCTCTTCTTCTCCCAGCAGCACAGCCCCAGCTCCCCCAGTTTCAACTCCTAACAGAGATGTTCCATTCCCTTATCTTTGCGTCTCTGTGCTGGACACTCTCAAGCAGTTCCATGTCCCTCTTCAACTGGGGGGCCCAGAACTGGACACAGTACTCCAGACATGGCCTCACCAGGGCAGAGTAGAGAGGCAGGAAAACCTCTCTTGACCTACTAGCCACAGCCCAACACACCCCAGAATGGCATTGCCCCTCCTGGCCACAAGAGCACACTGCTGGCTCATGCTCAACCTCCCATCAATTAGGATCCCCAAATCCTTTATTCTTTTGCTGCCTTCCAGCAGCTCAGTCCCCAACCTATCTTGATCCCTGGGGTTGTTCTTTCCCAGGAGCCAGACTCTTCCTTTGCCCTTGTTGAATTTCATTCAGTTTCTCCCTGCCTGCCCCTGCAGCCTGTCCAAGCCTGGCTGAATGGCAGCACAGCCTTCTGGTGTGGCAGCCACTCCAGCCAGTTTGGTGTCATCAGCAAACTTGCTGCCAGTGCCCTCTGTGTCCTCAGTCAGGTCACTGATGAATATATTGAACAGAACTGGTCCCAGTACTGACCCCTGTGGGCCCTCACTAATCACAGACCTTCATCCTATTGACCATGACTCTCTGGCTTCTTTCCTTCAACCAGGTCCTGTATCTTGTTCCCAAGCTGAGCAGCACATGTCCTGTCTCTGGATGGCTGGTTTAGCACGAGTCACATCCTAGGGGGGGTTTGTCTTTCCCACAAGGTCTTTGAGGCAAGGAAGCATTTTAATGGACTGACTTACATCACGTAATTGATAGGTGGCCTGGAAACACGCTCAGGCTCGGCCCTTGAACTGCCCTTGTTGTGCTGAAGCTGACAGTGCCCACCTGCTTTTTGTCAGCATGAAAGGTGGCTACCTCTCAGTGCAGTGTGACACATTGCATACAGCACCATGACATCGTTACACCTGAGATAGTGCAACCCGAACGGTGCCTGTGCAGGCAGGAGTGATGTGCCTGTCGGCTGTGCAGGGGATCAGCACCAGCTGGGGGTTCATCACTCTCCCCACACAGGTCCTGCCACTGCTAGGTTGGGAGGATATTTAGTTTTCACCACTCAGTTTCTTTTTATAAAGCACAAATCCATTGTGGTGCTCCAAAACAGTGAGGATTGTTGGTGCATGCAGTGCAGGAAGCCCTGTTGCTATGGCAACCAGTCCTGTATAATTTTGTGTGTGTTTCTGCAATAAAAACATATATATATCTATAAAAAATATATAACTGTGTGTGTATACCTGTGCATTTCTTTTCTTAGATTATTTTACCTCCAAAAAAAGCATGGCTCAGCTTTTTAGCTCAGAATCAACAGTTTAATTTCAGATTGGGTCGGTACCAAAATGGTCATCATTATTATTCTAGATGCTCTTTTGGTGGCCTTGGTGAATTTACTGATGGTCCCAGTTCAATAGATAGTGACAGGTGTCTACACTATTAGTGTCTACTACAATTAGCACTAATTGGTACCTCTATTGGCAGTGGAGGTTGACTAGGGATTTAATGGAGATGAGAGATGAACATGCTCTCTCTGTGTTCTTCCCTTCATTCCCCAAATAGAGAGCACAACACATCTGAAAGAAGTCTTCATGGCCAAAGCTAAGAAGAAGAAGAGAAAGTTTCAATATTTATTACTTGGTTTGCCTCTGAGTGGTGGCTTAATGGAACCACTCAATCTCTCAGACTTCCAATTTGGCACTTTTCAGGTGAAATTTTCATTACCAGCCTAATTTTTTCCAGGTGCACCTCCGCAGCTGCGATGTATCGTGCCATAATTTAGCACCTGCAGTTCTTTCTAACAGCAAGAATTTCTAACCAGGAAAACAAAAGGTTAGGTCCAGCCTTGATTTAAATAAAGCAACACTCCAAAAGCAACCCCTGCCATGAAAAGAGCAACGAGGAGCTGCTTTTCCAGAAGGTTCAATCAGGCAGAAGCGGTAGCGATACAACGCTCTTTGCTGATAAGCATTAACAAATAGAGGAAAGGATCTCTGCCTATTGCATTTCTTTA